>NC_141546.1:45895000-46195000 GCF_021556685.1 Rattus norvegicus
TTGCTGGGAATTGAACTCAGGACCTCTGGAAGAGCAGTCAGTGCTCTTTTTTTTTTTTTTTTTTTTTTTTTTGTTCTTTTTTTTCCGGAGCTGGGGACCGAACCCAGGGCCTTGCGCTTCCTAGGTAAGCGCTCTACCACTGAGCTAAATCCCCAGCCCCTCAGTCAGTGCTCTTAACCACAGAGCCATCTCTCCAGTACCCCTGAGTCATCTTTTTCTGAGACAGAGTCTTGCTATGTCATTCAGCCTGACCTAGAACTCACTATGTGACCCAGGTTGGTCTGAAACTTGTAATCTTGAGTGCTGGGATTACAGGCATGTGTTACCACACCCAGGAAGAAGGGCACATGTTTTTTTGTTTTGTTTTGTTTTGTTTCTAAAGATTTATTTATTATGTATGAGTACACTGTAGCTGTCTTCAGACACACCAGAAGAGGGCACCAGATCTCATTACGGATGGTTGTGAGCCACCATGTGGTTGCTGGGATTTGAACTCAGGACCTCTGGAAGAGCAGTCAGTGCTCTTAACCGCTGAGCCATCTCTCCAGCCCAGGGCACATATCTTAATGACTTTGCAACTTACAACTACAGAGCATGTGTCAGACCTTGGTTATGTGAACAAATGAATGGGATAAAAGACCTACATAAAAATTTAAAAGAGGGCTGGAGAGATGGCTCAGCGGTTAAGAGCACTGACTGCTCTTCCAGAGGTCCTGAGTTCAAATCCCAGCAACCACATGGTGGCTCACAACCATCTGTAATGGGGATCCAATGCCCTCTTCTGGTGTGTCTGAAGACAGCTACTCTGTACTTATACATAATAAATAAATAAATCTTTAAAAAAAAATTTTTTAAAGAGATGACAGAGTCATCTCCTGAGTGTATAAAACTGGGGGGAGGTGTCAAGTGGCTCAGGCTTACCTCAAACTCCCTATAGAGTAAGGATGGCCTTGAACTTCTGGTTGTCCTGTGTCTGCCTCCCGAGTGCTGGGATCACAGGCACACATGACTGAGGCCAGTTTATGCAGTGCTGTGATTAACCCCAGGACTTCATGCATACGAGGCAAGCACTCTACCAACCGAGTATATAACCTAATTACTCCTATATTTTTATAGTGAAAAAATGTAAAGCTACTCACTACAGAAAAGTGGAGATGGGCCTGGAGGTGCACCTCAGTGGTAGAGCACTTACCATGTAACACTGAGCTGTAGGGGAAGGGAGGAAAAGTAAAACAAACCATACTGCTTAAAAGTTCTAAAGCCTCCGTTCACATCGAACTGACCACAGTGTTTCTGCTTCCACCTCCCAGGAGCTGAGATTGCAGGTGAACCTCTCCCATCCAGCAAGACAGTTTTCAAGGCAGGAGTTGAGATGAATAAAAATTCAGAAAGAGCTAGGTTAGGATTTCGGGTTGGGAGAAAAGGGAGTTTAGAAGTCTTATACCATAGTCCAAAAGGTTTCTGTGTAGGGCAGTACTAATTAGGTTAGAAAGATGATTACCACATTGTTTAGGTCAATCAATTACTTGTGACATAGTAACTGTGCGCACGCGTGTGTGTGTGTGTGTGTGTGTGTGTGTGTGTGTGTGTGTATGGGGGGGACTGTGTATCATGGCCTATGTGTGGCAAACAAACAAAGGACAAACTTGGGTGTTAGTCCTTGCCTTCTGCCTTGTTGAAATAGGGTCTCTTTATGGTCTGTCACTGGGACGGAACTTAACCAGCTTTCAAGGATTCTCTGGTTTCTATTTCCCATCTCTCCCGGGGAGCACTGGGATTACAGATAAGTACTACTGTGCTCAACTTCTAGGTTGGTTCTGGACATTCCAAAGCACCAAATGCTTTCCCGATGGGCCATCTCCCTAATTCCTTCAGCCACTTTTAAAGGGCACTAGTCTCTTTCACAGGGCCCCACCCTCGTGACCTAGTCACCTCTCAAAGGCTCCACCTCTTAATACCACCACACTGGAAATTTCAGGATGTGACCTTCAGAGGGACACAGACCGTAGCAGGAGTAGAGACAGGAAGGTGAAGTTAGCAGCAGGATCAAATAAAGGACTTGTGTATGACATGTCAAAGCTAGGGCTGATGATACAAGCCAGTGATAAGTTATTTCTCCACCGGTGAAAGGAGCTAATTCAAGTCAGATTAGAATATATAGACAGACGGGTTTCTGAGGAAGCTGCTCTCAGGTTGTTCACTGGTCCCAAGGACCTAGGCCAGGGAAGTCACCAAGGAGACAGGAGGAGTGGGAGGGAAGAAAAAGATAGAAAGAGAAGACACGGATTAGAGTAGGGAGCCCAAAATGTCTGGATTATAAAAGGAAGACCTTGGGAGGAAGGCCCTGGGCTGGAAAAGTAAGGATTGGGGGCAGGGTAAGCAGGAAAGGACTGAGGGATGCTGAGAGAACCTGCAGGCCAGGACTGCTTTGATATGTAAAATATGCACCTCAGCCCTTTGTCGCCAGAGGTGAAACCAAACAGCCCATAATCCCAGCGATTTGGCAAACTGAGGCAGGAAGATCCCTGGTCTAGACCTTCCTTCCTGGTCTGCAGAGTGAATTCATGATTATCCTTCACAAGTTAGCAAAGCTGTCTCAGGACTTGTCCCAGACTTGAGAGGCTGTGGCAGGAAGATGGCCTCAAGTCCAAGACCAACCTGGGGTACAAAGTGAGTTTCAGGATTGCAGGGACTTACTGTAGAGATCTTGTCTCAATAACACAGAAACAAATAATAAACCTTAAAAAGATGGGAGTTGGGTTTGAGGATCTTTGAAAAGAAGTCTAAGAACTTAAAAAAAATGAGAGTGGAAGAGTGTTTATGCAAGGTCCTAGGTTTAATTCTCTGTAACACACACACACACACACACACACACACACACACACACACAGACTTGGGGAACACACACAGAAGCATTTAGACTACAGGTTTATTTTTTTCTTCTTACTGAAATAAAGAAGCCACAATCATCACTTCCTTAAAATGTCTAAAATGTCAAAGTGACAAATGTATTATCCCACGGTTTTGGTTGGCTGAAGGCTATCAGGCTTACATCAAGGTATGGGCCAGGCTGCATTCTTCTGGTGGCTTTTATAGGAAACAAAACATTATATACATATACATGTGTACATATACATACTTATACATGCATATACATATACATACATATATGCAAATATACGGAGGGCTTTGTTTTCAGGTTTTTGCATTTTCTAGCTTCTAGGGACTGCTCATTCCTCTATTCTTCTTCAAATCCAGAAAGAGAGGATAATTTTTTTCTCACAGCTCATCACTCTAACCTTTCTGCCTCCTTTTCTACATTCAAGGACCCTTGTGGTTGCCGAGGAACCACTTATTTAAGGTTTTTTTTTTTTTTTTTTTTTTTTTTTTGGTTCTTTTTTTCGGAGCTGGGGACCGAACCCAGGGCCTTGCGCTTACCTAGGTAAGCGCTCTACCACTGAGCTAAATCCCCAGCCCATGCCGAGGAACCACTTGAATAAGCAAAGTCAGTCCTGTGCACCCCCATCTCAGGATCAGCCAATACGCATTAATGTAGTAATCACGGAGCACGGAGACATCTATCTCTATACTGTTTGGTTTTCATTGTTTGCTTGTTTTCTTTTCTTGGTGAATTCATTCTCTCTCTCTCTCTCTCTCTCTCTCTCTCTCTCTCTCTCTCTCTCTCTCTCTCTCTCTCTCTCTCTCCTCCCCCTCCTTCCCCCCTCAGAGAGCTGAGAGAACACCTAGAGGATTGAATTAGGGCTTCCTACAGGTTAAGCAGTCTACAACTGGCCTGCACCCTCAACCCCTCCTTAGAGATATTTGGGGCAGGTTTTTGTAGCACAGTTTGGCTGGAGCTCACTCTGTAGCCCAACCGACCTCAAATACGTTACACTCCTCCTGTCCCGGCATCCCAAGAGCTGAGCTTACAGGAGCAAGCCAGTGTCCCTGGCTCTTAGTGATCCTTAAAGTTCCTGGCATGTTTAGTATACCAATCAATCCTCGTGTGTGTGCCGCAAAAGTGTTCCTTCCACAGTCCATGAATTGTACACAGAGCGATCTCGGGTTTGTTCATGATGAATCTGCTTGCCGTCGCTAAAATTCTGGGTTAGAAGAGTTTAGACTACTTGCTCTTGCTCTTCTCCGCTCTTGCCCCTTTCCCTGTCCCTTCTCTCTATTCAGCCTTTCCTCTCCCCTCTTCTTTTTTTTTTTTTTTTTTTTTTTTTTTTTGGAGCTGAGGACTGAACCCAGGGCCTTGCGCTTGCTAGGCAAGCGCTCTACCACTGAGCTAAATCCCCAACCCCCTCTTCCCTCCTCTTCTTCTTTCATTAAACCCATGTGGAAAAACAAAAAACAAAAAACAAAAAACAAAAATCCAGAGAGTTTAGACTTACTGGGTCTTACTGAACCTGTCTGGATTTACCGCGGAGTGATACGTGGACTGTGTCTTTAAACGGTAATGCTGCCTGTTGTACCTACCACAGATCACAGAAGCATGGGGGCGGGGGGGGGGGGCTGGTTCTGCTCTGTTACAGTGGTGTAAGCATGGATTGGGGAAATGGAAAAGTCAGACACTGACTTGGAAATACCCCCCCCCCCCCAAATTCTAGAACCTTGATCCCAGATGTGAAAGGACTGTTAAGAGGTGAGGCCTAGTGGAGACCATTAATTCATAAAGATGCCCCCTCCCCATAAATAGACAAATATCTTTCTCTGGAGGCTGGGTTATATCTCCTGGGACTGGGTTAATTACCACCAAGAGAGTGGGGTTGCTAGAGTGGGTCAGCCTCCCCCTCATCCTCTCCCTCACAGACACACTCTTCCACAGTCCCAACCTCACTAATCATCAAGAAAATGTTAGTCTGGGGTAGGGAGATAGTTCGGCAGTTAGGAGCACTTGCTGCGTTTGCAGATGACCTGAGTTCAGTTCCTAGCACCCACATGTGGGCTCACAGCTATCTGTAACTGCAGTTCCAGGGGATCCAACACCTTCTTCTGACTTTTCTGGGCACCAGACACATACATGATGCACATATACACATGCACTCATACACATATAAAATAAATTTATGCACTCACATAAAATAAATCTAAAAAAATTCTTTTGATTTTTCGAGACAAAGTTTCTCAACCTTGGCTGTCCCAGAACTCACTTTGTAGACCAGGCTGGCTTCAAACTCACAGAAAACTGCCTGCCCTTTCTGCATGCTGGGATTAAAGTTGTGTGCTACCATGGCCGGTTAAAAAAAAAAAATTAGAGAAAATGCAAATCCAATCACAGTGGAATATCACCTCTACCTTACAATGGCTAGCATCAAAATGTCAAAAGATAGTAAGTGGTGAAGAAGACTTGGGAAACCTGGGGTTTCTTACATTGTGTTAGTGGAAATATAAACGGATACAGCCATTAGGGTAACAGTATCAACAGTCCTTTAAAAATTCTTTTAAAAATTAGGGCCAGAGAGATGGTTCAGCAAGTAAAGGAAGGCACTTGCCTCCAAGCCTGGGGATGATTGCCTGAGTTCTGTTCCCCAGGACCCACGTGATCCTCTAACCTCCACACAGATACCCTAGCACATGCAGGATGTTTGCGCACACATATGAAGCAATAAATAAGTAAATAATATAGTTTTAAAATGTAAACTTGGGGGCTGGGGATTTAGTGGTAGAGCGCTTGCCTAGCAAGCGCAAGGCCCTGGGTTCAGTCCCCAGCTCCGAAAAAAAGAAAAAAATATATAGTTTTAAAATGTAAACTTTGTTATTTGACACATATGCAAATGAAACAAGGAAACAGAGAGATGATTGTGATCTATATTCATTACGGCGCTTTTCACAGTAACCAAGATGTAGAATCGGGTTAGATGTCTATTGATAGTTAGTGGGTAAAGAAGATGCGACGTCCATAGTAATGGAACATTATCCATCCTTTAAAAGAGATTTTGCCATTTACAACGACATGGAGGACACTATACAATGTGAAATAAATCAGGTACACAAAAACAAATAGTTCACTTCTGTGTGAAATCTTGAAAATTTTGAAGTCATAGGAAACAGTAGAAAAGTTCCCGTGGTAGGGGACATGGGAAGATGATAGAAGGTAGCACTTTTCAGTTATAAAATGGATAGAGACATTTTATAGACCTAGTAGGGTACAACATAATGACTGCAGTTAATAGCAGTGGATTGTCTTCATGAAATGTTATAGGAGAGCAAGTCTTAAATATTCTCACCACACCACACACAAGGCGACAGGCATATCAATTTGACTTGTGATCATTTCATGACGTCTCCTGAATATTATGGACTACTTAAGTATTTACAATTTTTACTGGTCGATTATATCTCAATAAGTCCGGTGGTATAAACGACAGAATTGGGGGCACCAAGAGAAGAATGTGGGTAAGGAAGACAATTTGTTTGGCATAGGCAAGCTGAGCTTCTGGAGTTTCTGGATACCCAAGTGGAAGTGTGTGTGTTTTAGACAGTATGATCCTGGACAGGAGCACAGGTTCCAGGGAGTCAGCACAGATTACTAGAAACACACCCCTAAGGCTCACAGCTGGAGCAAATGCCTTAGGGATTATTAAGAGGTCACAGGGAGAGAGGAACAGCATCTCCAACATTGAGAGCGCTGCAAGCCAGCTATGCGCATGCGCGTGTTAGCGCCTCCCACTCACCTTTATCCGACCTATGGACAGGTGTTGTTAACTGTTCCCTTGGTGATTTCTGCCGGAGGAATAGAGCTGCTGTTGGACTTTGAGGGGTTTTTCTTTTCTTTAGTAAAAACAATGGGATGCCGTCCAATGTACACAGTGCTTCATAGACATAAACTACATCCATTAGAGACCCTGTCTTTATCTTTTGTTATTCTGCTAACCTTGTGAAGTGGGGAAGAACCAATATTGTTATCTTTCCTTTGCTGATGAAGGCACTGCCCAAAGTGTTTGAAATTTGCGATCATCATCTAGGTAGTGCACCACAAAGCTCAGTCAGGTATTTTTTTTTTAAATTTATTTATTTATTATATATAAGTACACTGTAGCTGTCTTCAGACACGCCAGAAGAGGGCATCAGATCACATTACAGATGGCTGGAAGCCACCATATGGTTGCTGGGAATTGAACTCAGGACCTCTGGAAGAGCAGTCGGTACTCTTAACCTCTGAGCCATCTCTCCAGCCCCAGGTATTTTTTTCTTTTAATACAATAATTTTTTAACTGTGGAGAATTTCACCAGGTGGTGGTGGTGGTGAATGCCTTTAATCCCAACACTTGGCTGGAGGCAAAGGCCAGAAGATCTCGGAGTTCCAGGCCAGCCAAGGTTACACAGAGAAACTGTCTCTTAAAACAAAAAATGAGGGGTTGGGGATTTGGCTCAGTGGTAGAGCGCTTGCCTAGGAAGCGCAAGGTCCTGGGTTCGGTCCCCAGCCCCGAAATAAAACAAAAAACAACAACAACAACAAAAAAAAACAACAAAAAATGAAGGGTTGGAGAGATGGCTCAGCGGTTAAGAGTGCCGATTGCTCTTCCAGAGGTCCTGTGTTCAATTCCTAGCAACCACATGGTGGCTCACAACCATCTGTAAAGAGATCTGATGCCTGCTTCTGGTGTATCTGAAGACAGCTACAGTGTGCATATAATAAATCTTTTTTAAAAAAATGAAAACAAACAAAAAACCCAAAGAACAAAACAACAATAACTTTTAAAGAATGTCTTACGGGGGTTGGAGAGATGGCTCAGTGGTTAAGAGCACCCAACTGCTCTTCCAGAGGTCCTGAATTCAATTCCCAGCAACCACACGGTGGCTTACAACCATCTGTAAAGAGATCCGATGCCCTCTTTTGGTGTATCTGAAGACAGCTGCAGTGTACTTATATATAATAAATGAATAAATAAATCTTAAAAAAAAAAAAAAGAATGTCTTACAGTGTATTTTAATTGTATCCACTCATAACTGCTTGGGGATCCCTCCCACCTCCCTACCCTACCTCTAAACTTTTTTTTAAAAACAATTTATGTTTAGGGGGCTGGAGAAATGGCTCAATGGTTAAGAACACTGGCTGAGGGGGTTGGGGATTTAGCTCAGTGGTAGAGCGCTTACCTAGGAAGCGCAAGGCCCTGGGTTCGGTTCCCAGCTCCGAAAAAAAGAACCAAAAAAAAAAAAAAGAACACTGGCTGATCTTCCAGAGTTCAATTCCCAGCAACTACATAATGGCTCTCAACCCTCTGTAATGAGATCTTGTAAGAGTCCATGATTCACTGAACTCAAATAGTACCCTGGACTCGAATAGTATGAAAACACAAAGAGTGTTTTATTCTGCAGAAGTCCAGCATGCTGGGGTCTCCCATTACCAGAATAGAGAGACACCCAAGTGAGCTTGCAGACCTGATTTAAAGCACATTAGGGAATTCTGGGGTAGGTGACCTCTATGTTAATTGGTTGAGTCCTTTTCTACAGACATTCCATTACCAGGGTGTGGAGGCTGGAAACTTGGTGGGGAGGTCTGGAAACTGTTGCTGAGGAAGTAGCAGGGGAAGTCTGGAAACTGCTGCTAACCATTGTCCTTCAGGCCAGGGAGTTGGGACATTCTATTACCTGGGAGTGAAGGCTGGAACCTGGCTTTTTTTTTTTTTTTTTTTTTTTTGAGTAGTAGTAATTGACTTGTCTGGGCTTCCCTGGACTTAGACTTAATCCAGTTTTTAGGCCTAATCTCCTTAACTGCCAGTTTGAAGTCTGTCATGGAATCAGCTTAGCCTTCTCAATCTGATGCCCTCTTCTGATGTGCATGAAGACAGCATACTCGTACACATAAAATCAGTAAATACATATTTTAAAATATTGTAAAAAACAATTTATTTTTATTTTATGTGCATTGGTGGTTTGCCTTCCTCTCTGTGTGAGAATGTCAGATCTTAGAGTTACAGACAGCTGTAAGCTGCCATGTGGGTGCTGGGAATTGAACTTGGGTCCTCTGGAAGAGCATTCGGTGCTCTTAACTGCTGAGCCATCTCTCATGTCATTTTTTAAAATGACCCATTAATCCAGTTTGTGTTGCTCATGTGCTCCTGGATATAGGACCGCGCTCTGAAGAATGATAGACCTGCCAGAAGCCACACCCTTAAAAGAAAGTTGACTTTCCCTCCCAGAGAAATCATCAACCATGCACAGTGAGTTCTGTTAGGAATGGGGAGGACTCATGAAACCTCAATACAAGAGTGTGTTGACTGGCTTGAAGTTTGCAGGCCTTAAGCAGGTGACCTTATCTGAGTTTGCGAGTGCAGTGGATTTTCATGCCCAGAAGACATGGTTCATTCCAGTACTCCCTGGCTTCTGGTTCTTAAAACCCTTTCATCCTCTCTTCTGCGACAGACCCGAGCCTTGTGGGGAGGGTGATACAGACACCCCATTTGTAGCTGAGCATTCACTAATTACCTGAACTCCGACTAACTGTAGCCTCTGTGATAACCATGTCAACTACACAAAGGAACTTCTCTGGTCAGATCTGAGAGCTGCATGAATCCGTGAATAGAGACACAAGTGCATTTTGATACTATGTCCATTTAACAGAATAATAGGAGTAGTTTCACACTCGGGGCTGGCAGGCACCCTAATCATGAGTTCTTGGCTGGATTTTCTCCTCTGGAGCAGGCCTTAAATCCAATCAGAACGTGCTTACTTCCTCCCGTAATGTCCATGCCACTATTGTGCCCACAGCTATATCTTGTCAAGATGGTCATTATTTAAGTTCACAGGACTTTCTGGAAGCTGGCATTTCTCCTACAGCAGCCGACATAGTGCCTTCTAATGCTGTGAAAGCTGCCCATCAGGGAGGGCACTTGCTGGTCAGTACCAACTTGATTTTTCTGTCTGTAACCAATGAGTGTGGTGTCTTGGGTCTTGCCATCAAGTTCTGGTTGTCTTGTTTTGGAGGTCTCTGGGATACTTCTGACCAACAACTTGAGGGGAAGTAACCCACACAGGTTTTTTTTTTTTTTTGAGAACCCATAGCTTCTGGGGGCAACATAATCCTCTGTGTAGGGTAACTCCAACTCAACTCTTTAATGAAAAAATATGAACAGTATAAAGTTGTAGGTTTCCATATGAGCTTTTCACACATCTTAAGTGTAAGGCAACCCTCGCTATGACCTTCCTTGGAAGAATTCCACTGTGTGTGGGATATCGAGGTTGTTTTCACGTGGCTATCGTGGATAGCTATGGACATGGATGAACGTGTGTTTCTGCAGTAGGAAACAGAGTCCTTTGGGTATACGCCCAGAGGATGTACAGCTGAATCATTTGATAATCTATTTCGAGTTTTCTCAGAAAGCACCTCATTGATTTCCGTAATGGCTGCACCAATTTGCATTCTTACCAAAGGGCTCTCTATTTCCCCCCTACAGCCTTCCCAGCAGGTTGTGGGATTTTTTCTTATTAAAAAGAAAAACAGGGGTTGGGGATTTAGCTCAGTGGTAGAGCGCTTGCTTAGCAAGCGCAAGGCCCTGGGTTCGGTCCCCAGCTCCAAAAAAAGAAAAAAGAAAAAAGAAAAAAAAGAAAAACATTCCAGTGTGTGTGTGTGTGTGTGTGTGTGTGTGTGTGTGTGTGTGCGCGCGCGCGCGCGCATTTGTCTTATATGGGTACCTGCCCAAGTAGGCCAGAAGAAGGCATCAGATCTCTGGATCTAGAGTTATAGGTGGTTATGAGCCACTCTGAGTGCTGGGAATGGAACTTGGGCCCTGTGTGAAAGTAGCAAGGCCTCCTAACCTCTAAGGCATCTCTCTAGCCACTGTCTTAGCCACTTAATCTTAGTCGTTCTGAGGAAGGTAAAGGGGGATCTTAAAGTAGTTTTAACGAGCCATTTTTCCTGACAGCTAACTTTTAAAATCATTTCTTGGCTATTTATGTTCTGAGAACTCTTCAATTCCACAGCCCATGTGTGTATCTGAATATGTGTGTGTGTGTGTGTGTGTGTGTGTGTGTGTGTGTGTGTGTGTGTGTGTGTGTGAGTGTGTGGTGGGGGTGGGCGGTGTTGAGATAGGGTTTCTCTGTGTAGCCCTGGCTGTCCTGGAACTTGCTCTATAGACCAGGCTGGCCTCAAACTCAAGAGATCCACCTGCCTCTGGGATTAAAGGCTCCGCCACCCACTTTTTATATTTTTGGTTGTGAGCCTAGCCTTTAACGGCTGAGCCATCTCTCCAGCCCTGCCACCCACTTTTTAAGTGGGTTGTTTTCCTGGTGTTTACTTTTCTAGGTGTTTTGTTTGTTTGGTTGGTTGGTTGTTTTTTGGCTATTCTAGACACTACTTCTCACTCTGTACAGCTGGAGATGATTAGTTCTTATTCTGCAGGGCTGTCTCTTTGGGTGACTAGCAGTTTCCTGTAAGTAAGTAGCTCCTTCCTTGCCTACAGCCCCACGTGTTGAATGTTGATCCTGTTCCTTAACAACTGGAATCCTACTCAGAAAGTTCCTGATTGAGCCTGAAGTGGTCTCCTTTCTTCTAGAAGTTTTAGGTCTAACACTGAGATCTCTGATCTCTTTGGAATTAGTGTGTGAGGTGAGAGAAAGAGGTTATTCCGTTTTTCTACATGTAGATAGCCAGTTTTTCCAATACCATTTGCTAAAGGTGCTATCTTTTCTCCAATGTTTTTGGCATTGAAAACAAAAATCAGTCAGGTAGGTGCTTGGGTTTACCTACATCTGGGTCTTCAGTTCCTTTTCCTTGGTCACTGTTCCTGGTTGTGTGCCAGTATAATGCTGTCATTGCCACTGTGGCTCTGTAATTTAACTTGAAATTAGGAATAATGGTGCCTCAAGCAATGCTTTCATTGTATAAGATATTTTTGGCTTTGTGGAGCTTTTCACGTGAATTTTACTACTGCTGCTGTTACTACTACTACTACTACTACTACTACTACTACTACTACTAATTTCTTGGGAAGAATTGTGTTAGAATTTTGATGAGGATTACATTGAATCTGTTGATACCTTTGGTAAGACAGCGGTGGCACATGCCTTTAATCCCAGCATACAGGTGGATCTCTGTGAGCCTGGTCTACAAAGTGAGACTACACAGAAACAAAACAAAACAACAACAAAAATGTCTTGAAAAACAAAACATACAAAAAGTTTTCATAGATCTGTTAGGTAATTTTATGTCAGCTTGGCACAGGCTATATTCTGTGATTATAAGAGGAAGGAATCCTAATTGAGAAAATGCCTCCTTAAGACAAAGCTTCAGGAAAGGTTGTAGGACATTTTCTTAATGAGTGATAAAATGTGGGAGGGCACAGTCCATTGTGGGTGGTGCCACTCCTAGGCTGGTAGTCCTGGGTTCTATAAGAAAGCAGGCCGAGCAGTAAGCAGCGAGTCTCCATAGCCTTGCATTAGCTCCTGCCTCTAGGATCTTGCCCTATTTGAGTTCCTGCCCTGACTTCCTTCTAGAATAAACAATGTGAGCGTAAGTCAAATAAACTCTTCCCTCTCCAAGTTACTTTTGATGTTTCACCAGAGTAATAGTGACCCTAACTAAGACAAGAACTTTCACTTTCTTGGTTAGGTTTATTCCAAGAAAAAAAAATTTTTTTTAGATTTACTGAATTAGTGTTTTACATATATGGGGGAGGTGGAATATATGTGTGTGTAGGTACCCAGGGATGCCAGAAGAGGGTGTTTGAATCCCTCTGGAAGAGCAGCAAATGTTCTTACCTGCCAAGCCATTTCTCCAGCCCCAAGACAAGTATTCTTGTTTACAAGCTCGGTGTGCTTTTGTTATACCTCAGGGCCTCTCTCGCTCCGCAATGTTCACAGCACAGAATTTGTTAGTGGTTTAGATACATAAAGTTGCAAACCTTCAGTACTTCACAGGTGAGTCTTCTATAGGTTTTACTGGTTCTAGTAAAACCATAAGCACTCGTCTTTGGCCCTTTTTTTTTTAATTCGGCTTAAAATAAATGTCAAGTTGTACATCTTTACTGTCTTAGCAACAGATGGTCACCTAAGCTTAGCTCTTCACATTCGTCAAAGCAAAGATGACGAGAGGTCTAGAGTGGGAAATCAGCAACAACAAAGATAAAACCAGAATGCTTGAGGGCTGGATACCTGGCTCAGTTGGCAGAGTACTTGCCTATCGTGGACAAAGTCCTGCCTTTAATTCCCAGCACTGCATAAACCAGGCGTGGTGGCACATACGTACCATCTTACCATGCCAGCATTCGGAAATCAGAGGCAGGAAGATGGCATGTTCAAATAATCCTCAGCTACACAGCAAGTTCAAGGCTGACCTGGGATGCCCGAGCCCCAGGAGGAGGAGGAGGAGGAAAAAGGGAAGCCAAAAAAAACAAAAACAAAAACAAAAAACAAACAAAAACAAAAAACAAAAAAAAACAAAAAAACAACTTGAAAGGACGGAGACACATAGCCTTATTGTATCTCAGCCTCAGGCTGTACAGGGGTTAACCGAAGAGACAGATCTCTGCTGTACCATGGAGTCATCCAGAGTTGCAGAAAGTCAGCAGGTTGGAAGTAAGATTTTATTTATTCATAGTTTTTTTTTAGATTTTACTTTTTATTATGCATTTCATAACATGCGCATAGTATATAATATGCTGCATAGCCTTCTAACAGGAACAGATGACCATAGCTGAGTAATTTTTTTCATCAGCCAGGAAAATGCTTCCTTAGTCAATGTTCTCCAGGCCCTTGGACACATAGTAGCGATTGACACCAGAGATGTGTCTATCGGTTCCATCAAATACCATTGGTAATGAACTCCAGCAACTCTCTTTTCCTTGCCCCCATTGGTGAACTTGTGAATGTACGCAGTGGACACCCTGGGGATGACCAGGCACACCGCCATAATGGCGAGGCCAGGGAGAATCTCGAACCACATCTCCTCACCGTTACTCACACTCCAACCCATCACCGGCTCTTCCTTCATTTAGTTTCTTGTGGAGAAATTGATTGGTGATTAAAAATACTGGCTGCTTGGGGCTGGAGAGATGGCTAGTGGTTAAGAGCACTGACTGCTCTTCCAGAAGTCCTGAGTTCAATTCCCAGCAACCACATCTGTAATGGGATCTGATGCCCTCTTCTGCTGTGTCTGAAAACAGCTACAGTGTACTCATATGCATAAATAAATCTTAAAAAAAAATACTGGCTGCTGGGCTGGAGAGATGGCTCAACAATTAAGAGCACTGACCCCTCTTCCAGAGGTCCTGAGTTCAATTCCCTCTTCTGGTGTGTCTGAAGACAGCTACAGTGTACTCATATATGTAAAATAAAATAAAATAAAATAATAATAATAATAATAATAATAATAATAAAATACTGGCTGCTCTTCCAAAGGTTCTAGGTTTGATTGCCAGTACTTACAAGGCAGCTTATAATTGTCTATAACTAGTTTCTAGCGTTGTATGCCCTTTCTTGGCCTCCTCAGGCACCACGTACACACACACATATTCAGACAAAGTGCCTATACATAAAAATACATAGTTATTTAGATGGTTTTAATGAGGCAGAGACTCGTTAAAGGAAACTGTATAAAGCAGGAGGGGAGGAGGAAGAAGAAGAAACTGAACTAGAGAACTAGAGCTAGAAGGAAAACAGAACTACATAGGCCTTGCACAGAGCACTCAAAAAACTTGTTTAAAAGCTTTCAGGACTCCCCACCTCCCACTAGCTGCCTTCTTGGATTCTCATGTGTGTACACTTAATCTCAGCTGGTCTGCCAGAGACACCTGAATACAAACCCTAGTCCCCCTCAAAGCCCCTTTTCTGCTCCAGCAAAATGAAAAGAAATAATCATGACCCAGGAAAAACTCATCGAACTGCAGGCACAAGTTGGCGGGAAAGAAGCCATTACAGCCAGAAAGAAGCCATTTACAGCCAGAAAGAAGCCATTTACAGCCAGAAGGTGGTTCCTGGGACAGCCACAGCAGATGATAAAGAACTAGAACTTTGATTCTCTTTAAAGAAGCTGGGCATAAACAATATCTCCGGTATTGAAGAGGAACAGTGATCCGCTTTGACAACTCTAAAGTTCAGGCGTCTCTGGCAGCAATCACCTTCACATTACAGGCCAGGGTACAGCAGAGAAGCTTGCAGAAATACTTCCCAGCATCCTACGCCAGCTTGGTGCAGACAGTCTGACTGGCTGAAGAGTGGCAGTAGCTTTGCTCAGACATCTCAGGAATGGCCACTGGGGAGGCGAAGGATGAAGCTGCAGGTCCTGTGTAGAATTTTGATGAGGCTCTCAAAAATGGAGCAAACTGGGATGGAGGGATGGCTCAGTAATTAAGAGCGCCGAATGCTCTTCCAGAGGTCCTGAGTTCAATTCCCAGCAACCACATGGTGGCTCACAACCATCTGTCATGGGACCTGATGCCCTCTTCTGGTCTGTCTGAAAACAGCTACAGTGTACACATGTACATTAAATAAATAATATTATAAAAAATAAAATTTCTTTTAAAAAAATGGAGCAAACTGATTTGAGGCATTTTTTTCTTTTTTCTTTTTTCTTTTTTTTTTTTTTTTGGAGCTGGGGACTGAACCCAGGGTTGAGGTAATTTTTTGAGAAAGATGAAACTTGGAGAAGTTACTGGGGCTGCTATTTCATGTCACGACTGCTTTTTAAAAAAGTTATAGGAATCTGATAAGACGTACATCTTTAATAATTTTATGTTCAAGCCCCTTGGACACTGTAGCTCCTTTTGGTCGATGGTTATACACAGTTCATTCTTCTCAGCTGAAGCAGTCTGGGAATCAAGTTTGAAAAAAGATTAATAAAATTCTTTGTCTAGTTTAAAAAAGAAGAAGAAAAGAAAAAAGGCCCTAGGTATTACAGCACAGCCTTTGAAGGAAATGGGTTGTGTTCTCATTAGGGTTAGGGGAGATCCACCAGTCCTGCCATCTCAGTCACAAAACTTACGGAATGTCTAGATCGAGGGTTAGTCTGTCAAACTAACCCAACAATGGGCAGCTGTGGATGGGAAGTCCAAGGATCTCGTAGGTGCTCAGTCCTGTGAAGCTAGTTGCTCCAGCTGGAGATGGGATGTGGGTTAGCAGACTTGGCAGTAAGAGTCTTCACTTCCTGAGCCATCACACTTATGTTCCTCAGGTTAGTTTTGAACTCCTTGCTCAGATGGTCCTCCCACCTCAGCAGGAACAAGCATTTGCTTTGATCTCTCTCTTTTTTTTTTTTTTTTTTTTTTTTTTTGGAGCTGGGGACCGAACCCAGGGCCTTGCGGTTGCTAGGCAAGTGCTCTACCGCTGAGCTAAATCCCCAGCCCCTGCTTTGATCTCTTAAACCCATGTAGTGAGAGAACCCACTTCTCTTGAGTTTTCCTCTGGTCTCTACATTCTTGCTATGGTACACACACATGCACCTGTGCACACGCACCAGAGAAGTGTAAAAAAAAAAATTCTAGAGATGGATTTGGTAGTCATCCAACAACATGTACTTAATGCCACGGAAGTGTAAATGGCTAAGATGGTACATTTTATGTAGATTTTTTTCTTTTTGGGGGAGGGGCAGGGGTGTCAAGACAGGGATTCTTTTTGTAGCCCTCACTGTTCTGGAACTTGCGCTGTAGACCATGCTGGCCTTGAACTCAAGAGATTCACCCATCTCTGCCTCCTGACTGTCAGAGCTAAAGTCATTTGCCACCACTGCCCAGCTGTTTTTTATATATAAAGCATTTTAAGTGATGAGGAAACGATGTTGAATGGAAAGACTCAAGAATGACTTTTGAAATCCTTCTCTTCTGTGTTATGCTGTTCTCTTCCCTTAGATAAGTAGAATTTTACATTGGGAGACTTCCAGGAAGCAGATAGTGATGTGGTTGGTTGCTTGAGGACTATGTCTTCACTTGGTTTTGCTGCTGACTCAGTCCAAACTGTCCTCAAACTCCCTATGTAGTCAGGGATGACCTTGAATGTCTATCTGACCGAGGGCTTTACAGGTATGTCTGTGCCATCTTGTTCGGTTTCAGGAGGTGATGAAGACTGAACTCACTGTGTGCTGGACAATTACTCTCGGCTCAGCAACATCCCCACCCTTCAAGTAGAACACTGGCTCAGGCAAGTATTGGAACCAATTTACAATATAATAAAGTGTGTTAGTTTTCCATCCCTAAGACTCGAAATATCGACTTATAAGAGTAGACTTATTTTTCTACAGTTTCATATATTTCCAACGAAGGCTGCTTGGTCCTGTGGCTCTTGGTCTGTAGAGAGGAAGAACATCATGGTGAAAAACATGTCAGCCAAGTAAAGCTGATCATATTGTAGCTACAGGCTGCAAGCAAAGAGAAACAGAGCGGGGGTCAAGGTCCCAACATCATGTTAAAGTACTCACTCCTAATGTCCTAACTTCTACTAGGTCCTGCCTCATAAACACTATCACAGGCTGACTACTAAATCTTTGGCATATGGGTCCCTAGGGAACATATAATTCAAACTATAACATGAAGTAAATCCTAGGTACTAATATAAGGATACAGAGCTCTACTTCTGATTTAGGTATTTAGTCTTGAGGCAGCCAGAACCACTTTTATCTTCTATTAAAAACTGAACCTAGCACTTAAGCCCAGACTAAAGGCCTTTCAACATAGCACCTTGTTTAGTACTAATAATAAGGTAGTGTTGTATCCTACTCTACTTAACGTAAAACTGAGGGGCAGAGAGGGAAATCTATTCAAGTACTAAGTGGCGGACTTAGAAATTTGAAACAATGTTTTGTTACCACTCTCCCTCTTAATCATCATTCGCCCCTTTCTCTTTGAAATGCTAATGTCGGAAATTGGGATTTTAATGAGAGTGAAGTAGCTCTCAAAGATCAGATTGGATAGAAGACATTCCTTGCGACCCTGAACTTCAGCGTGACTGAACCCTGGGAGGTTAACGCTGAAGCCAGAGTACAGGATTTTTAGATTAAGGTCAAAATTTTGAACCTAAGAAATTTCCCTCCAATTCTGAAGTAGTCTCTTGAGTGACGAATCTGCAGCCTATCCCACGAGTCTTGCACTTGGCTGATTTGCAAAATAACCAAGCCAGGAGAAATTAAATCCATTACAGAAATACCTAGTCCGCGGTGAACTCTATATTAATCCGGTTATTTGGCAGGGGGTCCAAGATATAACCCAAGACGAATCTGCAGCTCTGGCGTGGAAGCCAGGGGGCGGGCAATCGGCGACCATTTTTGTTTTGCGGCCGTGCGCTCTCAGCGCATCTTGACTAACAGGACCCCATGGAGGAGGCGGGGCCTATCAGGGAGAGGGGCGGAGCTGAGAGGCGTGATGATTCAAATGGACTAATGACTAGGGCGCATCTGACAGAAATCGCCAATAAGCGGGCGTGCTGGGGCGGAGCGCACAAACCCTACGGGGTTTGGTTGCACCGCGGCTTTGGCGCATTTTCGGCTGGTTTGATTCATCCATTTTGAAGAGACGGGGGAGCGGGGGGCTCGTCAGATCCAGGGACCCGAAACAAGCAGCCGCGGACTCTGAGAAGCCAGCAGCTCCGGGCTTGGCAGCAGCGGCCCCGCCGGCCGGAGCGGGGGGGTGGGGCGCCGAGTGCGCGGGGAGGGGGGTCCTGGTCCTCGTCTCCTCGACTTGGTCGCGCCTCGACAACGAACATGTCTCGGCCTGTCAGGTCAGTGCGGAGTCCAAGGCCCGGGGCGGGCTGGACGGGCTGGGGTGAGTGGCGAAGGACCTGGGCAACGGGCCTGGAGTCGTGCTCCTGACTAGCACGCGCGGCCTTCTCTCGGGGTCCGCGCGCCCTTGCGCGTGGGTGCTCGGTGGCGCGCGGGGTGGCGGCGGCGCGCACGCGCCGCCTCCACCCAACAGGGTCCGGGTCGGCTCCACGGCCGCCCCGACCTTCTCCATGGTCCTGGTGTGGGCGCTGCGCGCACCAGGCACACCGTAGGCCACACTCCTAGGCCCTGCGGGAGCCTGCGCCCGACCCGGGGAGGAACACGCCGAATCCGGTCCTCTCCAGGTTTGCGAGCAGCTTAGCGTCTCGGCGAGCAAGTTGCCTGTGCCCCTCCGCCCGGCCCCGCCTCCATCCTCGGGGTCGCGGTAGGTCCCGCCTCCTAGCCCGGCCTGGGCGGGACCCACGCTTTCTTTTTCCCTTGGGGCAAAAGTGAGTTTTGACACTGAGCCCCGAAAAATAAAGGCCACAGTTTCTCCCCACCTGGGAGTTCTGAATGCATTAACCCCAGGTTGTCTCTTTCCACCGCTTGCAAATAAATGCCCTTCCTCCGGGGACGTGCGCGTTAACCGCGCGACCCAAATCCCGTGTGGTTCTCGTTCCCCCTCACCCCACAGTACACGTCTCTTTCTACTTCTGTAACCCTCTCTTTCCCTGTGTGACATTTATCGTGAATGGACTATGATCCGCTAGCGATCGAACTTTATTCACATGGCTTCACGAAGTTTTCAGTTTCCTCTCTCTCTGGTGGGCTTCCTTTTAGGTCCTGCAGAGCTGTTGTTTGGAATGTGCCTTGGGTGGAGGGTGTGGTTTAGTCCAATCTGTTGAGGCCTGAGAGACTAGAGAGAGGGACAGAGACCGAGACCAAAGTCAATACTTGTTACTTGTAAAGGAGCTTTTACCTGGCCCCATTGCCTTTAGTTGTTAAGTGTTTCTACAGTTATCAATTCTCCTTCGTTTCAAGTTTCGATATCTTAATACCAAGGAGAGCTTTGGATCTGGCAACGGTTTTGTGCCTCACTCTCCTTGACAAGATAATCTCCTATTGGTGGTAGTTTGGGACTGCATACTCCTCCCACTAATGAGGTGGAACTGCGGAGGATGAGTTACCTTTACCTACCAGCTTGCTTTTTCCATTCTGTTTCAACTGCCCCTCCAAATTACCATGTCTTATGTGAAAGCTTTGCTGCTGTTTGGGAAGTAGTCAGTATGACAGTTGCAAGCCATAGTGAGTTCCTTGGGGACATAAAACTAACCTAAACTGTCCTGCTGACTCAGAATACTTAGGTTAGGAAACAGACGCTATTAAGATTTTCGTTGGGATGGGCTCAGTAGACAGCACTGTGTGAAACCAAGTGTGTGCTGTCACCTTCCAGGAATCCCAGCACTGAGGTAAAACTCGGGGAGGTCAGAAACTGACCGAACGGGCCAGCCCGGAATACTTAAGACCTTGTGTTTTTAATACAGATTTAATTCATTGAGAATTTTCTACACTGTACTTTGATCGTATTCACTCCCTAACTCCTGCCAGATTCACCCTCATCTCACCAACTCCAAGACCCGATCTTAGAAAAATAAAGATCAATCTTTGCATTAAAAAAAAAATATTTTCGTTGGGCTTGGAAGTAATTCCTGTTTGGTGAGATTTTAGAAAATTGACTTAATTTGTCTGAATTTGTATCTGCA
Source organism: Rattus norvegicus (assembly GCF_021556685.1). NCBI lineage: Eukaryota > Metazoa > Chordata > Mammalia > Rodentia > Muridae > Rattus > Rattus norvegicus. The sequence goes on from NC_141546.1 coordinate 45,915,389, forward strand.
GCTCAATTATTTTAGGTCTTAGATTCAAGTTAATTGCATGACGTGGTCCAGGGGTTAGGAAAAAAGTGAGGTAAACTTTTAAACTCAGGGCTGGAGTGGGGTGGGGCTGGCAACTTAACGGAGACCTGGAGAAAAAAAAAGCGAGGTCTCTTTACACTTGTTGGGAATAGAACCTAGGTTGTTTTTTGTTTGTTTGCTTGCTTTTTGTTTTGTTTTGTGTTTTCCTTTTGCTAAAAATATTTTTTAATTTAATTTTGGGGGAGGGTGCTTCACTATATAGCTGAGGCTAGCATGGAACTCTGGTAAACCAGGCTGGTTTGAAAAGCAGATCAGCCTGCCTCAGCCTTACAAAAAAGGTGAGACACAACTACTCCCAGCTCATTTAACTTTGTAACCAACTCTCCCACTGGGTGGCTATTGAAAGTTAAATTAAGTAAAGATTACTGGAATGAAAACTTGTCTTTCCCATTCACACTGTACTTGCAGATAGGGTGTGGACCTGCGCAGTGCTTCTAATGCTAAACAACTCCAGGTGACTTGGAGCTCCTCAAAAGTCACCTTATCCACAAAATAATAGTATTGTTTTCTAAAAGAGTTTTTTGTTCCCTTTTTGAGGCAAGTTTTCTCTGTGTAAGAGCCCTGGCTACCTGGAGCTCCCTCTTTAGACCAGGCTGGCATCAAACAAATCTATCTGCCTGCCTCTTCCTCCTGAGTGCTGGAATTAAGGGCATTCCTAAAGACACCTGGCCCAAAAGGATTTTTTTTTGTCGGATTTTTTTTACTGCTTTTCTTTTTCAAAGAGAATAAAAAAAAATTATGTGTCAAGATTTATGGTAGTAGATATCATCTATACAAGTGACTTACAGAACAGAAGAGGGCATCAGATTTCATTACAGATGGTTGTGAGCCACCATGTGGTTGCTGGGATTTGAACTCAGGACCTCAGGAAGAGCAGTCGGTGCTCTTAACCACTGCGCCATCTCTCCAGCCCTCCTAGAATTCTTTTTAAGACTTACTTATTTTGGGGTTGGGGATTTAGCTCAGTGGTAGAGCGCTTGCCTAGCAAACACAAGGCCCTGGGTTCGGTCCCCAGCTCCGAAAAAAAGAAAAAAGAAAGAAAGAAGAAAAAAAAAGACTTATTTTAGAGTACACTGTAGCTGTCTTCAGACACACCAGAAGAGGGGACATCAGATCCCATTACAGATGGTTGTGATCCACCATGTGGTTGCTGGGAATTGAACTCAGAACTTCTGGAAGAGCAGTCATTGCTCTTAGCTGCTGAGCCATCTCTCCAGCCCCAGAACCTAGATTTTATAGTTAACAGAGTCCTGCTCGTTTTTCCACCTCTGCGGGGACCACTTCATTTTTGCTTGATGAATAGTATGTTGCCAGTGTTGATTAAAGCACATAGCATATGTCACCTTTTAGAAAGCTTCAGAGTGCTTTTATGACTCTCAAGCCTTGAAAAGAAGGAAAGAAGTTGTTGTTTGTAAAAGATGAGAACTGGGCAGCACTGTGACACACACCCTTAACCTCAGCACCTCAGCAGGTGGCTGAGTTCTTGGCTATTCACTGAGATCCGTGCCTTACTTAGAGGAAGGAAAAGATGCGAAGGTTCAGTCTCCTAGGTTTCTTGATCCGAGCAGTAAGTACACTCTGCTCAGTGGGAAGCCATTCAGATCAGCACTTAGTCAAGCCTCTCTGGAACTGATTTATTGTACTTAGTTTACTTTTTAAAACTGGTTAGTTTTTTTTTTTAATGAAATTACATTTTCTTTTCTGTATGTATGTGCCTGTGCACTGCCTGCCAACTGTCTTTAAGGTCAGGACAATTTGTGGAAGTCTTCTGTTCTTGTTAGTCCTGGGGACTGACCATAGTCTTGCACAAGCCCCTTTAGCCTCTGAGATTACGTGTGTGTAAAGAGGCCAAAAGAAGACATCTCAGAGAGGGAGAGGGAGGGAGGGAGAAAAAAAAAAAAAGACATCTCGTGTGCTCTTATCATTGTTCGAGGTAGGACATGCCCTGGGACACAATTTATTAAGTGAGTGCTGGCATCCAAACTTCTTGTCTTCATGATCGTGAAGCAAACACTCTTAACGCCTAAGGCATGACATTCTATGAGTGTATTGTTTGTTTTCTGAGTTTTGTGGGTTTTTTATTTGCTTGCTTTTTGAGCTGGGGTCTTATACAGCGCCAAGCCAATCTTAGATTTGCTGTGTAGATGAAGATAACCTGAAACCCTGATCTTCCTGCTCTTACCTCCAAATGCTGGCACCTCTCCCTCCACCATCACAACCATCACCACCATCACCATCACCACCACCACCACCCACCCACCCACGCACGCACTCACTCACTCCTTGCCGATATTTAAATATGAAGGCATCGGCTCCTATCAATCGATAGGAATTTACTTTTGTTTGCAGTTGTGATTAAAATTAAGGGTTTTTTTTTTTTTTTTGGATTGTGGTCGAGGAAAATTGAGCCTAAATTCTGATATTTAATATTCTTAGCAAAAAATGTAATTTTAAGAAGTCCTTAGTTCACTGGGCAGTGGCAGAGAATGCCTTTAATCCCAGTACTCTGGAGGCAGAGGTAGGTAGATCTCTATAGGTCTACATGGAGAAACCCTGACTCACAAAACAAAACAAAAAAGAAATCCCCAGCTTAAGGGGAAATTTAAAAATTGGAGATATCTTAGAATTTCAGAAATAAATACAGGAACATGCTTATATTTAGTATCTCGTTGTGTGTAGAGATGAGCCTGTTTTCCTTGTATTTTTTTCTTTACTTCCAGATGTATATGTGCCTATGAGCCTGTATGACTTTAAAAGAAATTCTCACCTGTAGACTTTAATTTTTAAAGCCTCGGGTATTTTATAAATCTAGATGTGACAATATAGCTTATCGTCCTAGCACTTAGGAGCCTGAAGCAGAAATATGGAATACAAGGCCTGTCTTGCCTGTATAATGAGATTGTTTTAAAAAAGCCCAAAATAAGGAAGACCCTTATACAGAATTCAAAAATTTACAAAAACTGAATAAGGGGTGGACTTCACTTTATAAAAGCCTACGTTATTGAACCCCTCCTCCAGAGACTGGTCGGCCTAGTGAGCCACTTTCACCTGTTAGGATAAAGGCAGGCAACACTATGACCTAGTCATCTCTTTTTTTTTTTTTTTTTTTTTTTTTTTTTTTTGAGAGAGAGAGAGAGAGGGAGGGAGAGAGGGAGGGTGGGTTTCTCTGTAGCCTTGGCTATCCTGGAACTCACTTTGTAGCCCTGGCTGACCCTACACCTTGCCTTGAAGTCACAGAGATCCTCCTGCCTCTGCCTTCCAAGTGCTGAGATTAGAGACATGTACCACCCCTCCTAGCTTCATACAAGATTTATTTATTTTATGCGAGTACACTGTCACTCTTTAGACTTACCAGAAGAGGGCATCAGATCCAATTACAGATGTTTATGAGCCACCAAGTGGTTGCAGGGAATTGAACTTAAGACCTCTAGAATAGTAGGTGCTTTTAAATGCTAAGCCATCTCTCCAGTCCATGAGACAAATTTTTTAGATGTAAATTATAAGACATAATGTCAAGTTTTCTGCTACTGAGTTATATATACCTTTGCACACAAATGTATGCTCTTAAAATGTGAATTTAACTGTTTGTGACAGGCTCGTGTAAAGCCAGCTGGTTTATAACAGTGTGTAGCCGAGGGTGGCCTTGGGTTTCTGACTGACTCTTCTACTTCCTCCTGGGATTACACACCCTTGACGCCAGGCCTGATTTGTATATAGTGCTTAGGTTTGAACCCAGAGCTTTGTGCATGGCGGGCAAGCCCTGATTTTACTTTGAAATAGATAATTAATTTTATGCATTAAAAAGTTTGCTGATTTAAATAAACTCTTTGCTTTCTTGGTTTTTTTTTTTTTTTTTTTCCTTTTTTTCGGAGCTGGGGACCAAACCCAGGGCCTTGCGCTTGCTAGGCAAGCGCTCTACCACTGAGCTAAATCCCCAACCCCTCTTGGTTTTTTTTTAATGAGACAGACATAGCTTTCTGGTAGAGTACTTGACTAGCATGCACGAAGCCCTAAATTCTACTTAAGCATCACAGAAAGGAAATTAATTAGAGCAAAAAAAAATCTGTGAAAGTGCTGTAGTTTAACAAGGGTTTTCAGTTTCATACTAGGATCTTGGAAGGTAGAGAAATCTAGAGAGAATGACGTCTCAGATGGACAGTGTTGTAATCTTCCTGTTCTTGGCCTGTCATCATGTTTTAGAGAAGGGGATCTATTTTATTCTTGATGACATAGGTGAGGCCCGGTGGCAGGCCAGTGACATTTGCACAAGCTAGCAAGTGTGAAGAAACAGAATACAAAGAAGTGATAGTGTGAGGGGATTCGGTAGAATTGCAGTGTGGGATCCTCAGTGGGAAGGAACAAGGAACTGAGATTGTGGTTTGCATTTAACAGCGTAGAGTAGAATTAGTAGAGTGAGGGCATGGCCCTCATTTATTCCTTTTACTGGGCAGACTTTGCTTCATCTTGTATTTGGAAGAGATCAACTAGAGTGTGAAGAGGGCACTTGGAATCTGTGGTGGGCAAGTTTTTAAACCATAGCTTTAGGGATTGGGCATGGTGGCACACACTTAGGTCCTAGCTGGCGGAGACAGGTGGTCAGATAGTTTTGAGTTCAGCCTTGTCTACATACATAACAAGTTACAATACAGAGACTGTCTCAGAAAAACAAAACCAACCAACAAAACAAAAGCATAATATTTACTTTGAAGGAAAAAATGAGGTTAACAAAATGTTAAGGGATAGTTAAACATGGTAATTGCAGTAGGTAGAACATATGAACTAGTCAGTAGAAAGTGGAGGCAGGTTTGGGCTCTCTATGAAAGAACCATTTAATGAGTAAAATTCTTATTGTAAGCTACCCTGGAGATCATAAAATGGTTCTTAATTTTCTTTTGGGATTTTGTTGACAAGATTCTAAGGTTGGATAAGATTATTTAGAATGCAGTGAATCTGCTGAAAATTACCATGTCTCTATCACTGTCAAAATCTAGTAGTAGTTTGTTTGGGGTTTTGTTGTTTTAGGCAGCCCTGGTTGTCCTGGAATTTGCTATGTAGACCAGGCTGGCCTCAGAACTCACACCTACCTCTGCCCCCCACATGCTGGGATTTAAAGGGTACACAACCACACCTTCCTAACAGTGTTTAAACTTTAAGCAGTTTTTATGGAAACCAGCTTGGCTACAAAGTTAAGATGCTTGCTCTCTCAAACAAAAAAAATAGTTTGAACCACAATTGATGGTCTGCTCCTATAATCCCAGCACATAGGAGGCTTAAAGTGGAAAGCTCACTGACTTCAGACCAACCTGGGCTCAAAAACAAACTTAGGCCAAAATAGAAGAGGAAGAGTTGAAGAGATGGCTCAGTGATTGAGAGCACTTGCTTTTCCAGAGGACCCTGCTGCCCTAGACTTTCTTCTGGTCTCTTCCCCAAGTTCCTGCACGCTTGTGGCATTTACTCACACAAACAAATAACACTTTGTGGCCGTAGGTTATCAACAATTTTTCTTCTAAAAATAAACCCCAAAATTCCAAAGTGTCTCTGCAGTCAGTCTACTTTTATCTCTAATTGGCTCTTGAACTTTGGTAGAATTCCAGTCAGAAATATATGTAATGATAATCAGCTTTTTGTGAACTTAGATGTTAGGGGGCAGTTTTTCTCTGTTAGTCAGTTTGCTTTTTTAAAATGCTATGTGTGTTGTACCAAAAAGTCAATTCCAAGGCCCAGTAACAGAGGTCTGTGGCCTATAATTGAAAAGCCTTGCTCTGCAGAATTTCATTCATCTGAGAAAGGAGATGTTGACTATCAACCAGTGAATGAAATTAACTAATGGGTGTGTGTAGGGGAGTGCCATTTGAGTGTCTTGTGCAAAAAGTGTTGAGTCCTGGAACTGGAGTTACAAGTGTTTGTGAGCAACTTAGATGCTTAAAATTTTTCTTGGATTTAATTTTTCTTAATGGCTGTGCTCTGTGGTGTACAGTGTAAGCACTGATAGTTAGGGCTTTCGTTTGATAGTGAATTTCCAGTGTTACTTCAGGTATCCTACTTAGGTTTAAGACAGGTGTGCAGACTTGTTACGCTAAACTCTGGGATTGGCATGGTGATACACAGCCTTAGTGCCAGTCTGCTCCACAGAGTGCCAGGCTAGTCAGAACTACATAGTGAGAGCTAGTCTCAAAACAAAACAAGCTAAGTTCCATGGCCTCAGTTTCTCTTTTAAGATTTATTTATTTAATGTATATAAGTACATTGTAGCTGTCTTCAGACACATCAGAAGAGGGCATCAGATCTCATTACAGATGGTTGAGAGCCATGGTTGCTCAGAATTAAACTCATGACCTCTGAAAGAGAAGCCAGTGCTCTCAACCACCGAGCTAGCTCTGAAGCCTCAAGTGAAATAATTTTAAAACATGGTAATTTCTAATTGTAAGACACTGTACTCCATTCTTCAGCGAGAATATTTTTTTCTTACAGCAGACAAAAATGAAATTCCTGGTATTTAAGCCTAGCATTTTTGGGTTTTGTTTTGCTTTTTAAAATTACCGTGTGTGGGTCTGTACCATGCACATAGTGCACGTGGATGCTGGAGGACAACTGTGGGAGGCATTCTCGTTTTACACCAGGCTGGTCCTAGAGATTGAGTTCAGGTCATCAGAAAGTTCTGTTGCTTTGGGTGGGGCTGTTAGACAACATCTTGTGTAGTACAGGCTGGCTTTGAACTCGCCTGTGTAGCTGAAGATGTTGACCTGATCCTCCTGCCTTTACCTCCCAAGTGCTGAGATTATAAGTTTGTACTATCGTGCCTCACTTTTAAAATCCCGTCACCTTTAAATTACTTCCCCTTACCCATGTTTGGGACCAAATAGTTTGCATAGTAAACAAGCATTCCCTGCGCCTAGTGTATTTGGGCACTAATAAAACTTTCCGCTGCTGAATTATATATACTCTGCCCCAAAAGTATATTCTTTCCTTTGTATTTAGAGCAAAATCTCTCTGGATAGCTAAAGCTGACTTCATACACAATAACGTAATCCTCCTGTTTCTACCACCCCAAAACTGGGGCATTCATGTTTCCTTATGTTGGAGATTTTCTTTCTAGTACAAAGTTTTTAGACTTACTTGGATGAACTCCCGTTGACTTAAATGATGGAAATTGCTATAATCCATTTGATGGCTCTAAAGTACTGTCTGGGGCCAACGCAGTTAAGAGCTCTTCCGATGGATGACTCGAGCTCAGTTCCCAGGATCTATGTGGCAGTGCGGCTCACACCTATTCATAACTCCAGTTTAAGGGGATCTGTCGCCCTCTTCTGTACTCTGATTAAGAAATAAAATGACGACTCTTCTCAACCTATGAGGAACCTTGAAAATGCCAAAAAGCTGGAAACAAATTCACATAAAAGAAAGGAGATAGAAGTGATAACAGCTGATTTTTACTAGTCATTGTTTACCATTGTATCCCAGGACAATCTTGAATCACTTTGTTTTAAGATCTATTTTTACTGGGTGTGGGAGCACATGTCTTTAATCCAGAGGTAGGCCAAGGCTTGAACTATATAGTGAGACTCTGTCTCAAAACTCAGTGCATATATATGTATTGTTAATTATGTGTAAGAATGTACATGTGGAGTCGAGAGGAGTTGGTTAAAGTCTCTGAGATAGATTTACAAGACTTGATGGCCGCCTGCTAGGAATGGAACTGACCAGGAGCCACACCGATCATCCAGCTTTGTCTTCAGTGACACACTGGAGTAGTTTGTATTCCTGACTTTACAATTGAAAAACTGATCAGTGAGGGAAACCCCTTACTCAAGGACATAGAACTAGTTATGGCAGAGCTCTGACTCAGTCTAGTTTGGTCATCTGTGCTGTGTTCAAATTCTGTATTTGCTCACGTTTCTGGTAGTTATTGTTTAACTAGAGAGTTAGTTCCACTTGGCATTTAAAAAGAAGTTTGAGACTAGGGCTTTCTGTACCCAGCCCAGGCCACCTCAGACTCCTGACCTTCCTGGGGCTGGGAGACAGGTGTAGGCCTCCATTTCTGGCTCCCTAGTAGGATTTTGATTAGACTTCTATTTGTTTTGGCTAGGAATAGATAGAACAGAACGTCTCATGCTCTTGTACTTAAGTAATCCTCCTAAGTGTTAAATTTTGATCATAGTAGATTTTCTCAGTTTCTAGTTTCACAAGACCAAGTTCATTAAAAAGGTTCTTTTTAGCCCTAATACAGCAAGTGTCCAAACACCTTTCTTTCACATTCCTTATATGAAATGCTGTATGTGACCTGTGCACATTTCCTCTACTTCAAAATCATCTCCTGAGTTCACAGAACAAAACTGAAGGCCATTCCATTGGTTGTGTGTGGTAGGTAGTACACATCTGAAATATAGCAGGAGGTCCTGAGTTTAAGTCAGTTTTTGCTGCATAGTAAGATCCTCTCAAAACAAGAAGCAAGCACCATTAGGCAATCTTATAACCACTTGCAGCTCTAGCTCCAGATCTGAGACCTTCTTCATTCACTCCATGGGTACCAAAACACATGGTACACATGCACATACATAGATTAATATACACATATGTATAAAATACTTTTGTTTGAAGCCTCCTTTAACAGTAAGAATAAAGTAACAGCCATGCATGTGGCTCATACCATTAATCCTAGCACTGGAGAGGCAGAAGGAAGAGAATCTCTGAGTTGGAGGACAGCCTGGTCTATATAAGCAAGTTCCAGGACAACTGTGTCTACATAATATATGGGAATGGGTTGGTAAAATACTACTTAGAAATGCAGCCTGTGGATGCAATAGTCTATGTCTGATGAGTGCACAGGGTGAGCAAAGCTTGAGAAGAACAGTGTTTAAGTTATCCCTTGAGTGAGTAGTGTAAGTCTGGGAATTTGGGGGGCAGGTTTTGTTTGTTTGTTTGCGGCAGGGTCTCTACCCACCTCTCTCTCCCAAGAATGGAATTAAAGACATGCATGATTACATCTGGCCTAAAACTATTCTGTTTATGAAACTAAACTATGTTTTCTGGTTTCTTAGAAGCTGTACTTTTTTTCTTTTCTTTCTTTTTTTTAAAATTTTATTTATTTATTTATTTATTTATTTATTTATTTATTTATTGGTTCTGTTTTTTTCGGAGCTGGGGACCGAACCCAGGGCCTTGCGCTTCCTAGGCAAGCGCTCTACCACTGAGCTAAATCACCAACCCCAAAATTTATTTATTTTATGTTATGAATACACTATTGCTGTCTTCCGACACACAAGGCATCAGATCCCATTACAGATGTTGTGAGCTACCATGTGGTTGCTGGGAATTGAACTCAGGTCCTCTAGAAGAGCAGTCAGTGCTCTTAACTGCTGAGCCATCTCTCCAGCCCCCTTTCTTTTTTCTTTTTCTTTCTTTCTTTTTGTTTTTAGTAATCTGAATTTGTCTCTTTGCAGAAATAGGAAGGTCGTTGATTACTCACAGTTTCAGGAGTCAGATGATGCAGGTACGTTTTTTTCTGTAAGTATGTTTCTACAAGACCTGTGTTATGCAGACAGACCGTCAGCTTATGTGCTTCATGTCCTGATATTAGTAGTCCCTGTTATTTAAAATTACCCATTTCTCTTTGAGATAAGGTCTGCTATGTGACCTAGGCTGTCCTTGAACTCAAGCCTCACAATTGCTAGATTGCAGGTGTGTGCCACTGTCCCTGGCCTGTAGCTTTTTCTTGTAAATCATTGAAATAAACACCTGGGTTTTTGGTGTTTTTTTTTTTTTTTTTTTTTCCTTATTTGGTTTAGGATCCAAAGGTTAAATGTTCATTAACTGATAGAGTTTTTGTTTGTGTGAAATACCCACTGCTGGGTAAACTGGGAATTGAACTCTGGTCACTGGAAGATCGGTGATCTTAATTTTACTTTATAAAGATAATGTACCCCTTGAGAAGGCTTGGAAGACATACAGAAAAATTAAACTTGACACATAATTTTGTCTCTGAAACATATCAGAAATTGTTCTAAATGTTCATGTTTCATAAGGTTTTGGTTGGGGGTGGGTTGACAATGTTTCTCTATGCCCTGGCTATCCTGGAACTTATTCTGTAGACCAGGCTGGCCTCGGTCTCACAGAGGTCCACTTGCCTCTTACCAAGTGCTGGGGTTAAAGGCATGGACCACCACGCCTGGTCCTAATAAGTTATTCTTTTTTTTTTTTTTTTTTTTTTCTGGAGCTGGGGACCGAACCCAGGGCCTTGCGCTTCCTAGGTAAGCGCTCTACCACTGAGCTAAATCCCCAGCCCCTTAAGTTATTCTTTTAAGAGCATCGTGGTTGTGGCACCTCTTGTTGCAGTTTACACTTAAGGGAACTGAAGTAGAGTTGATATTCAATGTCCCTTAGTTGGCATGTAGCTGTTGCTGTTTTGAACTCTTCTCGATTTCATCGTCTTTTTTTTTTTTTTTTTTTCTTTTCTTTTCTTTTTTTCGGAGCTGGGGACTGAACCCAGGGCCTTTCACTTGCTAGGCAAGCGCTCTACCACTGAGCTAAATCCCCAACCCCTCAGTCAATATAATAATGTAGTTCAATACAATAATGTAGTTGAACCTGCAGTATGGTTCAGCAGGCAGACGTGCTTGGTGCCCAGCCTGACAGCTGAAGTTACTCCCCAGAATACTCAACAGTGGAAGGAGAGAACGACTCCTACAAGTTGTCCTCTGTCTTCTACCCATATGACCTGTCAGGCATACCCATACACATAAAAATAGATGGTGGTTTGTGTTTTTTTGCTTTGTTTATGTTTTTTTAATATGGCTAAGTGTCTTGCTGTAGAATTTGGGGCACTGCCCTCATCTCATTTAGGACTGTCTTTCTCCTCCTCTTCCTTTTTTTTTTTTTTTTTTTTTGTTCTTTTTTTCGGAGCTGGGGACCGAACCCAGGGCCTTGCGCTTCCTAGGTAAGCACTTTACCACTGAGCTAAATCCCCAGCCCCCTTTTTTTGTTATTTTTAAGAAGCGGAGGACCTGAGTTCATGTCAATATCCTGTGCTCATGTATACATAAACCACGTACACCCTACACACACACACAATTAAAATAAGTATTGCTATTAATGGGGAGGATTAAACTCTAAAAATGGTTACATTCTATTAGGGAATTTAAGGATTTCTGACGTGCCAGTCTTCTCGGTTCTCACCATCACATGTTAACTGGCAGTGGAGCAACAGCTTCAGCAGTAATCGGCAGCTATGGTGAGGGCTTCTTATGAGGCTTTTGAAATTGTAGCTGTTTTCCTAAAGTTAGATGCATCCAGAGTACGTGATATATTTACTACTTCAGTTAGAGTAATGTACTTGATTACAATATTGTGAATATTGTGTTAAGATTGTAGAATTTGAAGCCAGGCATTGTGGCGCACACCTTTAATCCCAGCAATCCCGGCAGAGGCAGGTGGATCTCTGAATTCGAGGATGACCACTGCTATACAGAGCAATCCTGAAAAAAAAGATTGTGGAATTTTAGGTTTTTTTTTTTTTTTTAAGATGTTTATGATAAAACCATATTGCTATAGTTTTCAAATAAATAGGAAGTTGTTAAAACACGGGGAAATCCTGACCTAAATGGGAGTGTTATAAAATGACAGCTATGGTGTGGATGTATGAGGGGTTAATGTAAGGACTAGACACTATGTAAAGTGGAATTAAAATAGGTGAGACTGGCTGTGGATTCTGTTTATTTTTAGTTGTGTGTTGCTTGCTTGTGAAGTATATGTATGTAGCCACATGTTGAAATCAGGAAAACTTTTGGGAATGAGTTCTTCTATCGTGGCTTCTGGGAATCTAGAACAATCAAGTGCTATTGCCTGCTGATCTGTCTTGCTTGCTTTCCCTTTTTAAATTATTTACTTTTATGGTAATAGAAATAGAATTCAGCCTTCTGCATGTTAGGTAATAAATGCTTCTAGCCCCAATTTTTTAAAATACTTTTTGTTTGTGTGTTTCGCCTGCATGTATGTCTGATGGCTGCAAAGGTCAGAAGAGAGGACATCAGATCCTCTGGAACTAGTGTTGTGAGCCACTATGTGGGTGCTGAGAATCCAACCCAGGTCTTGTGGTAGAGCATATGTGCTGTTAACCACTGAACTATCTCCCCACGTTTCCCTCCCCCTTAAATTAAAGGAACTATGGGAGAAATCTGTTCCCATTTATTTAAAAAGCATGAGGAGTAATGTGTGATTTCAGCACGTAAACACAATTAACTGAATATGAAATTTTTTTCTTGTTCAGACGAAGATTATGGAAGAGATTCAGGCCCTCCTGCTAAGAAGATTCGGTCATCTCCCCGAGAGGCTAAAAATAAGAGGCGATCTGGCAAAAATTCACAAGAAGACAGGTAGGAGGCATCAGTGTTAGCATCTTCCTACTTACTTTGTCAGAAGTCTGAGGTAAAGACAGTCTGTGAGCTTCAAGTGGGTGAGGCTTCCATGTGCAGTCTGTTCCATGTTATGGAGCTGTGCTTCAGGCACGGAGGTCAGCCTTCTCTCCAGAAACAATTGGATCAGAAGTAAGCTCCAAGAGTACCTTTCACTGGAACTAAGAGTGTGAGTCAAAAGGAAGTTTGAAGTTCTGATTTGTTATCAAGGTTGGTGTTCACATTTCCTTGTAGTCCTCTTCAGTTAGATCAATAGCAGAATTATAACTAAATATTGTGCAATTGTAGGCTTTGTGTCCTATTGAGAGATTTTATTCTTTTTTTTTTTAAGGTTTATTCACTTATTATATATAAGTACACTGTAGCTGTCTTCAGACACACCAGAAGAGGGCATCAGATCCCATTACAGATGGTTGTGAGCCACCATGTGGTTGCTGGGAATTGAACTCAGGACCTCTGGAAGAGCAGTCAGTGCTCTAACCGCTGAACCATCTCTCTAGCCCAGGTTTTTTTTTGTTGTTGTTGTTGTTTTGGGGTTTTTTTTTTTTTGGTTCTTTTTTTCGGAGCTGGCGACCGAACCCAGGGCCTTGCGCTTCCTAGGCAAGCGCTCTACCACTGAGCTAAATCCCCAGCCCCCAGGTTTTGTTTTTTATATACCTAACTTCTAATGTTTTTAGTAGAGAATTTCAGAAATGTGGTTTTAAGAAAATAATATGCCACAGGGAGACAGATCTTGTTTAGAGTAAATTGCTCTTACTCAGTTGTTTGTTTTGTTTTTGGTTTTTGAGACAAGGTTTCTCTGTGTAGCCTTGGCTATTCTGGAACTCATTGTATAGATCAGGCTGGCCTTGAACTCTCGGAGGAAATCTGCCTGCCTCTGCCTCCTGAGTGCTGATACCACCCCTCTACTTTTACACAGTTTTCAATAACCCAGCTTAGAAATGATTACTGTATTCATTTATTTTTCTTCTAAATGTGAAACATTTACAGTTTGTCATGATATCTAGCCTGAAATTTTCTTTGTTTTGTTGTTTGGTTGGTTGTTTTTTTGGTGAGGGCCAGGCAGTAGCTCAGGCTAGCCTTTGGATTGATCTTAAACCTTCAAACCAATGCTTTGTTTCCTATTCATTTCTTTTTAAAAATAAAGGATTGTCTTGACTTTGCTCATTGAAATCACAAGAGAAAATCATACACTTGATCTTAAGTTAGATTTGTAAGCTTTCTTTCATTGTTGGGACTTTGTTTTTCCGTGGTAAAATTACACCCATTCACTAGCATCCCTGTAAGGAACAATGATTCTGAAGCAGGTCCATGGATGAACACTTTTTATGTGAAAGGGGTACTTTTCAGTGTACTTTTTAATTCTGGTATCAGAAGTGTGATTGCATTTTTCCCCTCAAGACAAGGCCTTAACTTTTTTAAAGCAAAAGTCTTATTTCTACACTAGTCTATCATTGAATGCACAGAAATCTGTCTCTCCCTCCCAGGTGCTGAGATTAAAGGCATGCACCACTACCCAGGGTCCTGTTTTTAGTACAGGCTAAAACACACTATGTAGTCTAGCGTGGGTCTGAGCTGGTGTCAGTCCTCCTGTCTGAGCATCCGTATGGTTGGGATTACAAGTGTAGCCACCATGCACAGTGATCATTCAAACTTTGATCTAAGACTTTTAAGTATTTTTTTTTCCTTTTGCTTTATAGTGAAGACTCAGAAGAAAAAGATGTGAAGACCAAGAAGGATGATTCTCACTCAGCAGGTAAACCATAGTTATTGCAGTAGGAATTGCAATGGACTGTTTTCCTCTTGGCCCCAGGCTCCCAGAATAACAACTCTGAGGTTTAAAACGTATTTACAAACATTTCGGCCGTAAGCTTTGGCTTGTGTTTTTGACTATCTCATAACCCATCTATTCTAAGTTCTGCCATGTGGTGGGCTACCTTTCCTCAGGCTCCCAGCTTCTGCTCCCTAGGGTTTTCCAGAGGCCAGTTCTCCCACCTGGCTCTGTCCTACAATCCTTCTCCTGTCGGTTGTTCCACCTTCTATTTACTGCCTCACGACAAGCCAATCAGCTCTAATTGACAGGTGTTGCATCCGGACAGTACACAAGAGTTTTTCTCTACAAGAAATAGTTAATCATTTTTTTTTTCCCAGAGCTGGGGACCGAACTTAGGCTTGCTAGGCAAGTGCTCTACCACTGAGCTAAATCCCCAACCCCAGTTAATCACTTATTAACAAGCAGTTTTATATGTCAGATTCTTCCAAATACTGGATTTATAAAAACATTTCTATTTTCACAAAGGTAAAAATTTATTCTCCATCCTGATTGATGATTTTGGTTTGTTTTTTTTTTTTTTTTTTTTTTTTGGTATCTATAGGTTATTTTCATGCAAAATTGAGATTAAAAACCTTTTTATGGGGGGGGGCAGGGAAATGGCTTAGTGGTTAAGAGCACTAGCTGCTTTTCTAGGGAACCCAAATTCATTTTCCAGTTCCTACACGTTGGCTCACTATTGTCCATAACTCCAATTCCAGAGGACTCTACACCCTCACATGAACATACATGGAGACAAAACACCAATGTACTTTTTTTTTTTCTTTAAATAAAGGCAAAAAAATATTTTCTTTGTTGTTTGAGACAGCATCTCAGCATCTCGCTATATATATATATGACCCTGGCTGCCCTGGAATTCATTGTATAGACCAGGCTAGCCCTCAACTCAACCCGAATCTGCTTTTGAGTACTGGGATTAAAGGTGTATGCCACCATGCCCAGCTGATGCTCAACTTGTATATGAATAAAGAAATTACAGCAAACTAAAAACAGTAGCCATATGGAAAAATGTATAAAAAGTTAAAAGAATTAATGTGAATCAGATATGGTGGAATATGCCTAAAATCAGCATTCTAGATTGCTGCAAAGTACAAACCGACCAAGGTTCTCCCACATCTGGTGGCTTACAATTTTCTGTAACTCCACCTCTGAGGAAATGAGATGTCTTAGGCCTCCTCAACCAGTTGTGTTCACATGCACATAAATCACATGTGTACATAATTGAAATAAAAATAACTCATCAGGTAGCTCTTTGAGTTTGAGGAAAGCCTGGTCAGTCCTACTGTTGGTG
This sequence comes from Rattus norvegicus, assembly GCF_021556685.1. Lineage (NCBI taxonomy): Eukaryota > Metazoa > Chordata > Mammalia > Rodentia > Muridae > Rattus > Rattus norvegicus. Next base: position 45,930,996 of record NC_141546.1, read on the forward strand.
TTTAACTCTGAGGATTGAGAGTTGGTACTTTAATTTTGACCAGTATGCTTCTCCTTTGTCTTCCTGGATGTCCTTTTTCTTGACTGTTCTTCAACAAAAATACAAAAGATAAACAACATTCTGCCAGCTCAGTTTTCTCTGCTGAGGTGTTTTGCCTTCCTTACTACTTAAGTTGTACCCAAAGATAATGTATTGTGCTTTTGACATTCATTTGCCTTGTGAACACTAGTTTGAATTTCTTAGATTTATTGAGTTTTTGAGTGCTCTGTACTTGTATTAAGCACAATTCCTTCCAAGTTGATTCCGTTTAGGGTTTGCATTAGTCAGCTTTATTCTGTAATTGTCTCTAGATGAGATTCTTGGTACTAGAAATGGTTAAACATTGACCATGCAGGGGAGAGCCTCACAAAGCTCAACCACCGCTTAGGCACTCTCTGACAGTCAGCAGCTGCTGGAAAGTGCCCACTGGTGGAAGGCCTCATATCCATTCACATATTGACAATACTAATTGGACTTAACGGGCTTATTTAAACACACACACACACACACAATTAGAATGGGTGCATGTTGGGAGTTACTCTCGACTTTATGGAGTTGGAGTGTGGAAGATAGGTATGATCAGATGCATTGTATATGTGTTTTTATAGAATGAATAAATAAAAGGTACTATGTCTTTATTTTTAATATGTGTGAGTGTTCTTCCTGCATGCATGTTTATGTAATCTGTACATGCCTTGGGTTCACAGAGACCAGAAAAGGGTGTTTGATCCGCTGGAGAGGTGGTTATGAGCCATCAAGTGGGTAGTGGGAACTGAACCTCGGTCCTCTTTAAGAGCAACATACCTTAACTTGAACAGCCAGCTCTTCAGCACCCTGGTTTTTTTTAAGGAGAAAAACTGACAGCTAAACCTTAATAGAGTAGGAAAGTCTAAAAGTTTCAGACAGAGCTGTTAAGTAGAGACTAGTAAGATAAGCTTAGCTGCCTGGCCATGGCGGCATGCACCTTTGATTCCCAGAGCTCCAGAAACAGAGGCAGGTTGATCTCTGTGAGTTTGAGGACAGCCAGAGAACTACAGAGAGAAACCCTGTCTTGAAAAAACCCCAAATAAATAAATGAGTGAGTGAATGAAGTTTAGTCCAGAACTAGTAGGTTAGCAGCCTGCCTTACTAAATATTATTGATGAAGCATGAGTTAACTCATTGCGGTATATGAGTAATTTTTACACACTTGTCCACACAGCTTTAGCTGTCCCATCTAATGTGTTAAAGATTTCCCTCTGCCTGTTTCTAAATTGAAGAGATCACCCAATTGTAAGGATTAGTAGTTTAGCGTTGTTTTTGTGTTTTATATCTTGGATGGAGCTTTTTTTTTTTAAAAGAAGATTTATTTATTTAATGTATATGAGTACACTGTCGCTGTCTTCAGACACACCAGAAGAGGGCATCAGATCCCATTACAGATGGTTGTGAGCCATCATGTGGTTGCTGGGAAATGAACTCAGGACCTCTGGGAGAGCAGTCAGCGCTCTTAAGCATTGAGCCATCTCTCCAGCCCAGCCTTCTCTTTTAAAGTAGCTTTTTGACTTTAGCTTCTAAAATCTGTAAACACAGATTCCATGTAATTGATAATTTTAGGATTAAACAGTTATAAATTTAAAGTGTTAGAGGAACTGTGTTGATGATTTTTTAAGTACATGCCTCGCCCAGGCATGATGGCACAGGCACACTCAGGTCTTTATATATTATCATTAACATTTATTTTTAAGTTGATTTTTTTTTTTTTTTTGGTTCTTTTTTTCGGAGCTGGGGACCGAACCCAGGGCCTTGCGCTTCCTAGGCAAGCGCTCTACCACTGAGCTAAATCCCCAGCCCCTTTAAGTTGATTTTTAACATTAGCTCTATAGTTTCAATATTCTTTTTTTTAAATCAGTCTCTGAAGTACAAATAGGTCTTAAATTCTTCATCCTCTAAGTGGATTTTTTTTTTCTTTTTCTTTTTTTCAGAGCTGGGGACCGAACCCAGGGCCATGCGCTTGCTAGGCAAGCACTCTACCACTGAGCTAAATCCCCAACCCCCAATAAGTGGATTTTTTTAATGGTAGATTTCATTCCTTTTTGAATGAATACTCTGTTATATCCTGTATCTGCAGAGCAAAATTCTTGGATTGTTGTGTCACAGTACCTTTTATATTGCAGAAGACAGTGAAGATGAAAAAGATGACCATAAAAGTGTACGCCAGCAGCGGCAGGCAGCATCAAAAGCAGCTTCTAAGCAGAGAGAGATGCTCTTGGAAGATGTGGGCAGCGAGGAGGAGCCGGAAGAAGATGATGAGGCGCCATTCCAGGAGAGTACGTGAAGTTGCCTACTGTCCGCTATTGGTTGGTTTAGACGGGCTCTCCTGTAGCCCATACTGCCCTCAACTTACTGTGTAGCTAGGACGGCCTGGAACTGTACCTACCGATGAGCCTGCAGCACTGCCCTGGTTTTAGTTTGGTATTTTTTTAGGTAAATGTTTGTATCCAGTTCCTTACATTAAGTAGATGCTACTTGTTAAAAAATAAAACTGTGCATCTAGGTGTAGTGGCACATGCCTGTCTTGAAACAAAACGAAATGAAAAAGCTAAAACTATGGGGATAGGGAGATGACTCAGCTGCTCCTCCAGGGGATGCATGTATACTTATATAAGTGAAAAAGAAAAGCTTTTTTTTTTTTTTTTTTTTTTTAAATTAGTAGAATTTGGCAATAGATAGATCTAGTAAATCCTGAATTTATAAGAGGAGATGACTATACATTGATATTTATTTTTTTACATAATCAGAATTTTATGGTTTTCCATTTTTTTCTTTTTTTTTTATATTTTCTTTTATTGGATATTTTTTATTTACATTTCAAATGTTATTCCCTTTCCCGAACATAAGCCCCCTTCCCGCCCACTCCCCCTACCCCACCCAGACATTCCCCTCCATTGGTGGGGGGGCAGTCTAGCCTTTGCAGGAACAAGGGCTTCTCCTTCCATTTGGTGCCCAACAAGGCCGTCCTCTGCTACATATGCAGCTGGAGCCATGGGTCTGTCCATGTGTACTCTTTGGGTAGTGGTTTAGTCCTTGGGAGCTCTGGTTGGTTGGCATTGTTCTTATGGTGTTCCAAGCCCCTTCAGTTCTTTCAATCCTTTCTCTAATTCCTCCAACGGGGGTCCCGTTCTTAGTTCAGTGATTTGGTGCTAGCATTTGCCTCTGTATTTGACAGGCCCTGGCTGTGCCTCTCAGGAGACAGCTCTATGTGGTTCCTGTCAGCATGCACTTCTTAGCTTCATCAGTATTGTCTAGTTTTGGTAGCTGTATATATATGGACTGCATACCTATTTGGGGCAGGCTTTGAATGGCCATTCCTTCAGGCTCTGCTCCAAACTTTGCCTCTATATCCCCTCCTATGGATATTTTTTTTGTTCCCCCTTTTAAGAAGGAGTGAAACATCCCCGCTTTAATCATCCTTCTTCTTCAGCTTCATGTGGTCTGTGGATTGCATCTTGGGTAATTCAAGCTTTTGGGCTAATAGCCACTTACCAGTGAGTGCATACCATGTGTGTTTTTCTGTGATTGGGTTACCTCACTCAGGATGATATTTTCTAGTTCAATCCATTTGCCAATGAATTTCATGAAGTCATTTTTATAAGTTTTTTTTTTTCCCCCGGAGCTGGGGACCGAACCCAGGGCCTTGCGCTTGCTAGGCAAGTGCTCTACCACTGAGCTAAATCCCCAACCCCGAAGTCATTTTTGATAGCTGAGTAATATTCCATTGTGTAGATGTACCACATTTTCTGTATCCATTCCTCTGTTGAAGGACATCTGGGTTCTTTCCGGCTTCTGGCTATTATATACAAGACTGCTATGAACATAGTGGAGCACGTGTCTTTGTTGTATGTTGGAGCATCTTTTCAGAATATGCACAGGAGAGGTATAGCTGGGTTCTCAGGTAGTGGAATATCCAATTTTCTGAGGAACTTCCAGACTGATTTACAGAGTGCAACCAAATAATTTTATGATGGGCATCACCACAATATGAGGAATTGTATTAAAGGTTTACAGCATTATTGAAAAACCACTGTCCTAACATCACCGTCTATATCGACACTTTCTAGGAAAAAAACTCACAAAGGTTGACTTTCTCCTCTTTAATACTATATTAACATCCAAACTATCTTTCTTTAAATCTGTAGCTCTCTCTCTACCACACAAGAGGAATGAAGTCATTGAAGGCTAGTAACTGGACACACTCTGTGATAAGTTTTACTTTCCATGATGGTTAAGCAGGCTAAGAGCCAGTACTCCTTTCAGAGAAATTCAGAATAACAGTTCTCCTTTTTAAGCTTAAAGAAACCCTTGAAAATGCTCTAGTTTAACATTGGGCTTTATGCATACAGATTATATACTCAACCCTGTAGGGCCACTGAAGTCTTCCCTTTACAGAGAGGTGAATTGAGAGTAGTAGGTAATCTGAGTTAGGGTCATGTTGCTATTCAGTTTGGGTTATTCCTTGGACTATGGCTGAGTTCTTCATTATCATTATTCAAAACTTCATCTGATGCCTTAAATGTTTATCCACCTAGGTTTTCCATTTTTTACCATAGTTTCTATTCTAAGACATTTGTGTTTAAACACTGAATGAATTAATAATGGGTTCTGTGTTTACAGTTTGCATCTTGGTGTGGCAGAGAATTATAGACCACTTCAACTTGCCAAAAAGTTACATAGTTTAGGTTCCCCCCACCACCCCACACACGGGTTGTTCAGATTATGAGGAGTCCTGCTTCATATAGAGTGTTCTTGTTTCGTCGTTCACAGTTAAAAAACCACCAGATCAGTTCAGCTTAGCTTGGACAGTATACATGAGTTACTTGGTATTTAAGGGCTCCAGGCTTGTATATTTTAGTTCTAGGGTTCAAAATATAGGGCCCTGCACAGTGAGTATAGGCAAGTGCTGTACCTCTTAACTGTTCATCCCCCAACCTTGTTGGTTCTCACTGAGTGGCTAGAGCTGAGTTCAAATTTGCTGTCCCCTGACTTCAGCCTCTTGGATGCTGGGACCAGACCTTGTGTCTTATACATTCCATTTTCCACAAGTTCTTCAAAAGAGTTGTTCATGAGTTTAAAAACAGAGTAGTTAGAATAAGTCAGTCATGTAGCATATGTAAGGTCCATACTGTGCCCATCCTGCAGTGGGCAGGGGCAGCGCCAGCCGTGGAGCGCTGCTCCTCACTGACACAGTAGTGCTTAGTTCCTCCAGCATTCTCAGCTCTCTTTCCCTTTGTTCACTTGGAAGGATTTGTACATTTAAGTTGGACGTTGAAATTCTTCTTTCCTCTCAGAAGATTCTGGCAGCGACGAAGATTTCCTAATGGAGGACGACGATGATAGTGATTATGGCAGTTCAAAAAAGAAAAACAAAAAGATGGTTAAGAAGTCCAAACCTGAGAGGAAAGAAAAGAAAATGCCCAAACCCAGACTAAAGGCTACAGGTGAGGCCTGTGAGAGGAAAATCATATTTTTCAAGAACTAAACTGTTGCCTCAGCATTGGCCTTGTATTTGGTAGAAATACAAGAAATCCAAAGGGGTTCCGTCCTATACATGTGCTTTTGGTCCCTTCAAGATTGGGGAGGGCTGGAGTGAGGACTGGAGGGCTCAGTGATTGAGAGCCCATACTGCTCCCAGAGGACCCAAGATCAGATCCACAGTCAGCTGTGACTCCAGCTGACTTAGGCACATACTGCATGCACAGGCACACACATGCATATAATTAAAATAATACAATCTTGAAAAAAAAAAAACAAATAGGCTGAAGGGATAGGATAGCTCAGTGGTTAAGAGCTCTTCCAAGTGACTTGGGTTCAATTCCTAGCATCTACGTGGACGCTCATAATTGTCTGTAATTCCAGTTCTGACACCCTCACACAAAACAGGAATGCAGGCAAACACCATTGTAAATAAAATAAAAATGTTACTTTTTCTTTTTTTAAATGCAAAGAATGTGTGGCTTGGACTATATGTAGGAATGAGCCTTTCATTTCAGAGCAGTGGTTCTTATTCTGTGCAGGAAGCATTGGCTGCTCTGGGATCAGTAGTCCTAGCAGCTAGGGAAGGCTCTGCTCTCTGTTCTCATCCTCTGTTCTGTCAGGATAAAAGGATACTGATGTGGACAGAACCAACCTTGGGAGTAAAGATTTATCTTCCAGGTCTTCAAAGCTTTTGCCAGGTATTTTCCTGGTTGGAGCTAGTTTGTTAAGTCAGAAGTCTGGATTTGCCTAGCGTTTTATTCTAGCAAATATAATTAATATGTTTCTTGTTTTGAGATCTTACTCATCCCTCCATACTTTAGAGGGTAATGGAGCTCCAAAACCAGTTTGATAGCCCTAGTTTCTGCTCAGACTGTTACATTATCCTCATTAGGAGTAAAGACTTTTAATTTTGTAGCTGATTTTTTTTTAAGGCATTTTTTCTGTTCCCCAAATTGTTACTTTCCATATTTCAGTGACACCAAGTCCAGTGAAAGGCAAGGGGAAAGTGGGTCGCCCCACGGCTTCAAAGACATCAAAGGAAAAAACTCCTTCTCCCAAAGAAGAGGACGAGGAAGCAGAAAGCCCTCCAGAAAAGAAGACATCTGCAAGCCCCCCACTCGAGAAGTCTGGAGATGAAGGGTCTGAAGATGAAGCGGCATCTGGGGAAGATTAAAAGTGATACTGGGGAGAGGTTTTATTAAAAAAACAAAACAAAAAAGGAAACCTATGTAGGACACGGTTTGGGCTGTGGCTTGACTCATGGGCTTTCAGTGCTATTTCATTTGTCTAGAATAATGTTTTTCTCTCTACCATCTATCTTTCTCAAAACCATTGTATGCTGATGTGTTTAAGTTGCCATTTTGTCTCAGTCTTTTCTCTGCCAGCCCCCCCACCCCCACGAAAGCCATGTCAATCAATCACTGGATTGACCATTTCATGTGTTAATAGCAGGAAGGAATGCCACGGCCGCACAGCAGTAAGATTTGAGGTGGGCGCTATGGAAGCTGCTTTTTGCTAGCAACTTGAACAATAATCAAAAACAAAAATCTAGAAAGGTTTTAATTAAACAGTTGCTTTTTCTTCTCCTGTACTTTTGACAGACCAGTTGTCATTTAACATGAGCTTATATGTCTAAACTGTAAATGTCAAAAAGAATCATGACTCTAAATTTGTCCGGTGAGGCAGTTGGGAGGCGAACATGAATTCTGGGTTGCTAACTCAGTACGCAGTTACTCCCGGGTGTGGAGGGAGGCCGTCCTGGAACTCAGTGTACTCGCTGTTCTCAGAGACTCGGGTCCACCGGTTCTTTCGTCTTGATAATGGGCTTCTGTCTTTTCTTACTGGGCCACCAGAATGAGTCTTAATTTCATATTTCATTCATGTTTTCATTGATTCAAGTTTTTAAAGTACATCCTGTTTTCTGGTAAAGTTTTACCAATGGTCAAAAATTAAAAAGATTTCTTTGAATTTCAATGACAAGATGAGTCTACACCTCCCAGTGCATTTATTTCTTCATAAGCTGACGATATCAAAATTTTAAGCGAATAAAGGTTGAGTTAGTGTGAAGCTTGGATATAAAGGGTTGAGGTTTATCCTTTATGAATACAAATATTTGAAATGAACCATGCTGTTTTTATTGGAGATAGAAACAGCTTTTTCCTTTTGATGTTTAAATCTTTCCTTCAGAGTAACAGGATAATAATCTCACAACTTCTGCTGCTGCTTCCATTCTCTGGAGTCGTTTGCTTCTTAGTCCATCTGACCCCTCCTTTCCATTCATGTTTGTTTTTAAAACAAGAGCCTGAGCCTCAGCGGGATGAGTGAGCTGTTGTAGGGTGCCTATGTGCCATTGATAACCCTCTAGAACCTTAGCAGAGCGGCAAGGACAGATCAGAGCTTTGCTCCTCCGCATTCAGGCCCCGTTCGCCAATAGACGCAGAGATTAGGGGTCCTAATGCTACTAAATTAAAGATTTGGTGGAGTAATTTCTGTATATTTTTCTGCACTTGAGCTAAATTTGCTTCCTCAGTATTCTGCTTTTGTGTTTTTTAAGTGACATGTTTGTCTCAGACAATGTCATTTTTTTAATAGGTGTTCGTAGGACAAAGGGTTATTTAAGAAATATTTTTACTCTGGTTTTTAAGACACTTTAAAGAACATTCTTAGATCTGCTTTAAAATAAATAAATGAATAAATAAATAAAACACCTAGTGGCAGTTATTTTAACCCTGCACTGCTAATAAATGAGTATTAACATGGCCAAAAATAGAAACTTGAACACAAACAGTTGGATTATTGTATTCTGTAATGGGTTATATATATAGTTGTGAGCTGTGTAGTGGGTATTACAGATTATTCTGTTTGCTGTGGTGGGCTTGCTCAGGAACCCGTCCTTAAAGAAGAGACTCACCATCTCCACCAGGCATCTCCCTTTTAGAGGTTTATAATTCAGTCTACATTCCTAGTGACATTTGGGCTTTTCTTAGGTTATGTTTTATGAAAATTTGTGGGTAGGGTCTCTTTCAACTTAAGCCTCAAATTTTTTTAAGTCTCTTTAATAATCTGCATTAACATCTCTGATTTTATCTACCTATAATTGAGAAATAATGCTATCTTCTAGGTTACTTGTGTAAAAGATGTGTCGATTGGACTTCTTGTTTAGAATCCCTTTTAAAACCAATTCATTAGATTGAAGATATATTTTCTAATTACAGGTCGGTTGGGTTAATGGTGTCTCAAGTGAGCACACAGGCTCTAAGTGACCTTTGTTTTCACTTTTTTTTAGTGGTTTATAACACTCTGGTCTTCCCTTCAAATCATGCATGCAAATAAGGAAGACTTAACGTGCTCAACTGGAAACAGGTGCTCAGCAGTTAGGTGTAGTAACACACGAGGATATGTCCGTGTGTTCATAATGACTGGCCCTTGACACCTCCATGGCTTACTCTCCGTCCTCTTTCTTTCGTCTTTTTTTCTCTACTGTGCCTATAGTGAAGTGGCAATGTATTCACTGTCTTAGTTTGCAGTGCTCAGGAACGGGATGTTCGTTTGAAGGTCTTGTCTGTTACGGAAGCTCAGCTAGGTTTACCTCTTTAATAGATGCAGTGGCTCAGCTAACACTACATTCTAGTTCTCCAGACTCTGGTTAAAGCCTTTGTCTCCTCCTTCGAGAAATGGTAGCCTCTGTGTTACCCAGTGGCAATTTACTGCTGCTTTTAGCCATCCACCACTGATGGGATTTGGGAGAGAGGACCCAAAGGGTGTATTTTAAATATCTGCTGAATCACTTACCTGCTTTCAGTACCTCCCTCTCCATAGTAACCTTAGAAAGGAAAACTAATGGTAGGATGAACGTTTTTGTTTTTGTTTTTTCTAGAGTAGTGAGAAAATCCCCCACAAACATCTTACCAAAACCCCAGTATTTTGTGTACCCCAGGCTGGCCTCAAACTTGCTACGTGGCTGATCGTAAACTCATTGTTTTGTTTTTTTCAAAATAACTGATTTTTCTTCTGTCTTCAATGTTTATATATGGTACTAGTTCAGATAGCGTTTTCTTCCATATAAAAATCAGTGGAATTTGAGGTTATAATCTAGAAGGACTTTTGATTAATGGTCAATTGATCTTGAGGCCTGGTTTTAGTTTGTAGTCCAGCTGGGAGTCCTCCTCCCCCTCCCCCTCACACTGCTAGGATTAATGCCACCATGACCGGTGACACTTTTCAAAATGGGCTTTGTTTATTTTTATGTCCACAAACGTGTAGGTGGCAGGTTGGAAAGGGAAGTAGTGTAAACAAAACTCAGGTTTAGGGGCCCCTGCCAGAGCAGACGAGAATAGAAGCAGCAGAAAGCTTGCTGCTGTGGAATCAGTGCCTGTTTGGACAGTTCTCTACTGCTAGCACCAGAAGCCACACCAGAACATTGCCACCTGTGACTGGGTAAGAAGAAATGCAGGCTAGGCACTTCATGGTGTGGGGATGGAGGTCAGAAACACAGTACACGCTTCTTGCCAAAGGGGAGGGAAAGTTAAAGCCACTGGTTGCTCTTGAGGGTAGAATATTGTTATTTTCTCTCTGGAGGAAGCTGCTGAGTTACTTGAAGATGGGGATTGTGGGGTTTTTGTTTTTTTTGAGCATTGTGATGCCAAGCTGTCAATAGCCATGTTGCTATTTGAACCTCCTTTCCCTTTTGTCTTAGAAAATACATGATTCTGAATATCAAATCCATAGGTTATACTTTTGTTCAAAGCCTAATTCACAGTAGTGTGATTGTACTAAACACTAGGAGGGTCCCATATGCCTGCCTGTCGCCATGCCAATGAAGAATGAACTGGCGACATCTGAGCATGCTCTGTGACTGTAGGGCATCACAGTTGTGCAGACACTTTGTATATTGGGTGAGGGGGGTTTTCTAGTTTATGGGGGAGGATGAATTGATTTGGGGGGGTCATTTTTTCCCCCAGTTTTGGGGCTTTTTGTTTTGGTTTGTTTTGGGGTTTTTTGTTTTTGTTTTTTTTTTTTTTTTTTTTTTTTTTTTTTGGTTGTTTCTGGTTTTGCTTTTTGTGGAGGGTTGGGGAAGTATAGTACTCAGTTATGCCCTAAAAATAACATGTATAAAACCCTGAAGTGTGACGTGGGTATGTGTGAGTGTGTATTTGTAAATGTCTGGCAATTCAACCTTTGTCTTCTGGAAGTTAGTGATTTTCCCCCGTTCTCTGGAAGTATTTGTTACAAGATTTGTAAACAAAAGCTCTACATAGTCGGTGTACCATGAACATATTGCAGCAAACCTTAGATGCTTCATTCCTGCAAGGCTTAAGACGTCACCAGGTTGCTCAGCCGCCACGATCAGTTTGCCTTGATTCATCTTTTAGATTTAATTCGCCAGTTCTAAAGACTCCTAGTCTTCCTCGGTTTTAGTCTTTAATCTTTCGTGTTCTGAGCAGAAAGTGAGAAAGCTAGCCTGTCTGAGGCCATGGGCTGAGAACCTGGCATCGTTTTCTTCATACTGCAGTGTGGCTTGATACATGATTAAACATCAGAGTGCTGGGCGTTCTTGCAATACCTTAGCAGTGCTGAAATCTGCAGCCTGGTACTAAGGAAGCTAAAGTTGGAATGTAACCACTTTAAGGTTTTTTTTTTTTTCTTTAATTTAAATGAAACCGAGTTGGACATGGTTTTGTTGACCATGTTCATGATTTATAGATGCAACATGCATTGGTGGACTCATGTGATGGTCTGACGTGATACTTCGTTTCGTACATTTACCTATCCCGGTCTGTACACATTTGCTTAAACAACAACAAACTCCTGCCTTGCTCCAACTGAAGGATTTCCAGGACTGCTGTCGGCTCCTGAACTCTGTTTTAAGTATGCGTGTCCTTTGCTTGTATTTTGTACTAAGAAATAAGGAAAAGAACCCCTTTTTGTTGAGCATGTTGGTATTGTCCCCCCCCCCTTTTTTTTTTCCTCTTGGGGACATATGAAGCAAGTTACTCTTTTCTGTATCCTTTTCTTTTGTAAACCTTTTGGTTTGTTTTGTTTAAAAATGGCTTTATAAAAGGGCTTTTGTAACCCAGATGTGTGCTTTGTGTGCTTCTTGGGGTGTTCAGAGCAAATCCACTGACCAGTGTGCAGCGGCTACCTCAGCCCATCACTGTCTGACTCCACCAGTTGGAAAAGGAACACTGAATCAGGGGACAATAGGTTGACTAAAGTTTTTGATGGATGACGTGGGATTGGGTGTGTGAGCTCTCTGCAGTTTTTCTCATCTGCAGAGCTGGAAAGTGAGAAGGGCAGTTGAAGTTGAACAGCCAGCTGTATCTGGAAAGTGCTTTTTATGCTTACAGGACACATAGTGTCAAGTACTTGCTGAAACTATACTAACGTTGTAACAGTCTCAGTACCAGACTCCTACAGAAGCCCAAATCACTTTCTGAAGGAAAAGTACCCTTCCCAAGGGTAAAGAACCAGTCCTTTCTGTGGTATGTTATTCTTAGATTGGGAATGTGGTGGATGATCCCTCTTTGGGACTTAACTGAGACTAGCTATTTGGGAACACCCCCCCCCCCCAACGTTTTCTCTTCCTTGATTGCCAAAATAGCCAAATATTTGCTGTAACACTGTTAATCATCTGTGGCCATTAAGGTTTTTTGTTTGCTTGGTTTGTTTTAAGACAGGATCTCTACATAGCACCTGTTGTCCTGAAAGTCACTATTTAAGCCAGGCTGGCCTTGAACTTACAAAGATCCACTGCCTCTACTTCTGAGTACTTGGATTAAAAGGTATATACCACCATGTCTCTCAAACTTTGTATTCTGCTGTTGGATTTTTTTTTTTTTTTTTTGGTTCTTTTTTTCAGAGCTGGGGACCGAACCCAGGGCCTTGCGCTTCCTAGGCAAGCGCTCTACCACTGAGCCAAATCCCCAGCCCCGGATTTTTGTTTTGTTTTTAAGACCGGGTTTCTCTGGGTAGCCCTGGCTGGAACTCTCAAACTTGCAGGCTGGCCTCAATCAAAGTTGCCTCATAAGTCTGGGATGAAAGGTGGGCACCATCACACCCAGCAAACTTTGTATTTTTTTTTTCCCCCGGAGCTGAGGACCGAACCCAGGGCCTTGCACTTGCTAGGCAAGCGCTCTACCACTGAGCTAAATCCCCAACCCCCAAACTTTGTATTCTTAATGGAGTTGTATGCACCAGTTTATTTTTATCTTTTTAACAATTTACTTATTTATTATATGTAAGTACACTGTAGCTGTCTTCAGACACACCAGAAGAGGGTATTAGATCTCATTACAGATGGTTGTGAACCACCATGTGGTTGCTGGGATTTGAACTCAGGACCTCTGGAAGAGCAGTCAGTGTTCTTAACCGGTGAGCCATCTCCCCAGCCCATATGCACCAGTTTAAAGTTGGTTTCGGTAGAAATTTTTTCAAGATTTATCTATTGTGCCTTATGAGTGTGCATGCTTGCTTGCATGTATGTCTGTGCACCATATTCATGCCTGGTGCCTGCTGAGGTCAGGTTCCTAGACATCCAGAGCTACACAATAAGACTGTTTCTTAAACAGTCAGCTTGCAGGAAATGGACAATTTCCTAGACAGATACCAGGTACCGAAGTTAAATCAGGAACAGATAAACCAGTTAAACAACCCCATAACTCCTAAGGAAATAGAAGCAGTCATTAAAGGTCTCCCAACCAAAAAGAGCCCAGGTCCAGACCGGTTTAGTGCAGAATTCTATCAGACCTTCATAGAAGACCCCATACCAATATTATCCAAACTATTCCACAAAATTGAAACAGATGGATCACTACCGAATACCTTCTATGAAGCCACAATTACTCTTATACCTAAACCACACAAAGACCCAACAAAGAAAGAGAACTTCAGACCAATTTCCCTTATGAATATCGACGCAAAAATACTCAATAAAATTCTGGCAAACCGAATCCAAGAGCACATCAAAACAATCATCCACCATGATCAAGTAGGCTTCATCCCAGGCATGCAGGGATGGTTTAATATACGGAAAACCATCAACGTGATCCATTATATAAACAAACTGAAAGAACAGAACCACATGATCATTTCATTAGATGCTGAGAAAGCATTTGACAAAATTCAACACCCCTTCATGATAAAAGTCCTGGAAAGAATAGGAATTCAAGGCCCATACCTAAACATAGTAAAAGCCATATACAGCAAACCAGTTGCTAACATTAAACTAAATGGAGAGAAACTTGAAGCAATCCCACTAAAATCAGGGACTAGACAAGGCTGCCCACTCTCTCCCTACTTATTCAATATAGTTCTTGAAGTTCTAGCCAGAGCAATCAGACAACAAAAGGAGGTCAAGGGGATACAGATCGGAAAAGAAGAAGTCAAAATATCACTATTTGCAGATGATATGATAGTATATTTAAGTGATCCCAAAAGTTCCACCAGAGAACTATTAAAGCTGATAAACAACTTCAGCAAAGTGGCTGGGTATAAAATTAACTCAAATAAATCAGTAGCCTTCCTCTACACAAAAGAGAAACAAGCCGAGAAAGAAATTAGGGAAACGACACCCTTCATTATAGATCCAAATAATATAAAGTACCTCGGTGTGACTTTAACCAAGCAAGTAAAAGATCTGTACAATAAGAACTTCAAGACTCTGAAGAAAGAAATTGAAGAAGACCTCAGAAGATGGAAAGATCTCCCATGCTCATGGATTGGCAGGATTAATATAGTAAAAATGGCCATTCTACCAAAAGCGATCTACAGACTCTATGCAATCCCCATCAAAATACCAATCCAATTCTTCAAAGAGTTAGACAGAACAATTTGCAAATTCATCTGGAATAACAAAAAACTCAGGATAGCTAAAACTATCCTCAACAATAAAAGGACTTGAGGGGGAATCACTATCCCTGAACTCAAGCAGTATTACAGAGCAATAGTGATAAAAACTGCATGGTATTGGTACAGAGACAGACAGATAGACCAATGGAACAGAATTGAAGACCCAGAAATGAACCCACACACCTATGGGCACTTGATTTTTGACAAAGGAGCCAAAACCATTCAATGGAAAAAAGATAGGATTTTCAGCAAATGGTGCTGGTTCAACTGGAGGTCAGCATGTAGAAGAATGCAGATCGATCTATTCTTGTCACCCTGTACAAAGCTTAAGTCCAAGTGGATAAAGGACCTCCACATCAAACCAGATACACTCAAACTAATAGAAGAAAAACTAGGGAAGCATCTGGAACACATGGGCACTGGAAAAAATTTCCTGAACAAAACACCAATGGCTTATGCTCTAAGATCAAGAATCGACAAATGGGATCTCATAAAACTGCAAAGCTTCTGTAAGGCAAAGGACACTGTGGTTAGGACAAAACGGCAACCAACAGATTGGGAAAAGATCTTTACCAATCCTACAACAGATAGAGGCCTTATATCCAAAATATACAAAGAATTCAAGAAGTTAGACCGCAGGGAGACAAATAACCCTATTAAAAAATGGGGTTCAGAGCTAAACAAAGAATTCACAGCTGAGGAATGCCGAATGGCTGAGAAACACCTAAAGAAATGTTCAACATCTTTAGTCATAAGGGAAATGCAAATCAAAACAACCCTGAGATTTCACCTCACACCAGTGAAAATGGCTAAGATCAAAAACTCAGGTGACAGCAAATGCTGGCGAGGATGTGGAGAAAGAGGAAAACTCCTCCATTGTTGGTGGGGTTGCAGACTGGTACAACCATTCTGGAAATCAGTCTGTAGGTTCCTCAGAAAATTGGACATTGAACTGCCTGAGGATCCAGCTATACCTCTCTTGGGCATATACCCAAAAGATGCCCCAACATATAAAAAAGACACGTGCTCCACTATGTTCATAGCAGCCTTATTTATAATAGCCAGAAGCTGGAAAGAACCCAGATGCCCTTCAACAGAGGAATGGATACAGAAAATGTGGTACATCTACACAATGGAATATTACTCAGCTATCAAAAACAACGACTTTATGAAATTCGTAGGCAAATGGTTGGAACTGGAAAATATCATCCTGAGTGAGGTAACCCAATCACAGAAAAACACACATGGTATGCACTCATTGATAAGTGGCTATTAGCCCAAATGCTTGTATTACCCTAGATGCCTAGAACAAATGAAACTCAAGACGGATGATCAAAATGTGAATGCTTCACTCCTTCTTTAAAAGGGGAACAAGAATACCCTTGGCAGGGAATAGAGAAGCAAAGATTAAAACAGAGACAGAAGGAACACCCATTCAGAGCCTGCCCCACATGTGGCCCATACATATACAGCCACCCAATTAGAGAAGATGGATGAAGCAAAGAAGTGCAGGCCGACAGGAGCCGAATGTAGATCGCTCCTGAGAGACACAGCCAGAATACAGCAAATACAGAGGCGAATGCCAGCAGCAAACCACTGAACTGAGAACGGGACCCCTGTTGAGGGAATCAGAGAAAGAACTCGAAGAGGTTGAAGGAGCTCGAGACCCCTTATGAACAACAATGCCAAGCAACCAGAGCTTCCAGGGACTAAGCCACTACCTAAGGACTATACATGGACTGACCCTGGACTCTGACCTCATAGGTAGCAATGAATATTCTAGTAAGATCACCAGTGGAAGGGGAAGCCCTTGGTCCTGGTAAGACTGAACCCCCAGTGAACGTGATTGTTGGGGGGAGGGTGGCAATGGGGGGGAGGATGGGAAGGGGAACACCCATAAAGAAGGGGAGGGGGAGGGATTAGGGGGATGTTTGCCCGGAAACCGGGAAGGGAATAACACTCCAAATGTAAATAAGAAATACTCAAGTTAATAAAAAAAATCTAAAAAAATAATAATAATAAAAAAAAAAAAAAAAAGAAACAGTCAGCTTGACTTCACAGCAGTCATCTCCTCCTCTGCCAACAGAGGGCATGCCTGCTTTCTGGATCATTTTTCAGATGCTGTGCCATTACACCTGGCTCATCAATAACCATCTGTAGCTATAATCAGAAGACGGTGTAAGGCTTTGTGTACAGGGGGCATATGGGTGTGTCCTACCATCATTAGAAACTCTAAAACTTCCCTGCCTTCCCCCCTCAACCCCTACCACCACTCTGCCTACAGTGCTACGAATTAAACCTAGGGCTCTACACATAAGTAAAAGCTCCACCTTTAAACTGCATCCTCAGCCCTTCTGTTGCTGTTCTCTGCCATTTCCATATACCTCAGACATTTGAATCAGTCCAAAAAATATATATTAAAGATTTAATGAGAGGACAGGATTATGTCTATAGATAGTTATTAAGGGCCGGGCATAATGGCACTTGCCTTTAACAC
Source organism: Rattus norvegicus (assembly GCF_021556685.1). Lineage (NCBI taxonomy): Eukaryota > Metazoa > Chordata > Mammalia > Rodentia > Muridae > Rattus > Rattus norvegicus. The sequence continues at coordinate 45,947,893 of NC_141546.1, forward strand.
CAGGACATGGGAAGGAGAGGCAAGTGGACCTCTAGGTTTGAGACCAATCCAGTTTACACATAAGTCCCTAAACATCCAGAACTATATGTCTCAAATAGGATATGTATTAAAAACAATCAGCTTGACTTTAAGCCGTCGCCCTCTGCCAATAGAGGGCAGTGTTCACCAGCCAGACTTCTGCTCATTTTCAGATACTGTGTCTGATCCTCAGCACAGCCTGTCTCTTCTGCGTTACCGACTATGATTGGTGTGTCCACTGGAGCATGCAGCAGTAGTCATCTGGGTTTTAAATGGGAAGTCGGATCTCCTGATTCTTTTTTTTTTTTTTTTGGTTCTTTTTTTTTCGGAGCTGGGGACCGAACCCAGGGCCTTGCGCTTCCTAGGCAAGCGCTCTACCACTGAGCTAAATCCCCAACCCCGGATCTCCTGATTCTTAAACGTGCTCTCTCGTACTGTTCTCTTAGGATTCTGAAGTGTTGCAGACAACGTCCTAAAATGAATGTGGGCATTGTGGTTTCAAAACTCAGTGGTAACTCTTGTTTGGAGACAGGTGTTGACTTTTGCAGTTGCCCTTCACTTTGAAGGTTTTACTCCGGACAAGTATTCACCCAGCAAATACAGAGCCTTGTTCTTTAGACTGTGGATCTGGCCACTCCTTACTCTTGATAGGGCGTGTTTCTCTTTCCCTCCATTCTCTCAGCCCAGTGGACAGCTACCCATTTTGACATGCTCTGTCTGGGCCACTGCCAAGAGAAATCTGTACTCTGGGGTGTGCTCCCTGTTTCGATAGTGAAGTCCTGGACAAATATTGTGGAATGCAAGCTGTGCTAATTCTGGGGACAGGGAGCCAGAGGGTGTAGCCAGAGTTTCCAGCCTAGTAAAGCAAATAGTTACTTTAAGCATGGTAACGAAATGTTGGAAATGATTGTTTGCCTTGACTTAGTGCTCTGAGCAGGTTGCAGTGATGATTTACTAAGGAACAGAGCAAGGAAGTGTGTGTACATGTGTGTTTGATAATGTTTTAGCTGTGTGTGTGTGTGTGTGTGTGTGTGTGTGTGTGTGTGTACACATATATATGCCTTTTCTGTCCAAACATAAGAAAGACAGCTCTTTAAGAGCTGGAGAAGCCAATTGTGGTGGCGCACGCTGGTAGGATTTGCTGAAGGAAGCAGAGGCAGGAGGATCATGAGTTCTCGGCCAGCCTGGGCTACACACTTTGGGGTTGGGGATTTAGCTCAGTGGTAGAGCACTTGCCTAGCAAGTGCAAGGCCCTGGGTTCAGTCCCCAGCTCCAAAAAAGAAAAAAAAAAAAAAAGGAGCTGGAGAAATGGCTCAATGATTAAAAACACGTTGCTCTTATAGAGGACCCAAGTTCTCTCATAACTGCCTGTTGGTAACTCTTGCTCCAAGGGATCCAATGCCTTTGGGCTTTGGAAACATCTGTGTTCATATTCCACCCCCCTCCCGTCTCTTTCACACACACACTCTCACACACACATTCTCACACTCACACTCTTTCACACACACGCTCACACACACACTCTCACACACACATTCTCACACTCACACTTTCTCACATACACTCACACACACACACTCTTTCACACACACGCTCACACACACACTCTCACACACTCTCTCTTACACTCTCACACTCTCTCATACACACACACACACTGAAGGGTTTTGTTGGTTGAGGTAGAGTGTTCTGTGTATGTCTAGTTGTATTTTTTCTTCTTGGACAGGAATAGGTAGTTTATATGTGTTCCTTTCTACATAATACTAGGGCGGGTAAGTAAAGTCATTGGTCCAAGAAAAAGGATGGTTTAAGTTTTAGGAGAAAATAATTCCTAGAGGACTAGATACATAGTGAGAGGTGATTCTTACCCACAAAGAGCCTAATATGTTTAGAGTAACAACTAACCAAAAGTAGATTTTGAAACACTGGTCTTTACTAAATGCAGACAGTGCCTCCTAACTCTGCAGCTCACTAATTTAACTGAAACACACACACACACACACACACACACACACACACACACACACAAATCTGTGGTTTTACTCCAAAGTAATTAAAAATGGTGACATAACAAAGCTCTTTTGTAAGACACTTAATATTTTCAAGGATTCAGCTGACATTCTGTTTGTTTTGTTTTTTGAGACATCTCACTGTGTAGCCTTAGTTGGCCTTGGACTCTGTAGACTGGGCTGGCCTTAAACTCAGATCTGCCTCCTGGGTGCTGAGATTAGAAGTGTGCACCATCAGGCCCAGCCCTGACATTCTGTTTAGGTACCTGGGAATTGGTACTCTAACGTCATATCTACTACATGGTTCATCCCAGTTACAAGCTCCGTGTTTTATCTCTGCCTCCTACATCTGTCCTAATTTGCCACTATTTCTTTTTCCTTCCCTTGTTGTGAACGAACAGTTCTTTTCCATAGGCTTAGATTTTTTCTGAGACAAATACATTATTTAGATATGAGCCAGTCCCCTGGAGGTGGATAGGGAGCCAGCTGTCCTGAAGAGAGCCACACAATTGGCCCGAATGCAAGACAAACAGCATTTCCTTGTAAACCTGGAACAATGCAGAACTTAGATTCCAAAGCTCTATTGTGAATGCTGGTCTGGCTTTAGGTATGCAGGATATAGACAGTATCTAGTTCAAGAATGTGGGTTATTGTCCTAGACCTTGCACAATGGGTCAGTGTTGGGCCATCGGCAAAGCAGGTTGTCATCTCTGGCACCCAGTAGTCCTTGATTCCCTTCCCACCCACTCCCATGGAGCAATAAAATGTACTTGCCCTCCGGGCTACTCAGCCTGCTTTAGAAGTCAACACTGTTAAGCAGTCTGAAGTAGGTACTTGCTCTGGGAAAATTCAGCCTGAGTGGGGACACACTAGCAATGCAGTGGAAACAACAGTTCCTAGAAAGCCCATTCCTCAAAATTGGCAGGCACTTTTTATTGACAGAAATTACGGCAACTATATTCTAACACACCAACTGCATACACACACAACAACAACAGTGTGTCAGAGTTCTTGACAGGAATGAGTCTAAGCCGTTTAGGTCTCTGAACGTTGACGTGTCCAGTATTTTATGGCTTAGAACTAAAACTTGATAGAGACAATTATATTATCTCAGAAAACTGACCTGAGCAGCTCAGAAAACGAGAAGGTATGGGGGCAGTGGAGTCTCCCAGAGTACTCAGTGTAGCACAAGAGGTTTGATTTCCCACACCCCAACACATGGTCCCACCCTGACCCAGTGACTTCAGAGAAGCCTTGGGGCTGGTCTTGATAAGTTAGAAGATCAATTTACAGGAAGATCTTGAGCAAGTCACGAGCCTCTCCACCCCTCAACTCCCCTGCCCTCTTCTACGATGAGGCTATAAGGGACCGCAGCTTCAGTTGGACAGGCGCGGAGACGCTTTCGGAAGCCGCTCTCTCGCGCAGGATCGTCACGATGGCCGCCCATGGAGAGCCGCAGGTCCAGTTCAACCTCATCCTGGTGGGCAACAGCAGCATGGGGAAGATGACATTCATGAAGTGCCACTTGATGGGCAAGTTTGAGAAGAAGAATGTAGCCACCCTGGGCATGGAGGTGCAAACCTCATCCTCCATACCAATAGAGGCCCATCAAGTTCAACATGTGGGACACAGCAGGCCAGAAGAAGTTCGGGGGACCTGCGCAATGGCTGCTACATCCAAGCCCAGTGTGCCATTATAATGTCTGACATAACATCAAGAGTTACTTACAAGAACGTATCTAACTGGCATAGAGATCTGGTACGCATGTGTGAAAACATCCCCCATTGTATTGTGTGGCAACAAAGTGGATATTAAAGACAGGAAAATGAAGGCAAAATCTATTGTCTTCCACCTAAATTAGAATCTTCAGTGCTATGACATTTCTGGCAAAAGTAACTACAACTTTGAAAAGCCTTTTTCCTCTCTGGCTTGCCAGAAAGCTCATTGGAGATCCTAACTTGGAGTGCGTTGCCATGCCTGCTCTTGCCCTACCTGAGGTGGTCGTGGACCCAGCTTTGGCAGCACAGTACGAGTATGATTTAGAGGTGTCTCAGACGACTGCTCTCCCGGATGAGGATGATGGCCTGTAAGAAAGTGAAGCTGGAGCGCTGTGTCAGAAGTCTGGTTTTATAGGCAGCTGCTCTGCGACGTCAGCGGTGCAGCGCGTGCGCCACCTTATTTAGCTGAGCAGACCGCGTACTTCATTGGGAGGCTGAAGGAGACGAATGGGCCTCGGAGTGAATGTGGCAGTTAAACATACCTTCATTTTTTTTTTTTTTAATCTTTTTGGACTTGCATATTTAGCTGTTTGGAACAGAGTCGTTTCCTTCCTGAATTTCAAAGATAAGACTGCTGCAGTCGCATCACAATATTCAGTGGTGAAATCTTGTTTGTTACCGTCATTCCCGTTCTTTTCGTTTAGAACCAGAATAAAGTTGTATTTCAAATAACCTAAAAAAAAAAAAAAAAAAAAAAAAAAATGGGACCGTCGGGCCTGGGACCGTTTTTCCACTTCAAAGGACCTCGCAGTCCGAGGGAGGCTGGAAAGCAGGCTGTGTCTGCACAGTGTTGTTGCTGGCACAGCAGACTCACCCGCTTCACAGAAAAGCAGCAATGTTATCTCCAGGCAAGGTACCCCGGAGTCTAGAGCCCCATTCCTGCCACACCGAAGCCTTTTAGCATTGTCAAGTATAAATGAGTCATTTATAAGTAAGAACGTATACTTACAGACAGGTAACCTTTAAAGGGCCCACAACAATAAGTGATTTTTTACAGGGAAAGACAGTGACAGTGGCATCCAAGTCACCTGTACTACCAAGGTGGAGTTCAGGGTCCTTTTTCTTAGTGTCAGTACACAGAATTATTTTTTTTAAGATTTATTTATTTATTCTATATGAGTACACTGTAGCTGTCTTCAGACACACCAGAAGAGGGCATTGGATCTCTTTACAGATGGTTGTGAGCCACCATGTGGTTGCTGGGAATTGAGCTCAGGACCTTTGGAAGAGCAGTCGGTGCTCTTAACCGCTGAGCCATCTCTCCAACCCCTCACCTTGCTTTTTGAGACCAGGTATTCTAGTCAGGACTTTTTATTTTATTTTTGTTTTTGTGTTTTGTTTTTAAGATTATTTATTTTATGTATATGAGTACACTGTAGCTGTCTTCAGACACACCAGAAGAGATCCCATTACAGATGGTTGAGAGCCACCATGTGGTTGCTGGGAATTGAGCTCAGGACCTCTGGAAGAGCAGTCAGTGCTCTTAACCGCTGAGCCATCTCTCCAGCCCAGTACACAGAATTATTGATGTCCATCTTTTCAGTTTCCTGTAGGAAAAGGGAATTTTTTTTTCCCAGTGATTCCAAACTGTATTCCTAGTTATATGACCTATTCAAATTAGAGAAATCTTAATATGGGCCTGCAAAACAGATGAGAAATACTCGCTCAAGGTTAGGGCCTAGAGCTTATCGGTCATTGTGTTGAATGGGGTCATGGCTTCCATCTCCAGCAATGGAGAAAAATGCCACATATTTTGGTTTGTGAAACAAACCTATTTTGGCGTGCTTTGCATTTGGAATTTAAGCAGAAAGGAAGGCACAAAAGCAGACTCACCATCCCCAGCAGAACCACTTGGCTGATAAAATGTGATGTCCCATGCTCTCAAATGTTAAAGCCACGCTGGAAATGTTCTTTCCAGGGCCTAGTCATGAGCCCCTTTATAACTAATGATATTTTGGCTGCTGAACCCAGGAACAAGCTACAAGATGGACGCCTTCCTCCCCCACGAGTTCTTCAATCTGCAGGGAACAAAGACCCAGTTTCAACAGATAGTAAAGAGTGTGATTTATGTCTGTTGGGCAGTGGTCAGCCTGTATAAATACTCAGTTGGTCAGGAACCTGTTATCATGGGAGCATCGCTTCAGTTTTTTACATAGAAAACTCCCAGGAGTCCTAAGTTCCTCTTGTGTTATCTGGCTGTTCATTTTGGCTTTGGTCAAATTTTCAGTTTTCTCTGCTCAGTTGCTATCACTGAGTTCCGTTAATGTGCATGACACATGCTTCCCCTCACTAGACATTTTGGACAAGTGTCAGCGTTTAAGGTCGTGAGAACTGTATTTTTGTTCCCATTAAGAGAAGTACTGGGGGGGGGGGAAACCCCTGAAAACTAGGAATAGTGTTCTTCCTCCAGGCTTAGCTCTGCCCAGTTCTTGTAGAACTGATTCTCGGGTTTTAATGTCTTGTTTGTTTTTGAGACAGTAGCCCAAGTTGCCTCAGCCTCCCCAGTGCTAGAATTTGGGGTATGTGCCACCACGCCCAGTTCGGGATGAAGTTTGGAATTTAAGAATATTCATCTCCCTTTTCTAACCCCAGAGGCAGAGCACAGCAGTTGGAGAGTACAGGTTTAAGGAAGGACTCTGCAAATTGATACTCTGGCTGCCCATAAAAGTACTTTATATCAGGGCTTCTCCAAACACGGCCCTGGCTAGTAGCCTCAGTCTTTGCTGGGAACTTGTCTGAACTGTAAAGTCCTCGGTACCGCCTTGACCTGCTAAATCCCAAACTGGGCATAGGACCTAGAAGTTCAAGTTAAACAAGCCCTCCTGTTGATTCTGATGGCCATTTCCAATATACCCAAGGATCAGCTGAACTAAGTTTCATTGCTTCCTCCCCCATCTTCCTCCGGTTTCTCTTCCCCACCCCCACTGCCTTTAGAGTGAGATTACAGTCACAGGCAGTTATGGTGTCACGAGGCCGATGGCTTGGTTAACAGCACCAGTGAAATCTCTTACCACTGCATCCTCGCTTACCATTCCTGGTAAATAGTGCGTGCGTGTGTGTGTGTGTGTGTGTGTGTGTGTGTGTGTGTGTGTGTGTATGTGTGTGTGTCTGTGTGTGTGTATGTGTGTGTCTGTGTGTATGTGTCTGTGTGTGTATGTGTGTGTATGTGTGTGTATGTGTGTGTGTCTGTGTGTGTGTGTCTGTGTGTGTCTGTGTGTGTCTTCGTGCACGTGCATGTGCACCACACACGTAGAGGCCAGAGGACAACTTTATGAGTTGGCTCTCTCCTCCCACTTTCCATGAGTTCTGAGGATTGACCTCAGGTCTTCAGGCTTACACATCAAGTGCCTTTACCCATGGAGACATCTCTCTGGCCTGGAAGGAATTAGTTTCTTCTTTCCTGGATATTTCATTCCCCTGTTGGCATCACCACGGACAGAAGTGACCTATTTTTCCTCCGTGGCCCCACTACACACCTTTTATCCTGTGACTCAAGAATTCTGTCTGCTAAGTGGGCACGGTGGCTGGCTTGTAACTGTAACCCCACTACCCCAGAGGCTGAGGCAGAAGCTATACATTTGAGGGCAGTATGTGTTGTACAGTGATTTCTAGGTTAGCCTGGACTACAGAATGAGAGTCTTTAAGGACAGCCATGTTACCTTGTTCCATGAAACTGTATATGCGCTGTGGGCCACTCCTGAATAATCCAAACAAGGCCTGAATCTGTGGGAAGTCTAATAGCAGCAAGGTTGTTGTTGAGTTTGTCCTCAGCAAGCAAAAAACAAAAACAAAAACAAAAAAACAAGAAAAAAACAAAACACCCAAAACAGCTGGCAAGCTATCTCAGTGGATAAAGCTGCTTGCTGTCAGGTCTGACCACCTAGTTCAATTCCACATGAAATTCATAAGGCAACAGGAGAGGACTGGGGCTGGAGAGATGGCTCAGGGGTTAGGAGCACCAACTGCTTTTCCAGAGGTCCTGAGTTCAAATCCCAGCAACCACATGGTGGCTCACAACCATCTGTAATGAGATCTGATGTCCTCTTCTGGTATGACTGAAGACAGCTACAGGGTACTTGCATATAATAAATAAATACATCTTTTTTAAAAAAGGAGAGAACTGGGTTGGGGATTTAGCTCAGTGGTAGAGCGCTTGCCTAGCAACCGCAAGGCCCTGGGTTCGGTCCCCAGCTCCGAAAAATAGAAAAAATAGAAAAATAGAAAAAGAGGGGGCCGAGAAGATTGCTGCATAGGTAGGAGCATTTGCTTTGCAAGCACAAAGACCTAAGTTTGAGCCCATACATAAAACAAAATGAAAAAAAACAAAATAAACTGAACATACCTCTAGCCCCAGCACTGGATCTCAGAGGCAGATGGATCTGGTGAGCTCGACTGCTGATGGCCAACCTCACCAAAGAGTAAACTTCTGGTTCACTGCAACCCCATCTCATGGCAATAAAGCTGAGAGCAACAGGAGAAACGCGATGTCACCTGGTGCACCACCAGCGCTCAGAAGGCAGAGGCAGGCAGATCTCTGAGTTCAAGGCCAGCCTGGTCTACAGAGCAAGTTCCAGGAGAGCCAGGGCTACACAACTTGTTTTTCGAAAAAAAAAAAAAAAAAAAAGAAAGAAAGAAAAAAAAATAAGATATCTTACTGTGGGTTCCATATGTGTGTGCACAGGCCCACCCACCTGTACCTCTGTGTGCATGCACATATGCACTGACTCACCAAGAATCCCGCCTGCTGTTAGACTTCCTACAGAGTCAGGCCTTGCTTAGATTATTTTCCCCAGTCTAGAAAGACAACTGGACAGATACCATTAGGTGATCATATTCAGGAGTGGCATACAGCACACATACAGTTTCATTGAACAAGGTAACACGACTGTCCTTAACAGAGGAAGAAACTGGAATCTAGGAAAGGTTAAACAATGTGCTCCCCACCCACATCACATCCAGCCTGATACCCCAACACTGGGAAAATATTTATTGACTAAAGTCAACTGGGATCAATTGCAATTTGGTTCCCTTCACGTGTGTCCCAGAATAGCTTCTGGCAGAAGCGCCAGGTGACCGAGAGCTAAAGGAAAAGAACGTTGCTGTAGTAGCATCTAGAAGAAAAATTAAGGGCTTGGGTTTGAATTTTGCTTCTCCACTAACCAGCTAGGGCCTCAGTGAGATCCTTAGCTTTCATGGGCCCCAGTTTTTGTTGCTGTGAGGAACACGCATGAAACACCTTGCGAAGGTCTGCAGAAGGTTTTTCTCTGGAGCATGAGGGGATAATGACCCTGAGCAGAAGGCGCAGCAGCTGAACCACCGTGCCGTCCATTCCTGTTGCACAGGGAAATTATCTCTGACTGTTTTCTCTAAGGGTGGAAGGATGGCGTCATCGAGGTGAATAAGCAAAGGGAGTGCCAGCTGGGACTCACACAGCCTTCTGCTCAGTGTGCCTTCCCTCTGTGGGCCCCCTGCAAGCCTTGCCTTCCGTACTGTTTGTCTGTTTGTTCTCATCCTGAGAACCGCCTGGTAAACAAGGTGCTTCTGTGTGTCTTTATGCATGTGGAGTGATCCAGAGAGGGGCCTTTGTTGAAAGGTCCTAGAATCAAGGAAAGGGTACAAGCCAGGCCTGCCAGTCTTCTCTTGGCAGGTCAGATCTTCCTGTTTGGGGACCATGGGTGGTAAGCAGGTGGGCGTGGCAGATAACTAGTATCCCCTAGTTAGTCTGATAAGGAACACGTTGTTATGAGCACCTGGTCCTCACTCTCAGGTGCTGGAGGTGGGGATTGGAGGAGCAGATGGCTCCTGTGAGAATCCCAGAAGCTCTTCTCTTCTGCTGGACCCTGGCTGAGTCTGCCTGAGTCTTGTGGAGCAGGCTACACATGAGATAGCCCACCGGTACAATCTTACATACCTCTCTGGCTTCCTGTAGAGCTTGCAGAATACCAAACTCTTTTTTTTTTCTTTTCTTTTTTTCTTTTTTTTTTTTTTTGGCTCTTTTTTTTCGGAGCTGGGGACCGAACCCTTTTCTTTTCTTTTTTTTCGGAGCTGGGGACCGAACCCAGGGCCTTGTGCTTGCTAGGCAAGCACTCTACCACTGAGCTAAATCCCCAACCCCAAATACCAAAGTCTTAATTCTCCTTCCTGCCTCAGCTTCCCAAATGCTCGAGAAATCTAGCCTGACTCATTCCTCTTCTTGGAAAGAGAGAGAGACATTCAGAACTGAAACCTCAGAAGTATTGGTTTATCTAGATCAGAGCTTCCCAAACTTGACTATCTGCTGGGGGTCAATTCTGTGTGCTGAAGGATGTTTTAGCAGCATGTTTGACCTTCACTCAATACATGCTAACAACACCCCTTCCCCATGGTATAATAAAAAAAAAGTCTCCAGACATACAAATGTGCCCCAAGAGACAAACTACCTTGAGTTGAAAACTATCAACCTAATTGTTTCCAGGGATTTCCTCCTAGTGACTTTATTTGATGCCTTTGTTTCCGAGGCCTCTTCTAAGGGTCAAGGGTAGAGCGGGCTGATGTGAAGAACCCCAACATTTGACCTCCCCTTTCCATATTGGCCATTGCAGCCCACCCAGCTACCCAGGCCATTTATCCTACTGAGACCCACTCATGTCAGCGTCCTGAGACAGTGCATTCTCAGTCTCCTGTCCTCACCCTTCGTTAAAACAAAAGGCACCTCAGTGAAGGAAAACAGATTTATATAATCAAAGCTTTAGGTGACATTCGAACCTTCAGATTGAAGACCCAAAGACCCAGGGGAAACTCTCCATGTTTGTGTGGAGTTGAAGAAGGAACAGTACCACAGTCATACTAATGGCATGACGGAGTGACACTGAGGAGGACCGGGCAAGGCTGTGAATTGTAGGGTGGAACTCTGCTGGAGAGAGAACGTGTGTGTGTGTGTGTGTGTGTGTGTGTGTGTGTGTGTGTGTGTGTGTGATCTTGACAAAATTCCCTTCATGGCCAACTCTTTTTTTTTTTTCTTTTTCTTTTTTTTTTTTTCGGAGCTGGGGACCGAACCCAGGTCCTTGTGCTTGCTAGGCAAGCGCTCTACCACTGAGCTAAACCCCCAACCCCTCATGGCCAACTCTTATACAGAAAGGAATTTAGAGTTCAGAGGGCTGGCTTCGGGGAAAGGGCCTCAGCGTCTATGACCCACCTTGAGGGAGGGGAGAAAGTCTGGTGTGTGAAGCTTGTCTCAGCAGAAAGGGTGAGAGAGGGGAGACGAGAGAATCCCTCAAACGAGGCCTCAGGGACCTTCCTCTTGAGAGACTGTGTTCTGAACCCTACAAAGAAAGGTAAACGATTCTCTCCCATTTCCCCAAGCAAATTCTGTAATGAAAGGAAATAGTTTCAGGGCTGAGCTGAGAAACCCAAGTCCCCGATGCCCCCTCCTCATGAGTATTCTGGGAGGGGAAGAAGAGAAGCTGTTTCCCTTGCCCGTACCCTCCCTACCCTTGCTAGGGAGCCCGGCCCAGCCTGGGGCAGCATCTGCTTCCTTCAGCCAACAGAAGCTTCCAAACCTGCCACAGGGCAGAACCGAGATGGGCAATTCCAGAGAAGCCAAGCGAAAGATGAGATTATATGCTAGAGGGGGACCCTGAAAAGGTCAAGGTTTTTACTCTCAGCCCTTTAGTCACTCACTGCCTGGGAGTGTGGCTGTCCCCTGCCACTACTGTGGACAGCTCCTGGTCGCTGAGCTGACTACTTTACGTTTGGCTGGTCAACACAAACTCAGTGGGGAGCAGGGTGACACTGGCTGGAGTGTCAGGAGAGGCCTGCAGGGTATCCTCTGCTACTAGGCTTTCCTTAGTCAGTGCCTTCCCTGGCAGGTGGTTTCAGAAAACAGTCTCTGTGGGGCCATAGTTGAGGAGACAGAGGGGACAGGTGTGGGGACAGGAAACATCTGGGCTGCTGCTTTGCTAGCGTGGTTACTCCTACAGCACAGTGCAGGATGTGACCCTTGGGGACCACTGTGGAGAGGGAGGAGTGGAGAGAATGAACTGGGAGGTAGGGTCAGGAAGCCAGGATTCTCTTCCCTCTTTCAGACATCCCTTCTAGTTCTGCAGAAAAATAAAATAACAACCGCTGAGGTGACAGGGATGGGAAAATGAGGAAATGAATTTGCTGGCCCTTTGCTGGCTAGTCAGCAGTTTCTTCCCTGGGGAAAAACAGGACAGCAAGCCAGATTCTTCAGAACCAGGAAGAAGAAGCCAGGATACATTAGAGATTATAAACCCATAAGGACAGATCTCTCAATCTTGCAAAATAAATAAATAAATTAAATTAAATTAAAAATTTTTAAAAATTCTTTTAAGCAGCATTAGGGACAGAACTTAGGGCCTTTCACAAACCACTGAACCAAACCCCAGCCAAGCTTCCTCTTTTTGTTTTTCCATTTAAAAATATTACTGTGGGGCTGGGCATACAGCTCAGCTGATAGAGTATTTGCCTAACACACACAGAGCCACCGGTTCAATCCCTTGCACTGACAAAATTAGCCATGGTGGCACACACCTATAAATGCAGCACCTGGGAGATAAAGGCAGGAAGATCAGAAGTCAGGGACTGGGTTACACAAGACCTTGCCTCAAAAAACATTTTAAAAAATTAGATACTTGTACATTCTCATACTTAAAAATAAAAAAAAAATTGGGCTGTAGAGATGGCTCAGCGGTTAAGAGCACTGACTGCTCTTCCAGAGGTCCTGAGTTCAAATCCCAGCAACCACATGGTGTCTCACAACCCTCTGTAATGACATCTGATGCCCTCTTCTGGTGTGTCTGAAGACAGCTACAGTGCATTAATATATAATAAATTAATAAATAAAAATAAAAAAGTTGTACACGCTTTTAATCCCAGCACTCAAGGAGCAGAGGCATGTAAATACATCCGAGTTCCAGGCCAGTCAGAGGTACATAGTGAGACCCAGTCTCAGAGAACCAATAAATAGAAAGCTGGACTGTGTCGTGGCAGTAGAGCACTTACCCAGCATGCGTAGGACACAGGTTTTGACTCTCCAATACCAAGGTATACAGAAGAACAGGAAACTCCTGTCTTTCCCAATGATAACAGTGTGTGGGACCAATATGATACCAGAGCCCAGGATATCAGCACAAATGCATCCATCATTCTTACTCAGATATTCCAGGGCCAGTGGGGTGTGTGTGTGTGTGTGTTTATACAATGCATATGTGAACAGCCATCCCTAGAATCCAGTTCTGGAAGTTACACACTCCCACTTTTTACCAACACACCACCTTCCATCGCTTCCAGTGCTAAAGTTTTGTTTTAAAGTATTTCAAAGGATCCGGAGGGATTGTTTGCCCAGAGGACCTGGGTTCAGATCCCAACACCCAGATTGTGGGTGTTGTGGGTGGCACACAATCGTCTATAACTTCTTAGGATCTGATGCCCTCTTCAGGCCTCCATGGGCACTCACACACACACACACACACACACACACACACACACACACACACACACAAATAAATAAATAAATAAATAAATAAATAAATAAATAAATAAATAAGGTTTAAACACAATGCTTCGGGCTGGAGAGATGGCTCAGCGGTTAAGAGCACCGACTGCTCTTCCCGAGGTCCTGAGTTCAATTCCCAGCAACCACATGGTGGCTCACAACCATCTGTAAAGAGATCCGATGCCCTCTTCTGGTGTCTCTGAAGACAGCTACAGTGTACTTATATATAATAAATGAATAAATCTTTAAAAAATGTTTTATTTAATATTTATACACCCAATTCCCTTTCCCATATCCCTCACCACTTTCCTCCCAACTTCATTCCTCTCTCTCTCTCTCTCTCTCTCTCTCTCTCTCTCCACACACACACACACACACACACACACACACACACACACACAAATAAATAAATAAATAAGGTTTAAACACAATGCTTCGGGCTGGAGAGATGGCTCAGCGGTTAAGAGCACTGACTGCTCTTCCAGAGGTCCTGAGTTTAATTCTCAGCAACCACATAGTGGCTCACAACCTCCTGTAGTAGGATCTGATGCCCTCTTCTGGGGTGTCTGAAAACACACACACACACACACACACACACACACACACACACTCACACCCCTCACATATATAAAATAAATAAATCTTAAAACAAAAGCAAAAACAAAAATCAATTACCAAAATGGTCCCATTTGAAAAAAAAGGACTGCCCTAAAGACCAGGCTATCCTTAGCACAAAGTGGTTGTTAGAATTACGAGAGAACAAAATGTCGTTTGATACGCATAGCAAGGTGCAGGTGGCCCATAGCAGGCTGAAGCACTGATGGAGGTGAGAACAGGGCTTTGGGGACACACTCGACTCCCCCACTCACTCTCACATTCTTAGTTGTGTGTTCTAGAGAGGCAACCGATCTCTCTGAGATGCTGTTTCCTAATCTATAATGTGGAGATGAGATCTCAGTACCAAGGGTCAGAAGGAATAAATGAGGTAGCATACAGCTTTGGACTCCCAAAAGCCCCAAGGTAGCTGCTAATTTTCTACCTGCCTCGCTCCCAGTCATAGAAATGGAGGCAGGCTAGTTGGCACAGACTGGGAAAGGCCTGGGTCTAGAACACAGACAAGGGGCATAGGCTGGCTTTAGTAGTGAGCTGCTGGGCAGATACAGGTGTAGGTACTTCCTTTGGTCCTGGTGATGCTTGGAAGCAGAATAGAAATCCACACATAGCGGTAAAACTCAAAGGGGCCATCTACCATTTGGTTGGGCACGCCATTACTGTTGCCATCAGTCTCAGGCAGTGTTCTATTGCTGTGAAGAGACACCATGACCAAGACAACCCTTATGAAAGGAAGTAGTTACTTGCTTACAGTTTCTGAGGTTTAGCCTGTGATCATTATGGTGGGAAGCATGGCGGTATACAGTCAAAAAGGGAATGGAGAAGTAGCTGAGAGCTACATCCTGATCTGCTGGCCAAGAGAAAGACTAGGTTTGATGTGGGCTTTGGAAACCTCAAAGCCCATCCCCAGTGACAACACTTCCTCCAACAACCAACAAGGCCACGCCTCCTAATCCTTTTGAATAGTACCCTTCCCTGATGACCAAGTGTTAAAATTTCTGAGCCTATGGGGACCATTTCATTCAAAGTACATCACCACCACCACCATCACCACCACCATCACCACCACCACCACCACCACCACCACCACCACCACCACCACCACCACCACCATCACCATCTGTCGGTGCCAGCACCGACCTGGTACCGAGAATCAGGCGAAAGCCTGCGGGATGAAAGAAGCACACACACACAGGTTATTCGTGTCTAGCCAGGAGAGGAAGAGAGAGCTTCCTGTAGCTTTATTCACCCAAGTTCCCCAGGTAGAAAATATCTGGGAAGCACAGTGGGAAACCCTGGCTCGTGACTTCGGTAACAAAAGACCGATTACGAGACCTGAATTATTTAGGGAAAAATCTGAGAAGACCAGCCTAAATCTCAAGGATAAAGGCTGAGGAAGCAAAAGGCAAAAGTAAATTGACCACCACCCAGGTTTGGTCCAGGTGTGTCAGTTCCACATGCATCAGCCGGGCTCAGCAGGGGTCATGGAGTGGAGACATGGGTGTTTACTACTTGGTCTTTTCTTCCTGTGCCGTAAATACATGGGAGAGGCTCTCGTGGAGTATGTGTGGCCAAGAGTCACATAGCCACTTTGAGCTATCCAGGCCCAAATCCAATATGGCTCACTACAACCATCACCACCACCACCACCTCCACCACCATCACCACCACCACCACCACCACCACCACCACCACCACCACCATTACCACCACCACCACCACCATCACCACCATCACCACCACCACCACCACCATCACCACCACCACCACCACCACCACCACCACCACCACCATTACCATCAGCACTTTCTTTCACTGAATGGATTGACACTTTTCCGTGCCAAATACATAACTCCCAAAGTGACCTTTAAAACTATAAATTAAACCCTGTCAAACCTCTGTGTGTCCTTTTGAAGGACTTCCTGTTACAGAAGAATGAGACCCCCTCCAATCTGGCTTCTGCCAGCTTACCTAACCCTGTCTGTTTCCTCTTGCCCTGACTGGCTTTCTTCCTGAAACTCAAAAATCCATTTTCCTACTGTTTTCCTCCTAGATTTCCCTGGGGTGGACACCTTCTCAGGATCAGCACAAACATCACCCCCAAGGGCTTTCTCTCTCTGGCCCTACTCCAAAAGACCCCTCCTATCTGACTTTCTCCATCACTGTCTGAAGTTGGAGTGAGTCTGTGGATTTTGGGGGGAATATATTCTCCATGTCAGTAGGACTTCACCAGTGTGCCCTCCAGATAATAAAAGAGCCTAAGAAATAGTTTGTGGGGTTGCCAAGGGGAGCGCCTGAGATTTCATTGGGACTGAGGAAGACCCATGTTATGGGAAGAATATGGGTCTTGAAGACCAAAAGATTAGGTGTCTATGTGTACCTGTGCCCTGCAAGACTAGTTAGAGGTAGAGCGTCTTTGACTTTAGCTTTTCTCATTGATACAGTAGACATTGCTACTATGGGCTTTCATGAGAGTGTGGAAAGAGCAAGAGGATTATATGGAAGAACAAAATAGGTGTGCAATACAATCTGGCTTCAACATAAGCCCCTGTGTTTATCCAAAGAGAGTGGGACAGCTTCGGGCTGCATGCTGTGAAACTCTTCATATTTTTAATCAGCGCCTTTAATCACACTTTCCACTCATGAACGGAAGCTGACCATGGGCAGGGATTCTGATAAGGTGGTGACAGGGTGGGGAACACAGAAACCACAGGCTGAGGCCAGGCTACTAATGGGGTTCTGTGGTCCACAGGGAAAGGAGAGTTTTGTTTTGTTTTTCTTTCTCTTTTTCAGATTTATTTATTTCGTGTGTATGAGCAGTTTGCCTGAATGCATATCTGTTTGCCATGTGTATGCCTCATGCTCATGGAAGCCAGAAGAAGAGGCTAGGAGTTACTAGCTACCATGTTGATTCTGCAAACTGAGCTGAGGTCTTCTGCAAAAACAGCCACTGCTCTTAACTGTTAAGTCATCTCTCCAGCCCTGGTTTCTCTTTTTCTCTTTTTTTTTTTTTTTTGGAGCTGGGGACCAAACCCAGGGCCTTGCACTTGCTAGGCAAGCGCTCTACCACTGAGCTAAATCCCCAACCCCCAGCCCTGGTTTTTAAATTTCTAAGTGGATAAAAAGAAAATTGAAGGAGGATGGGGCTGGGTATGTAGCTCACTGGTCCAAGTCTTTCCTGGCTAGGACAAGGCCCTGGTTCCAGCTGCAGCATTTAGGGGAATAAATTACTTTGGGGGACACATGAAACTTAAACTTCAATGTCCCTTTAGAACATCTCATTAGACTCAATATCACCTTCACTGGCATCTGTGGCTTCTTTTGTGTTATAAGCAGAGGCAAGAAACTATGGAGACTATGAACCCTAAGATATCTGTTTTCTGTAAAGAGTCAAGGGCCTGTCTAAGGGTTTGTGTGGTGGTAATGATGGGCAGGATGGCCCCAGGGGACCAGTCTCTTTTGCAGGCTTTGAAAGGCACACACCTTTAATTCCAGCACTCCGGAGGCAGAGGCTAGCAAGTCTCAGGAGTTCAAGGCTAGCTTGATCGATTAGATTGAATTCCAGGATGGTCAGGGCTACCCAGAGAAAACTTGTCTGGAAAAACCAAAAAGTAAAAGAAGGTAGAGGAGGGTTGGGGACTTAGCTCAGTGGTAGAGCGCTTGCCTAACAAGTGCAAGGCCCTGAGTTCAGTCCCCAGCTCCAAAAAAAAAAAAAAAAAAAAAAAAAAGGTAGAGGAGATGGAAGAATAAGGAGGAGGGAGGAGGAGGGGAGGGAGGAGGGGGAGGAGCTCCACAGTGATACCTGAGAGAGACCTGTCTGTTGCTGCCTTCCTCCTTCTCCCTCCCTGGCAGGTAGATGCAGCAGTCAAAGTGGCTCCACTTCTTTGAGACATCAACGCTTTAAGACAAAGATGACCGGGGGCTGGGGATTTAGCTCAGTGGTAGAGCGCTTACCTAGGAAGCGCAAGGCCCTGGGTTCGGTCCCCAGCTCCGAAAAAAAAAGAACCAAAAAAAAAAAAAAAAAAAAGACAAAGATGACCTACCCCAGGGAGTTACCCTGTGTCCCTCTGTCCTGCTAGAGACTATCCCTCCCACATCCGCTCTGCAGCTGGTGTGGGAGACAGCCTGCGAGAGCAAGTTGAATTATTCTTAGAGAGGACAGGAGAAATGGTGGCTTCACGGAGGTGGGAAGTCCGCTCCTAATAACAGGCCTCTATCTCTCTCTCTCCGGGAGAATATATAATAATCCTCCCGTGTGACAGACATGGAGGGAAGCTGCTGTGTGGCCTTGTCTGGGCAGAGGGTGGCATATACTCACAGCCACAGTGGGAAGGGACATGAATCAAAATGCAAAATGTATTCAACAGTTGCGACCTGACCTAAGCGGGAGAACACAGTGTGAGAGCAGGAAGAGGCTAGCTGCCCACAGGGAAGGACACAGGGCAGCAGTGTGGCAGCCACATACCGTCTGGACGCCTCCTTCCTCCTCTCTGATCTTCCACTATGCCTGGGAAGTCTAGAGCACAGGCCAGAATGTCCACAGTGTTGCTTCCTCCAGGGAAGAAAACTGATCCTTTCCTAAAGGCCCTGGGGGAATATAGATAGATAGATAGATAGATAGATAGATAGATAGATAGATAGATAGATAGATAGATAGATAGTATGGCCCTGCCTAACTTCGGGGTGTCTTCCTTAGAGAAGGACCTAGTTTGAAGAAAAGAGGGCAAGGCTGGGCTCAGAGGCTCTGTGGCCCAGGCAAGTCACTCATTGCTCCTCTGAGTTTACATTTCCGCCGCATAATAACACCTGTCTCTCAAGGTCATTGTAAGAACCAAATGACAGGTTGCACACAAAAACCACTTTGAAAACCAGGAAGCCCAGACAGGAACACTCACTAAATGAGCTACAATCTTTCTGCTCACACCGTCTGGGTAGACAAAGGAGACCATTGCTCCTCAAGACACACTCGCATGACCTGGGTTCCATCAGCTTGTAGAAAGAGTACAAGCCTTAGTAGGAAGGGCTTCTGTCCCCAAGGTTGGGGACAGCCCACCTCGGGTTGTACTGGCACATGTCATGGCTGTGCAGGCTCACACGTGGGGCTCCCCATCTCTCATCAGCCCCCTGCCCCCCAGGGTGGTATGCCTATATCTCTGTTAGGGGCCTGGCTTCCTGTTTAAGCCCAGAGGCTGTTAAGAATAAGATGGGGAAGGTTTTGGCTTCCACCAGCTTTCTTCTCTGCCTCCCGGGGTTGGGCAGGAGGAGAGGGAGTGAAGGCATGGGCTCTCACCTTTGATGCTTAAGAAGGTTGTGAAGGTTTTTGAAATGCCCATGTGATTCAGGGGAGCCCCGTGCAAGGGGGGAATACCAGGAGTTCCAGCCAGAGCTGGCATTCTGTCTACGTGTCCCTTAGCAAGTCACTTGCTCTCCGGTGCCGGGGTTCTCATCCTATGAAGCAGAACGGACACCCTCTGCTCACCTTTCTCGGCTGTGAGGGACCCATGACATGTGCTGATGGAGATGATCTGAAGTTGGTGCCGTGCACAGAAGCAAGCATTGCAGACAATGATGACGTAGGTGGGCCAAAGCAAAGAGCGGCAGGTGAGGGGGCAGGGACAGGAAGGTGGGATTTCTGCAGAGTGCTCCATCCAGTACTCCAATGTGCTCTGGCCCTTTAGCCTGTGGGACAAATCTGAATCTTAATGAAGAATCTATCTATTTCAGCAAAGTCAGGTTCCTAGCATTATAGTATGGGCTGTAGACAAGCCATCTGGACTTTTTGCCCTGGTCTTCAAGCCCCACCAGGTCTATAGAGTACCTGGATAGGATATGGGCATTGGATTAAGCTGGGGTAGGAGGAGGGAAGCCAGCTGAAGAGAGAGGTGGAGGAACAGCTGTCCCTTATCTGACTCAGTGTCTGTCGTGTGTCCCCTGGTCTCAGCACCGCCGTAGCCCTCATGCCCAAGACGGTTGATGTGGTCTCTCTCATGTGCTGCTCTGGCATCTGTCTTCCCATGTCTCACTCAGCGAAGGTGTCTCACTCAGCTATCCCTGCTCCCTTTTTTTGCTCCAGAGCCCTTAGGCTTCTATACCAGCACTTCTGGAGCCCACGTCCCTGCCCAGATACCTGCCGCTCCTTCCCAGATGCCAGATAAGCTGTGTGCACCCTGTGGCTGGAGGCTACTTCAGAACCTGGTTATTAATGACTTGCTCACTCGTTATCTTGAACATTGCCTCAACACCGTGAGAATCGCTTTATAGCCACTTAACTTGGTATCAGCCCCGCTGGCTTCCTCGGACACAGACGCACAAGGGACCAGCTGCAGCAGTGAGTACTACCAGAGCCATTCCAGCACTGGCCTAGCTCACACAGTCCCTGGCCCTTGCTAACCATCCCAATTCTCAGCATCCTCAGACCCTTACAAAGGAGCCAGTTCATCTCGCCTGCCTGCTACTCTTGGGTTACCTAACCCTAGATCCAGGATCAGTAGACACAAGAACAAGGTTAGATTTTAGAGTTTGCTGAGACACCATAGGAAGTCCCTCTGCCAGCCCGACCTCACCTTTCTTGCTGTGGTTCTAACGTTTCTCTGGTTTTCAGCTTCCACATAGTACACTGATTGAACAGTTGCCACGGGAGCACTGATTAGTGGTAGACTTCTCACCCTTCTGTTCCTGCTGTGCGATGTAAGCCCAGGGCTTCTCGTACCCTCCTGTCCCTAGCTTGACCCCACTGCTCTTCCTACTGCGTCATAGAAAACAACCAAACCAAATCCCTCTGTGATCCTCAGCTGGTGTGAGCTATGTCTGGGCCTGCCGCTGCTGTCACATGGCTGGGTACAGAGTGAACACTGGGTCCTCTGAGCCAGTCCCCATACTATAGGTCAGGGCACTCAAGGCTCTCGCTCTCCTTAGCTCTGCTATCCTAGGCAAGTTGCCTGTACTCCGTCTCCCCAACCGACAAAGTGGCTCCTGCCCACTTTAGATATAGCTGTGTGAGAACCAACTCCAGGCGAAGCCCAGCACAGGACCAAGTGGTCACTGTCCCCCCTCACCAGCATCGTAAGAACCCAGCGCCTCTCTACTCTTCCCACTTCCCTGATTGGCCCGCTGAGCCAGGAGTATCTTTACATCTAGGTTTGGTGCAGAGTCTGCAGAGTTTGTAATTGGGGACACAAGGTTGAGCTGCCTCTGGACACCATTTTTAGCCTCCTGAGGCTGACTGTTGTCTCTGTGGGGCAGAAACTATTCTAGCCGTTTTCCACCGCATTAAGGTACATACCAAAGACAATATGGATATGCCTGCTTTGAGCCCAAGTATGTTCCACGTGTTAAAAGCATCCTTCGTCGGACCCTTGCAGGCAGAGTGACCTAACCCACCCCCAGCCCTGCACCCCCCCATGGTGTTAAATAACAACTTTCTGTTGTTATTTAAACAAATGTTAGTGGGGCAAGAAATGTCAGCTGCGATGTCCATTGAGATAGCTGTAATACCGCAGCCCACAGTTTGCTTCACTGTAGCAGTCTCCTGGTGACAGAGGCTCACGGGTGAAGGGTTTCCATTTCTACAGGGCAGTGGAGCTGCTGGAGCTCTGCGATCTCGGAAAGGGGGTAGTTAGCCCCGCAGGCAGTTTGAGCCACCTCAGGGAACCTCAGCGTCCAAGTACTCACAAAGACACTCAGTACCTCCCCAGCAGTGAGGCTTGCTGCGGCACTCACACAGCTGGGCGAGCGGCTGACACTGGGGACTGATGGCGGGTGTGGGATTCCCTTACCTCCATGAGGAAAGAGACAGCTTTATTTTTATGCTTTGACCTCACAGGCATGACTTAGACACCTTGACCATGTGTCTAACCAATCCCAGTGTAGCCTCCTATTTAGCTCCCACAGGAAGAGGCACCTTGGGCTGTCCACGTGGTGCCTGCAGAGCTGGGGTGGGGGATGGGGAGAGGAAGTGAGAGAGAAACAGTAGTTCATCCACCCTCCCCACACCTTGATGTTTCAATGTCTCAGTGTCCCTACCTTGCTTCAGGTCTATTTGAGATCATTTGAACCTTGCCTCCAGGTAAATGTCCTCTCCCTCCCTCTAGACCTCTTCAAAAGCTTGTTCTGGTTGACTCCCCATGACTCTGGCTTTAGTTTGCCCTCTGAAGCCCTTTCTAGGCTCAAACTGTGTCCATGAAAAAGCCATGAGCTTTCTGCAGCAGGAACAGACTCAGTATCTGAGCTCCATCTTGTTAGTTTGCTCTGTTAGCTCTCCCCCTACACTCTGCCCCTGCTACAGCTGGGGAGGCACCCGATTCTCAAAGATTCCCCTGGTCAGGTCCGGGAAGGAGGGTCCAACAGCCTCAACAAGGAGGTCTGAATGCAAAAGACAGGTTCTTCATAGAAGGGTTCCAGAACATTCTCTAAGGGGAGCTTTTCTCAGGCCTGCTGTGGTGACCCGAGCTATGTGGTGAAGACCTCATTTGTCAACAGCTGTAAGGCTCTCTGGCCTGTGACAGCCATCAGGGTGGAGCATAGTGACCCCAAGACTCGGAGGCCACGAGCATCCCTGAGCTGGGCTGGAGAGGGAAGAGGAGCCATCTGGTTCTGTCAGTGCTTTCGATTTCTTCTTCTCTTACTCTCATAAGGTCCTGAAGCTTGGCATGCTGGGAAACTCAGTGCTGGGAGGCCTGGTCCTGCTGCTGCCATGCAACCTTCCTGGTGGTTCTTCATTCCAAAGTGCTTCTGGATTCTTCGCTCACCATGGAGCCCTTGTCAGGACTGTTGCTCAGCCCTGGCCTGCTTCTGGCCTCCGTACCTCTAGCCCTTTGAACACAGGTGGCAGAGGCAGCCATGGTACTGGCTACTCAATTCTCTCTTTTTTCTCTCATTCCTTCATTTTATTTATTTATTTATTTATTTATTTATTTATTTATTTATTTATTATTTTTTGCTATTTAAAAATAATATTTTCTGGGCCAGCAAGATGGCTACAGGGTAAAGGTATTTGCTGCCACGCTTAATGCTGCGTTTGAGCCCCAGAACCCCGTGATGGAAGGAGAGAACCAATTCTTGCAAGTTGTCCTCTGACCTATGCACCATAATCAAACAAGCAAATAAATGAATACATGTTTATTAAGATGGGCTTGGTGAAACACATTATGGAGGCAAACAAACAAAAACAATAAAAAAACCCAAACCAAAACAAAACTCAACACACTCTCACACAATAAATAAACATCAAAACAAAACAAAGAATCTGGGAATGGCAGTGTATGGCTGTAATCTCAGAGCTAGTAGGCAGAGAGACAGGAGTCTGGGGCTCTCCCTGATCAGAGAGTCCAGTCAGTGAATTGATGAACTCCAGATTCAGTGAGACTCTGTCTCAAAAGAATAAGGTAAGAAAGTCGGTCAACCTCTGGTCTCCTGATGAATAAGTGTAATGTACTCTGCCACAGACACACACACACACACACACACACACACACACACACACACACGAATCCAAGAGCACCCACAACACACTCATAAGCCTGTCTTTCTCTCTTTCTTTCTTTCTTTCTTTCTTTCTTTCCTTCTTTCTTTTGACAGGATTTCTCTATGTATCCCTAAGTGTCCTAGAATATTCGATGTAAACCAACCTGGCCTTGAACTCACAGGGATCTGCCTGCCTTTGTATCCCATTAGGATTAAAACCATGCATGAGCAGGTCCAGCTACTTAAAAACAAAACAACTAGGGGTTGGGGATTTAGCTCAGTGGTAGAGCGCTTGCCTAGGAAGCGCAAGGCCCTGGGTTCGGTCCCCAGCTCCGAAAAAAAAAGAACCAAAAAAAAAAAAAAACAAACAAACAAAAAAACAAAACAACTTAGAGAAACTGAAAAGTCCCTGTTGTCCCTATCAAACACACACACACACACACACACACACACACACACACACACCACCACCACCAACAGACAGACACACACACACAGACACTATATACACACACATACAGACACACATATATACACAGCACAGACACACACATACACACACACAGACACTATACACACACATACAGACACACATATATACACACCACATACACACACATACACACACACACCACACACACACACACACACACACACTCCCCAAACAATAAAAAACCAAACAGTGTTTGGGGATTTAGCTTAGTGGTAGAGCGCTTGCCTAGCAAGCACAAGGCCCCGGGTTCAGTTCTCAACTCCGGAAAACAAACAAACAAACAAACAACAACGAACAAGTATCTTGAACAAACATAAAACAAAATCCAGTATTCATCTTTTTAGATACATCTTTTAAAAGATTACTTCTTATGAAAATATAATTTTAAAACCATCTTTTAAAACATTTAACTTATTCTAGATCACAAAGATAACACTGAATTCCTGTCCAAGGATGGACCAGTTTCCCACAGCAAAATGACCAAAACTGAGAGATTAATACTGGTGGGGTGCTATTTACTTGACAAAGATCTTATTCAGAGGCTACTCTTTGCCCTGACATTCCTTTTCATTGCAAGGTCCTATGCTATTATTATAAGAGTAGATGCATAGTTGTTCGTTTGTTTTTTATTGCTGTTGTTTTGGGGGGGTTGTTTTTGTTTTGTGTGTGTGTGTGTGTGTGTGTGTCTGTGGTTTTTTTGTTTTTTTGTTTCTTTTACAAATCTCTATCTTGTTGTGCGGGCATGCTATTTTGTAACCACCTCTTCTCACTTGACAACACATCACAAACATTTCCCCAATCACAATTATCCAGTTTTTTCCCCCCTTGGCTGGGATGGAACCCAGGACTATACTAGACACATCTTCTGTCACTGACCTATACCTCTGCTCCTTAGTGTTTTGAGATAAGATCTTACTATTCTAGCCCAGGCTGTTTCGAATGCAGGATTCCTAGCTTTTGCCTCTGGAGTGCTGTGATTACAGGCGTCCACTACCGGCCTATCATTGTTATTGGGAGCAGGACTTTTCATTGTGTGGCCCCGCCGTACTTTGTCAAACCAGGGACTTGTTATTCTACACTTTGTTTCTACCCTTTTCGCTGCTATGAAGAGTAATGAGATAAACTTATCTTGCAGGCTTCTAAGGCTTTATTTATTTTATGTATGAATACACTGTTGCTGTCTTCAGACACACCAGACGAGGACATCAGATCTCATTACAGATGGTTGTGAGCCACCATGTGGTTGCTGGGATTTGAACTCAGGACCTCTGGAAGAACAGTCAGTGCTCTTAACCATCTCTCCAGACCATCTTGCATGCTTCTGAAACCCATATCTCTGGGTAAGAAAACTCCCAAGAACCCAAGGGGCCCATCTTTTCTTCCAATTTCCCTGCATGGGTTTGACTCTGTTGCAAGAGACTGCTCACTCTCCCCGTGAGGCAGGCAGGAGAAGAAGAAAAGACAGTGAAATGTCCATAGTCTTTGGATTATCCAGTTGGGTAGCAGAGAGAAGAAGACATCTAAGGAACTGTAGGTCCTTCATGGCTTCTCAGCTTTCTCAGCCAAGCCCACCTCTCTCGCCCATCACTCTCATCTTCCTAGAAAGAAGGCTGCTTGCTCTGAGCCCAAGGATAATGGGGAGAAGATGGGGAGGGGGTGGGGCAGAAGCTGCTAATGCATTTTGCCAGCATCTTTGGTTTCTCCAATATCCAGCCAGACTATTAGCAGTTCCCCAAGGATGGCCTTCCTCCTCACATCATCCCCCATTTCCTATAAATGGGAAGTGGCTAGGGAGTAGGGTTTTAGCATGTGTGTGCACATGTGAGCAGTGGGGGGGAGGGAGAAGACAGGAAGGAAAGGGGTCATGATGGCTTTCCTATAGCTGACTTAGTGGAGAATTGAGAAGTTATTTGCACATGCCACAGTGTGGCGGGGAGGAACACAGGTGTGAGGAATTCCTCTGAACTCTGAAGTTACAATCAGAGCTGGATGAGAGCCTCCTTGTTTCTGCAGGAGACTGTGACTGCGGAGTTGGTAGAAATTGCCTCCCTGTTTCTGTGAGACCTGGGTTGGCCTAAGCATTTAGAAACAGTCCCTGGCACATTGGTTAACTAGTATCAATTTGACAGGAGCCTACAGAAGAGGAAGGGATTTTAGAGCAGACCCCGGTTCTAAATGCTTGGGTAGAAAGTACCTTTGTTGGAAACAGCCTTTGAGGCAATTGTTCAAGTGGCAGGCTTCTTGGATCTCATACCTCTCTGAAGCCCTTCCCCCACTTCACTGCGTCATGTCACCCAACAGAATACATATAGTCCTCTAGCAAGGAATGAGGCAGGGACAACCAAGAAGACTCGCAGTCCTCTGAGGTGGGACAACACTCTTGCTCCCACTGCTCTCCTGCAAGCCTGGAAAATACCACTGTCCACTCTTTCCGGGCTCTGTAATTTTCCACCTGACCTGGCATTCCCCATGACTCCTGCCCTTTTTCCTGGGACAAAGGGGACACGGGCTCCCTTGGAGTCACCAGAATTCCACCCTGGGCTCTCCACTGACCACAGATAAGTATGTAAAAAATGTCGGAAAGCCAGGTTTCCAGTTAGGGATGGACATTCATATGCTCCCAAGGAGGCTATGCCCGATGGTTTTCAAATTTAATATAATGACTCGGAATGCAGACTCAACATTTTTGTCCTCTGTTTGCCCCTGTGCACATGCTCTCTTTCCCCATTACCCCATTTCTTGCTTTCCCTTTGATGACATCTCTTTTTCTATTTCTTATCCTCCCACCTGGGGTGCCTTTAAGGAACAGCAGACTAGCTGCTTCTAACAGGACCCAGAAAGTGGGAAGGACTTGCTCCAAGGTGCACAGCTGGTTAACACTGGGCTAAACACTGCAACCCAGCACCACAGTGGCCAGTTCCCATCTAAGGCCAGCTAGGTCCTCCCTGTCAAAGGCCTCTCCTGGGATTCTATAGTGCAGATGGTCCCAGGATCCTATGGATACCCGATCCATCTCAAGGTCTCAAGATAGCATGCTGTAGTATTTGTACATAAACCTGCACACATCTTCCTATGGACTTCATCTCACTGAGACATCACACGCATTTAATACGATGTAAATGCTCATATAAGTAAGCTCTTGCTATATCTATCTTGCTCAGAGAATAAGGACGAAGAAAAAAGGGTCTGTTTATATTCATACCAAGACGATGAAAATAATCCTCAGCCCATCACATAATACATATCAACAACACAACATTCCCCACTAACATTTTTATTATTATTTGAGTCTCGGTCACCACAGAAGTCTGCAGAAATGTCTTGCCTGTGATACTGAAGTCAACAAGAAATTGACTGAAGTCAATTTCTCTCCACCTTATAAGATTCCATAGGTGAAAGAGACACAATAAAGTCTCCAATCCCCACCGTGGGGTCAGCCTCGGATTGCAATGCTCTGCCTCCCAACCAGCACCGGTTTCCTGCTAGTCGAGGCATTTTGGAAATTCTGACTGGAACGTTTCGGTGGCAATTTATCACCTCTCCTTCCGTATACACACCCACAAGTAAAAGAAGAAGGAAAAAAAAAAAAGAATTGGGAGTTTGTCTTCGAGTTGCGGAAAGAGGCACTGAGGTAGCTTTCTGATAGCAAGGAAAATAGCTCGCAGAATGTGACAGATTCTTTCAAGGCATGGTCCAGGGCGGGTGGGTTGCGGCTGTGCCTGGACAGCGGGATGTCCAGAAGGGCACGCGCCGGCAATGGTCGCAGACTGGCTTGGGGAGCGGAGGGGAGGTACCCCGTGGAGTCGGGTAGCTTTTACCTAAACGTTTTGGTGGCGAGCGGCAGAGGGGGCGGTGCACAGCCCTAGGTAATGACAGGGCAGTCTAGGAGCCTCGCGGGGGCTGCCCATCCGGTCGCGACCAGAAAGGAGACTGCTTCTCCACCTCCCGCTTTCTTCCCTTGGGGACCAGCCCCACCCCTCCATCCCCTCCCAGCACCCCCTACCTCCGACCCGCCTCGCCCCGCCCCCTCCTGGCAGCCCCAGCGCGCATGCTCTCTTCCCCCCACTGAGTAACCTGGAGATTTAAAAGCTGCCCGCTGGCGCGCGTTGGGGAAGCAGGGGTCC
This sequence comes from Rattus norvegicus, assembly GCF_021556685.1. Taxonomy (NCBI): domain Eukaryota; kingdom Metazoa; phylum Chordata; class Mammalia; order Rodentia; family Muridae; genus Rattus; species Rattus norvegicus. Next base: position 45,975,885 of record NC_141546.1, read on the forward strand.
GGGCTCGCACGCGCCAGCCCCAGGTGACAGCCGCGCGCCGGGCCAGGTAGGGGAGGGGTTGGTCCCGGCGGGAGAGCAGCGCGCGGATGGCCGTGCTCGGCCGTGGCGTTCTGTACTCCGCGGGATGGGGCCGCTCCGTGGCGTCCCAGCCCTGCGCGAGCGGAGGCTCGCGGGGAGGGCGCGGCCCCTGGCGGCCCAGTGCCCAGGGACGGCGCCCGCTCGCGTCCGCGCTGAGTGCGCTTCCTTCGGGAGCGCTGTGCTGTAGCGCCCGCTGTCCCGGGCCGCGCGCGGAGGGCGGGATCGGAGCCGCGGAGTCCCGGGCCAGGCCGGCGGAGGGCCGGCCGCCCCTGCTGCAGCCTCCCGCCGCAGAGTTTTCTTTGGAAAGTTGCGTTTATTTCTTCCCTTGTCTGGGCTGTGCCCAAAAGGGGCAGATGAGTCACAGAGACGCTCATGGTCCACACTTGGGGGAGCCCTGGAAGGGCCTTCAACCGGGCGTCTTGTCGGAGACAGAAGGGGACCCAGTTCTCTTGACCCGAGAATTTGGTGGACTTGTGGCTGGGATAATGAGTATATGTGTACATGTGCGATCCTGCGCCCCCCTTCTCTGCCTCCGTTACCCACCTGCGGAGAGTAAAGCAGCTCGGGCTGTGGCTCTTGTGTCCCGAGGCTCAGGTGGGGATGGGGAGTACTCTACAGTGCGAGAGAGAAAGCGCTAGGCGGGCGGCAGCACGCCTGGTGGAGAAAACTCCCGGAGCCTGCGGGCTCAGCTCTTCCCTAGTCTCCGCTCCCCGACGAGGAACCCTGTGACTGCTCTGTTCCTTGACCTCCGACTCAGCCCCCTCATTCGTGACACACACTTGACTCGTCCAAGGCCGCGGAGTATTCGGTGCTTCCTCGGTGAATTGGAGATAGGAAGAGTTTGACCCGGTGGGTACCTGGTGAGAACTCGATGTTCAGCTGTGACAGACCCTATTCTAGCTAGCTAAGCTGAATTTTGAAGAACCCAGTTGTGGTCTTGCAGATAGGCATGGTAGACGTGGCTCAGAGTGACTTGTTGGGTTCCTGAAAGTTTTACTCAGGAGTGAGGGTGAGGCTGTTGAGGTTTCTAGCCTCTGTCTCCAATGTATGAAGCAAGATCCCATTCCCAGAGCTTCGGTGTGGGCCCACGTGCCTAAGGCGTGGAGAACATGTTGACTATGGAGCTGGGAAGAAAAGGAACGGCCCAGAAGCTAGATGCTGGACAGAAAGCCGAGGAACCACACAGAACACTGTGTCCTAGGGAGTAAGTGGGACAGGATTTGAACCCTCTGGCCTTTCGGTTGGATCCATTTCATCCCCTCATTCCTCCCTTATCTCCCGCCTGCCCCAGCTCCAGGGCTGTCCTGGAAGCAAGACTATACTAAAAGTGCCCAGAAAATGGAGTTTGACTCACTGAATAAGTCTAAAGATAATATTACAGCTGTGGACATACAGACCCCACTTAGGGTGTCTGGCCAGAGAAGATTTCCTATGGATTTTTGGAGTGGAGGTGAAATCCCCTTTATCCCCTCCTGGTTCACTAAGTAACCCTGAAGGAATAAGAGGAACTGGACAAGGTCCTGGGGTAGTACATTATGCCCTGCAGGCTCCTGGTTTGGGAAAAGATGAGTACTGATCCCAAGCTAGAACTGGACCTAAGCGGAGCCCTGGAGAGAGAAAGGCAGGAAGGTAGAGAAGAATGGTCCAAGGTCACTGGAAGTAAGACTGATTTCTGATGGTAACTTCCGGACGGAAACCTTGGAGCACATTAGGGATGAGGCTACAGACTGCCCAAAAGGTGGCTTTTCTGCTTCCTGTTCCACTCTGCCGGCCATGCTCCACTAGTCTGCAAATCGCTTTAACTTTGCAACCTTGTTGCAAAATGGGGACCACGGTGGTGAAGACAATGATCATACCCTCTGCACAGCTTTGTTATTTAAGTTAATTATGACAAATTCAACTGAGCGTTAACAAAGATACACACAGTCTAAAAATATAACTTCATTAAATAACACATGTAGAACTCAACTGTGTCTTTAGCCCAGTGTGGTGGTTTACACCTGTAATCTCCGCACACTTGGGAGGCAGAAGCAAGAGGATTAGGAGTTCAAGGCTAGTTTTGACTACCTAATGAGTTCCAGACCAGCCTGAGTTCTGTGAGACTCTTGTCTAAAACAAATAAACAAACAAAAAACAAAACCCATTTTCTTTTTTTTTTTTTTTTTTTTTTTTTTGGTTCTTTTTTTTTCGGAGCTGGGGACCGAACCCAGGGCCTTGCGCTTCCTAGGTAAGCGCTCTACCACTGAGCTAAATCCCCAGCCCCCAAAACCCATTTTCGTACTCGTGAAATGTAGAAAATGTTTAATGAATGTTAGTTTTAACCATTATATTTATCTCCTGTGTCTGGATGGATGACCTGCAGATGGTCCAAGACCCTGGGACCCCTGCTTTCTGGTTTTTTTTTTTTTTTTTTTTTTTTTTTTTTTTTTTTTTTTAAGACAGTGTCTATGTAGCTTAGGCTGCTCTTGAACTTGCAACTCTGTCTTGATCTCCCTAGCTCTGGGTCCTGCTCTTTTCTTTCTGTTTTAAAGAGACTGTTCTAGGCTTACTTCTTTGAGGGCAAGGTCGCTTACTTCTTTGAGGGCAAGGTCTCCTGGGCTTTGGGAAGTTTAAGTGGCTAAAAGACTTAGTTCTAGCCAGTGGCTTGAATCCCACTTCCTCCAAATTAAGCTATCAGTCTCCTGATTCTGTTTTCTCCTCTGTAAACAAGCATACTAGGACCGGCCTTCCAGGATTTGGGGATTAAGGAGACCGCTGCAGGTAAACCTCTGTGCAGAGCAGCTGCTGTGGAGAGCTTGATAAATGTCAGCTGCTGCTAGTTGGTGACAGGGGAAGTGATCACTGTAGATTAACTTAGAAACTGGTTTCCTAGCCAGGCAGGAAACACCACCATATATATATAAAATGTCAGTGTGTGTATATGTATGTATGTATATAATAGCCACGAGCAACACATTTGCAATGGAATTCTGGGTCCAGTGCAAAGAACAGACCAAGACAGGGTGGACATCTTGATCTCTTCCCCTCTCTGTACTTCCTGATATGCTTTATGATTAGTGCAAAAACCGTTGCTTGCCTCCCTCCCAAGAGTATACTCACAGGCTGGGGGAGGGTACTGCGAGGAGAAGGGGGTGAATATATACCCTGAAAGGTTAAGAGCCTTCCATGTAGAAAAGTTACATGTTATTTCAGGAAGACAGTATGGGGAGGGTGCCCTGCACTGAGGACTCCACTCTGTCTTCTCTCTCCAGCCTTGGAGGTGTGGGGGTGGGAGGTGGGGGTGGGGGCGGGTGGGGTCTTTCATGTTATTCTTTGATATCCACAAGGAAAACCTAGCCTAGCTTTCTAGGCATGCCTTCTGTCACTGAGTTGGATTCCCTCGCCCTCCCAGCCTAACTTCTTTGACAAGCCAGCGGCCCTGTTTGCTGGACAGTGTGTGTGCGCAGGCTGGACCAGTTGGTACCAGGCCCAGCATCTCCAATGCTGATGCCACCTGACTGGCAACAACAGAGCTGGAGTGCTGAGCTTTGTCTAGTGTTGAATGTTGCTGCCTGGGGGCAGGGGCTAGGGACAGAGCTCTGTCAGTGTCCTGTTCTTTGGCCAGAATTACCTGTTTAATCTCGTTTTCTGCTGTGTGGTCTGTGTTTTCTCCCTCCTTTTCTGGAGTGGCTGGTGTCAGGAGCCTTTTCTTTTCTTTCTTTTTTTTTTTTAAGATTTATTTTATTCCATGTATGTAAGTACACTGTCGCTGTCTTCAGACACACCTGAAAGGGACATCGGATCCCATTATGGATGGTTGTGAGCCACCATGTGGTTGCTGGGAATTGAACTCAGGACCTCTGGAAGAGCAGTCAGTGCTCTTAACTGCTGAGCCCTCTCTCCAGCCCGTCAGGAGCCTTTTCAATTCTAAGGTTGGAGGTGTCCTCCTTGTCTCTACTGTTGGCTTTATTTCGATGTCCGTAAAGTAGCGGTCCTGTTTGTGGGAATTAGATGTGATGTGTATGTCAGCAAAACTTGCATAAACCAGATAGATATTCAAAAGATATTTTTCGTTCCTTGAACTCTGGAAATTCCTTTCTTTGGGATGCTGGGGTAAGCCAGCACGAAAAAGGTAGGAAATAACTCCTATCTCAACTTCCACTGGTTATCAAACCCACGCCAGGCTAAATATCCAGCCAGATGGACCAGCCAGCCCCTAGCAGGAGTTCCTCTCCCCAGAGTGCTGTCAGCAGCCCTCAAGTGTCTAATGACAAGAGCACATTGAGCCAGCAAATAGTGTCTGAGCTGGGAGAACGTAGTCACTGTAGGGATGTAGCCATTGTAGAGTCCCAGCTCCTGTTAATGGAGATCCATGCACCCGGAAACTGGAGTGTCCCTCACTGACTCCCAGACTCCCTGGTCCAATCAAAAGATTCCTGCATTGGCCTGCCTTCTAGACTTCAAGGCCTAGGCTGTGCTTTGCTTCTGTCTTGTCTGGACCACACAGAAAAGGTGTCATGGGAAAGGGGCAAACCAGAGACTGAGGACCAAATGCAGATTTTAGCTTTGCACCTTAACCTAGCAGAGAGTTTGGAGAGAGAGAGAGAAAGAGAGAGAGAGAGAGAGAGAGAGAGAGAGAGAGAGAGAGAGAGAAGAGAAGAGAAGAGAAGAGAAGAGAAGAGAAGAGAAGAGAAGAGAAGAGAAGAGAAGACGGACATCTTGGGGATCAGGGAGTCCTGTAGGATTAGGTATGGGACTTGAGCTGCAGCGGGTTCAGGTGAAGGGCAGAGGCTGTTCAGGAAGGGGAAGTAGCTGGAAGCAAAAACCAGCAAGTGCCAGTAAATTCCTCTGTCCTGGGCCCAAGGAGGTGTGACCATCTAGGACACACAGATCTGCGACCCGGATCTGAGATCAGAACCCAGTTGTGTGGCTTTGGTTCTCATGTTCTTTCCTGTATCCCTCACTGGAGAAGGGCCAGTAGGAGGGGCGAATATGTTTGGAAATCCCACGCTCTAGGGCCTGTGTGTCCTTTCTGCGTAGCACCTGCTTACCTTTTCATGACTTAGTTGTACGTCCACTTCCCCCAGGAAGCCTTGACCGCGCCACCGCCGACATGCCTCCTACTTGCTTGGCCACGTCTTAGTGCTGGTACCACCTTTCTACCCATGAACCCATACTGTACTGTATCCCTGTTACTCTCTCCTGCTGAGCAGAACCGTGTAACCAGCACTTTCACTGCTGTGGGGGGGGGGGATGGTAAACAGTTGTGGCTCGATGAGTACTGAAGGGCGTGGTTTGGGGCTCTTTGACATTTCCTTAGGGGTGCTTTGGTTGCATGCTGAGGTAGACTTCCTCCAAGGGTGGGTAGACTGGCTTGTTAATGTCTCTTCTCACCTTGTTCACCCGGGTGGTTGTTATTTCTGGGCTTAGGACACAAACCAAGGGCCTTATGTAAGCTCTGTGAAGTCTCTCCACTGAACTGGGTCCTCAATCTGCTTTGTTTCTGAGACAGGGTCTCACTGGGTAGCCCTGGCTGGCTTAGAATTCATCATGAAGACTAGACTGGCCTCAAATTCATGGAGACCCACATCCCTCTGCTGGGACTAGAAATGTCCCACTGATACCTGGCTTTTTTTTGTTCTCTTTTTTGAAGCAGGGTCTTGTCATGTGGTCCAGTCTGATCATAAACCCATAGTCCTCCTGCCTCAGCCTCCCTAATGCTAGGGTTTAGAGGTATGTCCCTCATCTTTGAGAGTACACTTTTGCAGAACTGGCTGATCCAGAGCCTTCTCATTACAGATAGGCTGGTCACAGACCTGAGTGTCTGGACAGATAGAACCCAAGAGACCATCAGCTTTGCAACCCTGGAGGCAGGCCAGCCACCCAGAGCTGGGACAGCACCTTGTTGGAACACTGCCCAGGGCCCTGCTCAGCCGTTTGACCTAAATGCTCAGCCCCCCGGGCTCTTTCCTCTCTACCTCACCTCCAGAGAGGGGCCAGGCTAAAGGAGAGGACTCCGATTGGCTGTGCGCACCATGGGAAGAGCTGCCCAGGCTGGCCTGGCTGAGTGGCAGGTGTCAAGTTCACAGAGAGAAAGGCTGTTGAAGTTTCACTTTGCAGAAGCTCTGGAAAGGTGGGAGGGACTTCCCCGGTGACCTAGAGACTGAGGCAAGACCCCCATTGCTTCCCAGGCATCCCTTCTTTCTTTGTGGAGGACTTCTGGTTTTTTTTTTTTTTTTTTTTTTTTTTTTCCCACTCTGCTTTTATTTCGGACTAAGACAAGAAAGAATTTAGTTACTAATTTCTGCCAGGAACAGAGTCCAGCTCCAGGAGAGAGGAGGAGAGATGGCAGTTCTGTCCCCAGTGCCCTGCTTACTCGGCCAAGTTTCAGGTGACCTCTGACCTTGGCACAGAGCTGGTGTCTGAACAGTGTGTGGACAGGTCTGATGGGGTAAGTGCGGCTGGGGAACTCTTCCCCACTGGATCTCCCTGACTCACTGGTGAAGACAGGCTGTGGCAAGCACCTCCCTAACGCCCTGTGGCCTTGGGAGTGGGCACTTGTCCATGAGATCACCCTACCCGAGGCTCAGGACAGGTGCCAGATCACCTAACCGTGCACCTTAGACATCAGTGAGATTAGCTCTCAGTTTACAGGTGTGGACACTGAGTCCCAGGGTGGTAACTTTCCTACGCTACACAGCTGTCAACATGGCCGAAATTGGACTACATCTTTCTGATTTCCAGTTCAAAGTGTTTTCCAGAATTTTTGAAAGGTTGCAAATTTCCTGGTTTTAGATTTTCAACCTTGGAAGTGTTAGGGTCTCCAGAACTAACATTTCCCTCTTGTAAACTAGGAATGTGAAATACCAACTCTGTATGATAGACCTTTATTAAGAGGTCTACCAAGCACTGGGTGGTGGCGGTTCATGCCTTTAATCCCAGGACTCCCAGGCAGAGGCATTTCTATCTCTTGAGGCCAGCCTGATCTACAGCATTGAGTTCCAGGGCAGCTTCTTGTGAGGAAAAAGCAAACAAACAAACAAAATAGAACTCCTGGCATGTGCTAAATACCCCCTGGGCGGTTGGTAGGGTCAGCTATTGGCCTAGTTGTCCCTGTGGATGGAAGAATCTGCTAAGAGTGGGATAGCCTTCCCTTGCAGCAGATCTGTGGCACTGACCCGCTCACCTGTTGGGGCCAGCACCTGGGAACGAGTTTACATTCTTGGCATTCCTCTTGCCACTGGGGGCTGCTGGGATCTGGTAAGAGGCCTTCCTGCTGATGAAGCTGAGTTAAGAAAGGCAGGGCTGATCTTTCCAATCACTGTGTTGGGACAGGAGAAAGCCACACCCACCCCTGCCAAAGGCTCTTCATATCCTTTTCCTCACATACTGGGTAGTTTCTAAGTTGTGGTTTGTCGGGTTTTTGGATTTTTATGGCGTTAAAGATGGGATTCCAGAACATTCTGCATGGGAGACAAGCACTTTACCACTGAGCCATACCTGCAGCTTAAAGTTGGTTGTACTAAGGTCCGTCTGTGAAACAAACGGGCAGATAACTTGTACCCCTATCACCCAGTGGCTGTCAGAGTAAACTGTTTGGAAGGGGGCCTGGTCTGCATGGAGCAGTCACCCAGGCAAGCTGCAGTTATAAACTAAGTGGAACTGTGTGGAAACTAAGGGTCAGTAGGTCAAGTTACAAACAGACTCAAACTGGCATCAGACCCAGGTCCGTCCAGCTGACCCCTAAGAGCTGGATCACTGTGGAACCTGCCAGGGTTCAAAGTGGTCATATTCAGTTTTCTAGCCCCAGGGGTAGAAGAGGGTTCCTGGTAGAAGCCTGTCCTGGTATGGAGAGCACACACACCATGACCTTGGGTGGCAGCTGTTGTCAGCAATGAGGTCTGGTTGGGAGGCCCAGGTGCCTGGAAACAAAATGCACATGTGTGTTGCCTGTGTCACTGGCGGGAGACCAGGAGACCTCCAGGGCACATCAGCCTCAGCTTAGGCCGGCCAAGGTGAGGTTCAGGCCAGCCCCAGAATCCCTGTCATTAGACTGGAGAGAAGAGGGGAGGGAAGATCACTGCTGGCTCCAGGGACTGCCTGTTGTCCCTTTCCCTCCCCTTCCCCCAACCTCCAGCATTTGTTTCTGTCCCGAAGCTGCACTGGGCTCTTAGACACCGCAACAAAAGCAACTTTCCTCCAAGCCACTGCCACCTGTTGGGTTTTCACACATTTCGAGTGAGTTGGGGGAGGGAGCCGTTGCCCTTTTCCCAGTGTCTCTGGTGTTCCCCCTCCCTGCAACCCCCCCCCCCCAGGGCCTGGGATTCTCTTTGCTGCCCGGTTGTGACAGGGCTCCAGAGCAGGAGGAGGTGGGGGGCCCGGCAGCAGCTGGAAGGGGAACTGAGTGGGAAGGGGCCAGAGCTGGCAGCAGGGGAGAGTTTGATGGATTACTCTGCAGGCCCAGAGGTTTCTCCCTAATCCCCCTTTGTGTCCCGGCCTGCAGCCCCTCACTCTCTCTGACAAGCTGCTAAGCAGAAGGCTTCCAGTCTGAGGGAAGAAAAGGCAGCTCAGCAGGGTGAACTCTAAATCCCTGGCCTCCCAGCCACGGGGGAGGCAGGAGCTAGGGAACCTGCCTGAGGTGGGGCTGGGTCCCCCTTCCCTCTGCCCACCCAACCCTGTTCTTTGTTAGGATTCCCTCAAAGTGGAGAGGTTGCGTTGTGAGGTGGGAGGGGGGCGCCCAAGATGCCTGTGAGGTAGTGCTGTTTGTGTAGTTACTGTTGAGTTTTTCTTGGGCGGGGACGGGATAAACGGAGACCCTCCGTGTTTGGAAATAATTGGCCTCAGAAACCCAAGGGCTGAGTCGTAGATTGAAAGGTATCGAAGCTCAGTGGCCCCCATACTCCAGCCGTGTCCCCCTCTCCCAGCAGCCCAGATAGGAATTTCCATGATACCTATGCAAGGTCTGCAGGAAACGGTTGTGAAGGACTGTTTTGTTTCCCATTTGTTTTCTCAGGTATCCCCACGTTTCCTTAAGATGCTACCGTGAGGATCTAGCTGTACTTTGGTAGTGCAGTGTGCCAGGTTTTATAAGGCAAGGCTCATGGCGTTGGTCTCCTGGGTCTGAAGAAAGGTATAGGTAGTAGGGGTGCCCCCAGAGGGTCATCCTTACTGCCGCCAGCCTAGAGGGTCTGCTCAGCTCGCAACGAAGCACTCGATCCAGTCATCTCTGGAGGAGTAGGGGTCCCCATGCCTTTTCTTTCTAGCTTTGTCTCGAGTGGGCCAGGGACCCCTTTCTCGGGCCGTGCCTTGATTCGAGACACCCCTTACCAGGTTTCTCTCTCTGGGAAGGACAGTGAAGGAAAGAAGTGTCCTGAAGGATAGGCAAGTATGTTTTTTAGCTTCCAGAGGAACCCAGCCTGTGAGAAAGCAGCCCTCTTTGTGAGTGCGAAGGGAGGACACAGGGTCGCAGAGCCTGCGGGGTCAGGGTGGGGGCTGAGGCCGTTTGATGTGCCTGGGCGGGGTGTGGGGGACTCTGGCATGCATAAAGAGGCCATAGAATTGCTGTCTGACAGTGGCTGGGCGGGGCCTGTCCCCAGACTCTGCTGCCTGTGGCCTCTTGTCAGCAGAGGGTATCTGCTCCCCCTGCTCCACCTCAGCCTTGTGGGGTGGCAGGAGCCCCTTTGAAAGCCCTCAAAGGCCTCTTTATGTGTCCTCTGATCCTCCCTTCCCTTACTGAGCTGCGAAGGGCTCTGCTCACTGGGGTCACTTTCCTGTGCTGGCCTCCACTCTGTCTTTTGAGTTTTTGGACAAAGTTCAGTTCGAGTTTGTTCCTGTGACTGTTTCACTTCCCTAGGCTGCCTGCTGGGGGCGACCGACGTGACATGGAAACATTCTGGGCCAGTCGCGTTGATCTGGTGCCCCTTACTGGGCTTCTGGCTAGGCATCTCCTAGGTGTGTTTGGGAGGAAGACACGTTTTCTGTCCCTTAAACAGCCCCCTCTGCCGCAGCTATGCATCCATCCATTCTTTGCACTCACATTTCCCAGGTCCCTAGGCTTGCTGGGTGGGTGTCAAAGAGTTGCCTGCCTTGAGGTTTGTGTGTTACGTCTTAAAGTTCACAGAACTGTATAGAGTCCAGGTTCACAGACACTCCCCACCCTGTCTTTCTAGGCTTTAGTTCCGATCCCCAGAACATCCACGTAGTTTTTCTGGCCTTCTGGCTGAGCCATGGAGGCCGACAGAGGAGGGGAGAAGTTTGAAGCTTGAGAAGGATTTCCGTATGCGCAAGGCTACCCATGCTTGTCCTTCCTCCCATGACCCTGGTCAGCCCTCCTCTGCCCTCCTCTTCCTGCCCCCCTTCTCTCCAGGTAAGCAGTCTGAGGCTGGCTCACTGGTTGAGCTTCTGTTTGCCAGACCAAGTGCTCCAGAAGTAGTGGGGGAAGAGAATCGGGAAAGTCTCTGAGGAGGCTGAGTTAGTCCCCTGTCCCCTTGCCTGAGTTCATTAACTCCAAGAAGATGGGGGAAGTCCAGACTGGAAGGGGCGACTGTGATCTGTCTCTCTTCAACTTTGATGAGAGCACGGTGTACTGCTGCTGCTGCTGCTGTTGCTAGAGTGGCCCCGAGCTTCTGTCTTGGTATCCAGGGCAAAGGGCCCTGTGGGTAATTCTGTCAGCTGGAGTCAGTGCAGGGAGTCTGCCATAGGGTTGGCATAGTGGGAGCAGGGAGGACATTGAGAGTGGGACATTGAAGATAAGAAGGAAGGGAGACAATGTTCTTTTGGGGGGGGTTGAAATTCCTTGTGTAATTCTGGGCTCAGAAAAGTTGGGTTCTCAGGAGTGTCTGCATCTCCAAGGGCAGAGTAGATATGAAAAGAGGGAAGGCGGGCTCGGGACTTGAAGTACAGGGATCTGGAACCTACCTGCCTTCTATCCCACTCATATCTATGGGTTGTGTGTGCCCCTGGTCCAGACCCCAATACCAGATAGAGTATCTCTATGGGGTAGAGAGAAGCACTGTAGCTCAGAATCTGCCTGAGTTGTAGGAGGGTGAGGGAAACGCGCATGCTCCTATTATCCTGTATCCTATGAGCTCCCATTCCTACTCACAAAAGTGCTGGAAGACTGAGGGAGAGCTGCCTGGAGGGAAGGCAGGTGAGGTGAGCGCAGGATTTAGAGAGTGAGGGCAGGTTTATGGGTGAGGTTGGGTCTGGCAAAGTCTCTATTTGCTCAAGGAGGACCTGATCCCTTAAACCCAGCACAGGTGAGAGCCCCAGTCCCTCCCAGACTGAGGGTGGAAAGTAGAATGGTTAGAAGTCTTTTGCCCCAGAGCCTGCTCTGGTAAAGCTTGGGAAGCTTTCTCTCTGGATCACTGGGAAAGGGAGAGGAGCCAAACTGAACCCCAGAGTAGCCCAGTTAACACTGAGGTCTGTCTGACTCCACTCCAGGACTGTGTGGGTCAGTATTTTATCTTCCTTTTTATGAACTTTGTGGAGGGAGCTCTCTGGTACCTAGATTTATCTCTAGTCCTACTTTTCCTAGTCTTTTCATCAGCCGAGCCTCAGAGGGCTTCAGTGAGCCAGCCTGTGGTTGCTGGGAGTTGAACTCAGGACCTCTGGAAGAGCAGCCAGTGCTCTTAACTGCTGAGCCATCTCTCTAGCTCCAGAGGCACAGGAACCCCATGGGGCCTGGTGTTAGCAGGGAAGGTAAAAGGGCCTTTTATCCTGAGCTAGTGAAGCTAGGAAAGAAGATGTCCAGAGGGAGCTGCAGCCTCCTCAGGCCTCCTCCTCTTCACCAGTCATAGGGTTGATTAGTGAGGAGTGGGAAGGTGTCCCAGGGGGTATAGTGGCAAGTTTGGTCTCCTGCTTTTTCATTTGGGATAAATGGAGGTTAGCAGTCTCTAAGCTTTTCTTTACAGGGCCTGTCCTCCGTCCCCCAGTTTCTTAGAACACTTTGATGCTGATTTGAAATGTGTGTGTGTGTGTGTGTGTGTGTGTGTGTGTGTGTGTGTGTGTGTGTGTAGTGGTGTAGGATTGAACCCAAGGCTTTATATATGTTAGGCACTACTTTACACAGAGCCCTGTCTTTAACATAGAGGCTCACTGTGTAGTTCAGGCTGACCTTGAATCATTTCCTGCTTCAGCATTACAAGTGCTGGAATTGTAGGGCTACCCCACCTTGTCCCTACTCTCACAGTTTGCATAGCAGGCAGCAACGGTGCTATCTCCAGGAGGCAAGCCCTGGAGGTTGCTTACCCAGCAGACCCAGTAACTGGCTAGGCTGTGCTGTACGTTCTTGTTTGTGTGAGTAGGGGCCAGAGGTCAACTAGGAAGTGCCGGCCTCCCACCAGCTCAGGGCTCCTTGGCATCCTCTCAGATGCCACCAATTAATATAGAACTGTTGAGATCTTGGATCATGTCCCGTGTAAGGCGGGGGTTGAGGAATGGTCCCAGCTGGTTGTGACAACTGGGAAGTGATATGTGTGTGAGTTGGACTATCTTCCTGCCTCCTGTGAACTTGAGGGAAAACTCAAGGGAGAGATTCTTGGGCGTAGGCTCCCCAAGAGGAACTCTGTGTCGGTGACAGGTTGAACCCCCATTTAAGGAACTGTATCCTTCCTTCTTCCCTCTCGTCTCTGTCCTGGAGTGTGGGGTTACCGTGTGTCATGGCTCGGGCCCAGGAAGGAGAGACTAGGAAGTACCCCTTTGTTTTCCTTTGTAGAATGTTCTGTGCACACATTGGTGTACCTGCTCTGTGCGTTTGTTTACGTGAGGAGAGGCCAGCAGTCAACTCCCGGATGTCTTCTCTGACACTGGATTTTGGTTTTTGAGACCAGGCCTATGGCTGAGCTTGGAACTCACCCATTGGCTAGACTGGCTGGCCAATGAGTTACAGCCATCTGCCAGACTCCACCCCTCCACCCCGGCACTGGGTTAGACAAGTGCAGCCACAGTGGCTTTTTCGTGGTGCTGGGGTCAGATCCTCTTGTTTGTTTGTTTGTTTTGTTTTGTATCAGGCACTTTGCCAACTGAGCCGCCCCTGCCCCTGCCTGAAAATATTTGTGTGTGGGTGTGTGTCTGTCTGATGTCTCTGTGTATCTAATGTTTCCATATGTTCAACTCATACGTCTATGTATATATGTGCGCAGAGGCCGGAGATTAGTAATCAGACGGCCCCTTCAGTAGCCATCTCTCCAACTCATTTTCTGAGAATCCATCTTCGCTGAACCTGGGCTTCCCCGATTCCGCTGGCCGTTCCTGGGATCCTTGTTTCCACCTTCCAGGCCTGGGATTATGGGGATTAAATGAATTACTACCATGCCCAGCCAAAAAGCCGCTGGGAACCCAAACTCATAGCGTCATGTTTGCATAGTAAACACCCACGGAGCCACCCCTCAGCCCCAGAACTGTCACATTTAACAAAGAGTCTGAGTGGCTCTGCTTGGAAAGTCGGAGAGCAGAGCAAATGAATTGGGCGTGGCAGAGGGTATCCCCGGCCACGTTGAGAGCCAGTCCTGAGTTCCTCCAAAAGGGGCAGTCGCAGAGATGCTTCGGAAGAGAGTGAATGACCTCTGCTTGGCCTTGGGCTGTGCTGAGGTTCAAATGTAATTTTTCTTATTAATTACATCCATACTAGACCGAAATATTAACACGAGTCTCTTGACAGAGCTTCCGGGTCAGGGGCACCGGGGCACAGGGCTACATCACAGGCCTGCAGACGAGCAGGATTCAGAGTATGTGAACCAAATCCTGGAGTCATGTGACTGACTATCCTGCCCTTCTAGGGTCCGACTGACGAGATGTGTCCCCATCAAGCAAGGCACTAGATGGTGACGTGTTCAGTGTGGGATGAGATGCCGAAGTGGTACTCAAGGGCTGGCCGAAATGGGAGCCTGGCTGCACCCTCGGAGGTTGGTGCTAGCAAGGAGGAGAAGCCGCGGCAGGGCTGACTCAAAACAGCTGTGGAGTGTGTGAATGGCCCCCGGACCCCTAACCGCCCTGTCCATCATGATCCAGAGGCTGTGGGCCAGCCGTCTGCTAAGGCATCGGAAAGCCCAGCTCCTGCTGGTCAACCTGCTAACCTTCGGCCTGGAGGTGTGCCTGGCTGCTGGCATTACCTATGTGCCACCCCTTCTGCTGGAAGTCGGGGTAGAGGAAAAGTTCATGACCATGGTGTTGGGTGAGTCACTCCATCTTCCTTTCTCCTTGCTCTAGTGCCCAGGGCTGGGCTGTAGGCAGCATTTCTCTTGCCCAGGGAGTGGCTCAGAAGGCAGGGCTTGGGGGAAGGCATTACTAGTTCTCATTTACACCCCACAGCCCTTAAGGACAATCCGCTCTGCACACATGGGAAAGGATGCTTCGGAAAGACTAGGCTTGTCTTATTTAACCCAGCTGCTGTATCTGCTGAGCAGTAGAACTGGGACTTCACCACGGTCTCCCAAACAGGGTTCTCTTTCCTGGGCATGGGACAGGCTTCTGATACTGTGACCAGACTTGTCAAGAGCCACAGGAGGTCAGTGGCTACTCTGTGGCTTTCCTCTCTCAGGAAAAGGAGGCTCATGAGGATGCGGGATCTGGGGTCTGGCTGTTTATAGAAACCCTGCTTCTAACCCGCGGCAGACCCAAGTCTTTGCGTAAATATCGCCTCTCAGGTGCGGCATGGCTGCCATTCCCTCCTCTGAAAACAAGCTGTTTATAATACCCACACTGAGAGGAGCAGAGCCCCTGTGAATGCTGGATGGGGGCTTGTCTCCATGTGACCTGCTGTGTCCCTCTTGTTCCTTTGTCCGGCTATTGATTTGTGCTGTTTGTCCTTGCAGGCATTGGCCCAGTGCTGGGCCTGGTTTCTGTTCCACTCCTAGGCTCAGCCAGTGACCAGTGGCGTGGGCGCTATGGCCGCCGGAGACCCTTTATCTGGGCTCTGTCCCTGGGTGTCCTGCTAAGCCTCTTCCTCATCCCGAGGGCCGGCTGGCTGGCAGGGCTACTGTGTTCAGATACTAGGCCCCTGGAGTTGGCCCTGCTCATCTTGGGAGTGGGGCTGCTGGACTTTTGCGGCCAGGTGTGCTTTACTCCACTGGAGGCCTTACTCTCCGACCTCTTCCGGGACCCAGACCACTGCCGCCAAGCCTTCTCTGTCTATGCCTTCATGATCAGCCTCGGGGGCTGCCTGGGCTACCTCTTACCTGCCATTGACTGGGACACCAGCGCCCTGGCCCCCTACCTAGGCACTCAGGAAGAATGCCTCTTCGGCCTCCTCACCCTCATTTTTCTCATCTGTGTGGCAGCCACTCTGCTTGTGGCTGAGGAGGCAGTCCTTGGCCCACCCGAGCCAGCAGAAGGGTTGTTGGTCTCCTCCGTGTCACGCCGGTGCTGCTCATGCCATGCTGGCCTGGCTTTCCGGAATCTGGGTACCCTGTTTCCCCGGCTGCACCAGCTGTGCTGCCGAATGCCTCGCACCCTGCGCCGGCTCTTTGTGGCCGAGCTGTGCAGCTGGATGGCACTTATGACTTTCACACTGTTCTACACGGACTTCGTGGGAGAGGGGCTGTACCAGGGTGTCCCCAGAGCAGAGCCAGGTACCGAGGCCCGGAGACACTATGATGAAGGTGAGTCTTTGGCACCAGTGGGAACCGCTGTTGGCCACTGTCCTGTAGAGGACAGGCCAGGGTTGGGAGATGCTCACAGCCTGGACCATGGCTGATGACTACTCTCTGGGCCCCAGCCCCCTGTCAGTAAAGGGAAAAGGATCTATGTGCGGTGGTTCATGAGCACAGCTGCCCTCTTTGTTGTCTCATTAGGGCTACTAGGTCTGTGTGACTCCAATTCCATGGGGCCTTTGCTCTTCTGCGTGCTTTCCTCACCATGCCTTCTAGTTCGGCATTCCACAGAACTGTCTTAGAGCCAGTGTGGGGGCCATTTTGTGATCCTCACCCCCTCCTCCCTTACACACCTGGCACCTCGTCCTTCAACAGCCCCGGGCCACATTCGCTAATTGCAATCTAGATGCGGTCTTGCAGGCAGGTGGGGAGGGACTGGGGAGTGGATGCCCCTGGATACTAGTGTCTAGCTCCCCTAGATTGTGTAGGGTCCTTACCCCACTTCTTCCCTCCCTCCCCCCCCCCAGGCATTCGAATGGGCAGCCTGGGGCTCTTCCTGCAGTGTGCCATCTCCCTGTTCTTCTCCCTGGTCATGGACAGGCTGGTACAGAAGTTCGGCACACGGTCAGTCTACCTGGCCAGTGTGATGACCTTTCCCGTGGCTGCCGCTGCCACGTGCCTGTCCCACAGCGTGGTTGTAGTGACAGCCTCAGCTGCCCTCACCGGGTTCACCTTCTCAGCCTTGCAGATCCTGCCTTACACGCTCGCCTCCCTCTACCATCGAGAGAAGCAGGTACTCCCATTGGCTAGATTCGGGGGGTGGGGTAGGGTGGGGGGCTGAGAATGTGGTGTCTGATAAGAGACGTTGGAAAAGACTTGGCTTTCTCCGACCAGAGAGGACAGCTGGGGCCAGAGGATATGGCCACTGAAGAAGTGTGGATTAGATTCTAGGAATGACTTCCTGGCTTTAGAACTAGAAAGCACTTGAGTGGATGATTGCAGGAAGGGCAGCCCTCGCTTGGCATCCTGGAGAGTAAGCATACCACGGAAGTCCTTTATTCAGGGCTGCATTATTATATCCAGAGGTGGAGTGTGGGTCCCTGGCGTGTGGCTGCAGCAGGTGGCAGTGGGAATAGCCTGGCCTTAGCTATTCTTGCAGAGAGGCAATGTGATCAATCTGTGTCCCCCTTGCTGCAAGATGGAGGAGGCTTCTTCCTGCCCCTCTTTCTAGTTTACCTTCTAATCCCGTGTCCCTCTCTGTCCCTCTTCTCTCCCTGCTTTCCTCTTTTGCATCCACCCTTTTCCTCAATCCCACTCAGTGCACGTCTGAGCCTGACATACTGACTTTCTTTACCTGAGCAATAAACTGTGGGTTGGGGGGTGTTGGGGGGTGCTTGGGGGCATTGGGGGGGTGTTGGGGCGCTGGCATCTTGTTCACTCCATGCTAACCAGTCCCTGCAGAAGGCCCTCTTCCTTGGGAGGCGTCCTGACTTAAACAGCATGCTCATCCTGTCTCCGGCTCTGTCCTCACTGAGCTTAAGGACCTGGATTCAGAACTCCACCAGAAGATTAGGGGAGAGGCCACAGCCCTTCCCTACTAGAGTTTTCAGAGTTAGGAACAACCTGGCCCAGGCTGCAGCTAGTAGGCTGGTTTGTTGGGCAGTAATTTGCAGGGTGGTGGGGACTGGGCTGGTAATGGGAACCTGGTCCCTCCTGTTGGCTTTCATGAAGCTCTGGGCTGGGGCTTTAAAAACTGCCGTCCAAAGATGAGGCTTGAGCACCTGCAGTTAGGCCAGGACTAACCTTCCTCTCTGTACTGAGGAGCAGGTCTGCCCTCAGGGACATCTCTGGTTGGTAGGCAGCCTTACTGGTCTTTCCTTGGATGACAGATAGGAAAAAGGGGTCTATAGCATCAGCTGGGAACAGGCTTGGACCTGAATACTGTCCAACTGTCCTTTACCACTTCCTGAGTTACGGGATGAGTTGACAAGTTGTGTGTTTCTCTGGCATTGCCTGGGAGCTTCCAGCTCTCTGGTGCAGCCAGCCCCGTCAGCCTTCTGTGCTAGACACTGCCTGGCACAGGGACCAGTATGGGCTGAGGCCTTGTCTTGTCCTTCAGTTAGACACCCCAGGCCGCTGGGGCTTGGGGTTGGGGTTGGGGTTGGGGTGGTTCTCTAGTCTCAGGCAGCCTACAGGAAGAAACTGAAAAATTTCAGGGTCAGGCAGCTGGGCTGCAGAGGTCACCAAAAAAGATCTTCCTGCTGCCTCTCCCTTTTGCAGGCCCAATTACTGGGCTCTCCCTGGCCAGAGGCCAAGGCAGTGACCTCATGTCAGATGGTTTTCTTCAGTCAGGTCTGGACCCTATAGGGGCAGACAGTGAAGAATTCTATGGAGGTCTTCTTCCCTATGGCCCAGTGAAGAAAGTGTGTGCAGGGGGTTGAGGTAGTCTGTGTGGAACTGGAGACCTTGCAAATGCCTCCTTTTGGCACCCCCCCCCCTTTCTGTGTCTCGCTTCTGTCTGTTTCACTCTTCCTATCTTTTCTAGAGAGGGTTCCGCACTTTTCTCAACCTGTGGATTTATGTTGACTGACTTCTTATATATTCTAAGAAAAGCTAGAATAGACTTCAGGCTTCAAATTTGCTCCTTTCCTCCAACCATGTTGAGGGGGGAGCTGGGGGGGGGCTGAGGGAGGAGGGGTTCTGTTTAGATCCACATCAAGTAGCCTTTCCTCTTAGGTTTTGGATTTTCTCTTTCCCTGAAAGCCAGTTGCCTGGTTTCATATAGCCCTTGGTTAGGGGCAGTGAAGGGCCTGTTGTCAGATCCGGGAACCCCTGCATCTGAATACACACACCTTTGTTTCCTTTTTTGTCCCCACCCTCAGGTGTTCCTGCCCAAATACCGAGGGGACGCTGGAGGTGGTAGCAGTGAAGACAGCCAAACAACCAGCTTCTTGCTAGGCCCTAAGCCAGGAGCTCCCTTCCCCAATGGACACGTGGGCCCTGGCGGCAGCAGCATCCTGGTGCCCCCACCTGCACTCTGTGGGGCCTCTGCCTGTGATGTCTCCATGCGAGTGGTAGTGGGTGAGCCACCTGAAGCCAAGGTTGTTACTGGACGGGGCATTTGCCTGGACCTTGCCATCCTGGACAGTGCCTTTCTGCTGTCCCAGGTGGCTCCGTCCCTGTTCATGGGCTCCATTGTCCAGCTGAGCCACTCTGTCACTGCCTATATGGTATCAGCTGCAGGCTTGGGTCTGGTCGCCATTTACTTTGCTACACAGGTAGTGTTTGACAAGAATGACTTGGCCAAATACTCACTGTAGAATTCTGTAAGGCATCAAAGAAGAGGATCTGCCTCCCCGGTTCTCAGCCCCAGAGGGCTGCAGAGCTGGTCTCTTTCCGGTCTCTGTTGCCCTGAGTGGCTCTCCACTGCCATCCGAAGGCAGTGAGGTGTATGGCTGCACAGGTTGGAGCTTTTGGCTCTGGCTTCAGAGTCTGCCTGGCCTCCTGGCGGCTTCCCACTTGGGTCTGAAGTTCTGCAGGGATGCAAATGCAGTCTGTATAGGTGCTTTATCAAGGCTCCAAGTGAACGGCTAACCTCCTGCTTGAGTCACCAGAGGAAGGGCATGGGGGGCCCGAATGAACTTCCCCTTCAAGTCCCTTGTCCAGTTCCTGCCGCTGTGGCTCTTGCATGAGCGTTTCCTCCATGGGGCTCTACGCCCTCCACGGGCCTCCACGGGGCTTCACGGGGCGGAAGTTGGAAGGACCCTAGTGGGCAAGATGAAGCCTCGCGATCCACAGCGCTGCCTTTCTGCTGAGCCCCCCACCCCCACTCATTTCAGGAAATGGCTCGGCTTGTCGGCCCTTGCATTGACACGGGCCTTTAAATATTTAACTTATTTATTAACGAATAAGAAGGAAATTCATACCCAGCCTTTTTAACGTTGTGCCTAGGAGTTGAGTAGGGTGGGATCCCCCAAAACTGGTTCCCCCGAAATAGTTGGTCACTGTGCTAGATATTGCCAGACTCCTCTTCCGGGGTGATAGATGTGGTCCCCCAAACCGCCCAGTACCTTGGGCAATCTATTCTTCCCGATTGAGAGCCATAAGATGCCCCGACTCAAGACTGGCCATTGAGGGAAAGTGGAATGGGACCCAAGGTCTCCTCAGCCTTCTAAAACCCAATTTTCTCTTGACCTAATTGGTTCCCTGATTGCTCGCTGCTCCCTATGGGAATGGACCATGAAGAGATTGCCCTTCCAAGTCTAGCCACTGGCTTCAGGACCTCTCTGTGGGGCTTGTTGAACCCTAAGCACAAATGTGTTTCCTTAGGCCTCTGCCCATCTCAGCCTCTGGGGCAAATCTGTCACAGCCTGGGGAAATCTCACACAAACTCAGGAGTACTCCCCGCCAGAGCCAGTGAGCTCATCGTGTCTGGGGGGGAGTTCAGTGCTGATTGCAATAATGTTATCTATGTCTTATTTATTTAGCAGAGTAAATATTTTATACCGTATGTGATAAATCAGAGTATAATGTTTATGGTAATGAAATTAAAAGCTTCGTATATGTTTACTTGATATGTGTCTGCCTTTTCTGTGAGTGGAGGAAGCCATTCTAAAACCAGCCTCACGCCATTCCTAGGGGACTCTTAGCTTTGGCAGCATCAGTTCCCATGCGTGGCCAGCAGATGGAGCCATGGACCATGCAGGCCTAGGGGATTGAGGGTAGCGGACAGGAAGAGTCAAGGGCAGTGCCACGCAGTTTTCTTTTTCAAATGGGGGTCACAGAAGATGGAGCATTCACAGCAAGGCCGCTAGGAGTGCGCCTGGCATTTGGAGGTGGGATTTCAGCATTATGGTTTCGTGACAATGTTCTTACACATCATACTCTTCACTGCAGCCTCTAGTCAAGCCCAGTCCTTCCTGCCTTGCCATCTCTCTGGGCTGTCCGCCCTGACTGGCTCTCCTTCCCTTGACATTCTAGAGTGGTCAGCACAGTTAATACCCACAAAAGGACTCATTTACTTTTTAAACTGTTTTCTGTGGGGCTGGAGAAGATGGCTCAGTGGTTAGGAGCACATACTCTTCTCGCAGAGGACCCAAGCCTGGTTCCCAGGGCCTGTATCAGGCAGCTCAAAACTAACTCCAGTCCAGGTGATCTGATGCCCGTCAGACTTCCTCATACAGACACATACATTGTCTTTGCCAGGGTTTCTATTCCTGCACAAAACATCATGACCAAGAAGCAAGTTGGGGAGGAAAGGGTTTATTCAGCTTACACCTCCACACTGCTGTCCATCACCAAAGGAAGTCAGGACTGGAACTCACACAGGGCAGGAATTGGAGGCAGGAGCTGATGCAGAGGCCATGGAGGGATGTTACTTACTGGCTTGCTTCCCCTGGCTTGCTCAGCTTGCTTTCTTATAGAACCCAAGACCACCAACCCAGGGACGGTACCACCCACAATAGGCCCTCCCACCCTTGATCGCTATTGAGAAAATGCCTTACAGCTGGACCTCATGGAGGCGTTTCCTCAGGGGAAGCTCCTTTCTCTATGGTAAGTCTAGCTTGTGTCACACAACACCAGCCAGTACATGCAAATGCCAATAAAATATTACAAGGAAGTTCTCTGTGTTATCTAACTTTATTGTGAAAATTGTCAAAGAGTAACACGGGTGGTATAACCAGACCCCAGCTTCACAGCTCAAACCCTGTGGTTTCAGTTCCTTTACAGGGTCTATTTTTAAAGTTATATACCAGGCCATTTTACTTCACTTGTAAAAGTTTGGTATGTGGCTCCAAGAAAAGGACTTTGCTCAGTGGCTAGGAGCATTTACTGCTCTTCTAGAGAATCAGAGTTCTGTGCCTAGCATCCACAAGCTCCAGTAACTCCAGCGCTTGGGGAGTTGATCACCCTCTTTCTGCCTCTGCCGGCACCCACATGCACACATGCACACACACGACTTAAAAACAGACTGTTTAGGGCTGGAGAGATGGCTCAGCAGTTAAGAGCACCCGACTGCTCTTCCAGAGGTCATGAGTTCAATTCCCAGCAACCACATGGTGGCTCACAACCATCTGTAAAGAGATCTGATGCCCTCTTCTGGTGTATCTGAGGATAGCTACAGTGTACTTATATATAATAAAATAAAAAATAAATCTTAAAAAAAAAAAAAACAGACTTTAAATTACTTGACCATAAGCCGTGTTATCTAACGAAGCATAGAATAGTTACTAATTATTCAGGTCGGGTACAGATGCCAAAGGAGAGTGGGTCTTACTGTTGGCTGGTGCAGTGGTTCGAATAAGAGTGGCCCCTCTAGGCTCATATATTTGAATGCCTAGTCGTCACCATGGCACTACTTGAGAGGGAGTAGGAGATTCTTTCAGCCTTGTTGGAGCAAGTGTGTCACTGGGGGTGGGGGTGAGGAGGACTTTGAGGTTTCCAAAGCTCAAGTCAGGTCCAGTGTTGTTTCCTTCCTGCCGCCTGCAGACCCATATGTAAAACTCTCAGCTCCTCCTTCAGCACCACATCTCCCTGCACGCCGCCATGCTTCCTTCATGATGATAACGGACTGAACCTCTGAACCTGTAAGGAAGCCCC
Organism: Rattus norvegicus; assembly: GCF_021556685.1. Classification (NCBI taxonomy): domain Eukaryota; kingdom Metazoa; phylum Chordata; class Mammalia; order Rodentia; family Muridae; genus Rattus; species Rattus norvegicus. The sequence goes on from NC_141546.1 coordinate 45,998,132, forward strand.
AATTAAATGTTGTCCTTTATAAAAGTGTGGTCATGGTGTCTCTTCACAACTGACCATGACAGTTGGTTTAAAGCAGGTGCTAGTTTATAAACATTACCTTTAGTTGCTTTGCCACATTGTTTTCTACATTCCCGGGTGCCCCCAACCCCCTTTTTACTCTTTTTAGCCTGCCATTTAAGAGCCATGGGCTTTTCCTGCAGTGTTGCCTACACTCCATATTGGGCTGGCTGTTTCCTCCTAGTATCTGCCTGTCTTCACTTCTCAGTGCTGGACTCCCAGACACAAACACACAGCCACGCCTGACATTTTATGTGGGTGCCAGGGATTTGAACTCAGAACCTCATGCTTGCAGAACAAGGGCTCTTAGCTACTGAGCCATCTCCTTAGCCCTGGGGAAAATTTTTTATATTTTTCTTTCATGTTAGGGCATAAGTGAATCTCATCTTTTGCACTGGGTTCTGTCTCCTAAGTCTCATAATCTGTAGTTAGTGGCTGTTCTGTTCTGTTTTGTTTTTCTTTGAAATCTGTTAATAAACTGGGAGGGTTATGCTAGAGATGTCTTGTGTTCCCATAGCGATTCACATTTTCATTTATTTTTGAGACAGTCTCAGACTTGGAATTATTTTTTACATTTATTAATTTTGTGTAAATGGGGGAGGTTATATTCTAGGAGAGTCGGGGGGATTGCCTCAGTACTTCTATCATATGGGTCCTAGGAGTTGAACTCAGGTCTTCAGACTTTGCAGCAGACACTCTCACTGACTAAGCCATTTCGCCAGCCTGGCCATGAACTGCTGATTCCCTTGATCCTTTTGCTTCCACCTTTTGAGTGCTAGGATTGCAGATGTTTGCCGCAGAGCTGCTCACCCAGTACTGGAGCTTTGTGCGGACTAGGCAAACGCACTAACGACGCAGCCTCGTCTCTAGTCCTTATGTGTTCTTATTGTCCTTGTGCTATCTGAAAACTGGTGTTTGCGTCAGACTAGAGAGATGTGGTTCGTTTTTGTGAGAAGGCCGGATTGATTCCTGCAACCCCATAAGGGAAACATGTAGTGTCTGCGCTACAGCCTGGCTGTCTCTCTGGTTGGATGTTAATAATCAGACATCTTTACACTATTTAAATTATTAAATTAGCTTTAAATTATTGTTGTTTGTGTGTCCTTTATCTGGTATGCTTGGGACCAAAAGTATTTCTGATTTCTCTTCTTTTTCCTTTTTTTATATTTTAGAATATTTGGATATATAGAAGGAAATATATAAGATATGAGACTCAATATATTTTATTGAGCCCTGCCCTTGAACTTTTGACCCTCTTGCCTCCACCTCCAAAATTCTGTGACTATAAGTGGGAGCCACCATGATTGGCTAAAATATATATATATTTAATTTTATTTTTAAGAACTATTTGTCAGGCAGTATGCTGGCACACGCCTTTGACCCCGGCACTCGGAAGGCAGAGACAAGCAAATCACTGTGTTCAAGGCCAGCCTGGACTACAGAGTGAGTTTCAGGACAGCCAGGGCTGCACAGAGAAACCCTGCCTCAAGACAAACAAACGAACAAAAGACTCATATGCATGGATGTCCGTTCACTATCCGCCTGCTGTGTCAGCAGAGGCCAGAAGATGGTGTCAGAGCTCTTGGAAGTGGAGTTTCAGCTAATTGTGATCTGTTCTGAGGGTGCTGGGAATCAAACTCGGGTCCTCTGGAAGAGCAGCCAGTACTCCTAACTGTTGAGCTCTTTCTCTCTCAAGCCCCATTTTTTTTTTAAAGTTTTTTGTAGCATTGGGGATTAAACCCAGTGTCTTTCATATGCTAGGGAAGTATATCCTGGAGGTATATCTGTACCCCTTAAGAACCTTTCATTAAACATAAATGTAGCATAACTTCTGATACACGTTCAGATGATAACTTTCTTTTCTTTTTTTTTTTTTAAAGATTTATTTTATTATATATGAGCACACTGTCACTGTCTTCTGCCACACCAGAAGAGGGCATCGGATCCCATTACAGATGGTTGTGAGCCACCATGTGGTTGCTGGGATTTGAACTCAGGACCTCTGGGAGAGCAGTCAGTGCTCTTAACCGCTGAGCCATCTCTCCAGCCTGATAACTTTCACTTACACATGTATTCTATCAACCTCATTTTTCCCACACTGACACAGAACTGAAACCTGGTCTAGAGGCTTTGAGTGCAAGTGTGTTAAGGGTAGTGTGTGAGAGAAAAAAGAACCATTGGTCATTCAGTTATTGCTGTGCTTGGCCATCAGCTCAGAACCTGACCCCTACAGCCAAAAATTATCATCTCTCTGGAGACCTCCCTTCCTAGCGGGGTTTACGAAGAATGAACCCTTAGGAGACTCAGTCACAGAGTAGATTTTCAACACAAGCTCTGAATAACGGGGACACGTTACCCTCTCCCGTTGGTGACTGAGGTCTTCTGTAGATCTGAGCTACATTCCTCATGTAACATACACTTACTTCCAATCACTGAGAAGGAGGAAGGGCACTGACGCAGGAGCTAGGAAGAAGGGGGACTGTGGAGAGAAGGTAGGATGCGGTCTTACACATGAGCTAGCTGGCCTTCGCTGTGACTTGTAGGCCTGGGCCCCATGGGTGCATTTCATGGGGATGGGGAGGGAAAGGCTGACCTTCCTCCACTGCAGAGAAGTGCCAGACAGTCGGTGAGGGAGTTTAGAGGACAGAGTGATTCTTGTGGAGGAGGAAATTTCAAACTGACATAGCTTCTTTTGACTGTGGGGTCTGGGCTCACCTGAGTTTCAAATGGGACAGAGTTACCTGGGGAAGTGGAGAAGGGGCTTGGGTACTGCTGGGTGCATGATGTCTCGTTTTCCATATACTCCAGGCCTTTTGGCCCTTTGCCCTCTCTGCAGAGCCTCCGGTTACCCCCCCCCACCCCCCCACCCCCCCACCCCCGCCTTCAACCACTGTGGGGAAAGCCCTTGTTTTTCAGGGTGAGGGTTGATTACAGTAACCTGGCAGTCTGGTCTCTGTTGACAGAAGGCTGTGTGGAGCTGTGACTTTCAGATACCCAATACTGTTACCAGATCGCTCTGTGTATTTAGAGGGAGCTTGATATGACCTGGAACAATACTGGTTGACCTCAGTTCTGCTCTTGCTGGAACTTGGCCTTGTGCAGATGCCTCTGTGTGTGTATGTGTGTGTGTGTGTGTGTGTGTGTGTGTGTGTGTCTGTCTGTCTGTCTGTCTGTCTCTCTCTCTCTCTCTCTTTCTCTGTGTCTGTGTGCCCATGTGTGTGTGTGTGTGTCTCTGTGTGTGTCTGTGTGTCTGTGTGTGTGTGTCTGTGTGTCTCTGTGTGTGTGTGTCTGTGTGTCTCTGTGTGTGTCTGTCTGTCTGTCTGTCTCTCTCTCTGTGTCTGTGTGCCCGTGTGTGTGTGTGTGTGTCTCTGTGTGTGTGTGTCTGTGTGTGTGTGTCTGTGTGTCTGTGTGTGTGTGTGTGTCTGTGTGTCTCTGTGTGTGTGTGTGTCTGTCTGTCTCTCTCTCTCTCTCTGTGTCTGTGTGCCCATGTGTGTGTGTGTGTGTGTGTGTGTCTGTGTGCCCATGTGTGTGTGTGTGTGTGTCTCTGTGTGTCTGTGTGTGTGTGTCTGTGTGTCTCTGTGTGTGTGTGTGTCTGTGTGTCTCTGTGTGTGTGTGTCTGTCTGTCTGTCTGTCTGTCTCTCTCTCTGTGTCTGTGTGCCCATGTGTGTGTGTGTGTGTGTGTGTGTGTGTCTGTGTGCCCGTGTGTGTGTGTGTGTGTGTGTGTGTGTGTGTGTACGGAGTGTTGCTCAGCTCAACTTCATCTCTATAGACTTTAGCAAATTTACAACCCCCACATATTTCAGTCTTTAATTAAGTCAGTTCTCACTTCCTATAGGCTGAACCCTGTGTGACCTCTGGGCTGGTCAGTGTCAACGTCCTGTTCATGGAGGCAGCTGGACTCTGGGAAGGGTAAGCCCATAAACTACAAGCTACAGATTTCTTGGTATTTGATTGCAGTGACATCTGACTAGTGTGAATGGCTCGGGAAGATCTGTTGAAACCTAGGCCAGTACACTGGAGATGGGCCTTTAGGTGACTCAGCCATGAAGAGTCATGAGGGTAAAATCCTGAATGGGTTAGAGGCTCCACGAGCCAGGCACAAGGCACATGCCCAAAATCTTAGTTCTTGGGAGGTAGAAGCAGGAGGATAGAGAATTCCAGGTCAGCCCAAGCATCCAGCAGATATAAAATCTTATACCTTTTCTACAGAGCTAATACTAAAAATTTAGAAGGTAGTTTTTTTTTTTTTAAGGGTACAGGACTTTTTAAAAGTCTGACCACAGTGCAGTAGCCTCCACCAGTCACCGCTGCTCCCTGAGAACCTGGTGGGCTCCAGAATGGGAAGCATAAGATGCTGTTCTTGCTGTGTGAGAATTCTCACCGGCTGTGCACCCTGATATGGGTAGAAATTAGGAATTGAGCCTGCCGGTGGTGGTGGCACATGCCTTTGATCCCAAGCACTTGAGAGGCAGAGGCAGGCAAATCTCTGAGTTCAAAGCCAGCTTGGTCTAGAGAGCAAGTTCCAAGACAGCCAGGGCTGCAGAGAGAAACCTTGTCTCACAACAACAAAAATAAAAACAAGTTGTGGGTGACTAGGTTTGGCCCTCATAGATGTACACATCAGCATGCTTGGGCCATGGGAAGTGGTACTATTGGGAGGAATAGGTGTGTCACTGTGGGGGAGGGCTTCGAGGTCTCCTAGTGTTCAAGCTCTGCCCAGTGTGGAACAGACCGTCCTCCTGGCTGCCTACTGAAGATAGTCTCCTTCTGCTGCCTCTGGATTAACATATAGAACTCTTGGCTCCTCCAGCATCACACTGCCTTGTTCTCTATCATGATGATAATGGACTGAGGCTTTGGAACTATAAGCCAGCCCCAGTTAAGTGTTTTATGCATAAGAGCTGGCATGGGGCTGGAGAGATGGCTCTGCTCTTCCTGAGGCCCTGAGTTCAAATCCCAGCAACCACATGGTGGCTCACAACCATCTGTAATGAGATCTGATCCCCTCTTCTGTTGTGTCTGAAGACAGCTACAGTGTACTCAGGTATAATAAATAAATAAAATATTAAAAAAAGAGCTGTCATGGTCACAGTGCCTTTTCAGAGCAACAAAACCTAAACTATGATACAAGGTTAGAGCTTTTTTTTTTTTTTTTAAAAAAAAACTCTACTTAATAAGCTATGAACACTGTGAATGCTTCCGTTGACAGTGTGGATGTTCGCTCAGCCCCTCGTGTATCAGTAAAACTACCTGCCCAGTAGAACTGAAGAGAGGGCCAAGATGTTAAAACCACCCACTGCTCTTCCAGAGGGCACAGGTTTGATTCCCAGCACCCGTGTGGTGGCCCCCAGTGATTTGTAACCTAGTTCCAGGGCATCTGATGCCCTCTTCTGGCTTCCACGAGGCACCAGCTATGCACATTGTGTAGAGACACATATACAAGCAGAATATCCATACACAGAAAATAAAAATTAAAAACTGCCTGGCCAGCCTGGGCTACATAGCAAGACCTTGATTCTATAAACCCATATCCCTCACGAGGATCTTCTTGTGTCTGGTTGAGCACGGTGAGTCAAGAACTTTGAAGAGACTTCACACTTGGGCTGGAGAAATAGCTCACTGATTAAGAGCACTGACTGCTCTTCCAGAGGTCCTGAGTTCAATTCCCAGCAACCACATGGTGGCTCACAACCATCTGTAATGGGATCTGATGCCCTCTTCTGGTGTGTCTGAAGACAGCAACAGTGCACTCATAACGTAAAAGAATAAATAATTAAAAAAAAGAGAGAGAGACTTCACACTATTCTTCTCCCTCCCCTCACTCCTCCCCTTTAGCCTTTTTTTTTTCTTTTCTTTTTCTTTTTTTTTCCGGAGCTGGGGACCGAACCCAGGGCCTTCCGCTTGCTAGGCAAGTGCTCTACCACTGAGCTAAATCCCCAACCTCCCCTTTAGCCTTTTAAGACAGCACTTAACCCAAGCTGGTCCCAAGTTCAGTGCACAGCCAAAGATGACTTTGAAGTTTTAATCCTGCCCCTACCTTTCTAGTACTGGGACTCACGGGCACACGCCATTATGCTTGGCTAGAGACTCTCTCTTCTGCACATAGCACACGAGCCAGATGTTTCTCATATGGCTCCATCCACCGCTTTCACACACACACACACACACACACACACACACACACACACACACACACACACACACACACACACATCCTACTTCCCTAACTCAAACCCTGTCCTAACCACAACGAGCTGTTTCCTGCCACTCAAGCAAATTCTGCTCATTGTAGGACGTGCCTGCCTATGTACTTACGACACTCTTTCTGTGGAAACTCCTCTGCCTCATCTCTTCCCCCCGGAAGCTGTGTTTATTGGTTCCCCAGTGTTGTTTACTCCCATGGTCTGTCTATCGCATACACTGCTGTGGCGTTCGTGAACATTAGGCAGAAATTTGTCTGATAAAATCATCTATTTTTAACATGAAAATTTGTTTAAGGGGCCACTATGTGACGGGATGAAGACGAGGATGTAGTCCCCACCTTCTTGGATGTCTGCGACCATGGGTGTTCTCGGACACTGCTACAGAATGCGTGACGAGGTGGCTGCGTGCATAGACGGTATCTAGGCCAGGCTGAGATGGCGTGCGGTACCAGGAAGACTTCCTAGAGGAGGTAATGCTAAAGCCCAAGCTGGAATCAGCCATTGGCTCCCTACCAAGCTCTTCTGGTGAGAAGCCTGCTTCTCAGTCATTGCTGTGCCGCCCCACATCCAGCTCCGTGTTACTATGTGCGCACTTGGCTGGATGCGCCATTGAGCAAACACAATGGAGGGGGAAATGCTGCACAAGAAGGCAACCTCAGACGACCGCTCCTATCAGCCGTCCAGACTGAAGCCGAGGCTGTCTTGGCCTTTGCGTGACACACAGTTTATTGTGGGTTTTCCTGACCTTTAAACTGAGTTCGGGAATACAACGGCTGTCCTGTTTACAATAGATGTGTCCTAAAATCCCAGTGCATTCCTGAAACTACAGATAGTACCAAACCAGTCCAGTATAACATATACTCTTTTCCCAAATAGATAATATGCGAAGTTTAATTCCTAAGTTAGGCACAGTGACATTAACAGAAGTAACCAATAAAATAGCATGATTGTAGCTATATCCCATAATAAAAGTTGTGTGGGTGTGGTCTCAGCTCCCACAGGCAGGGGACGTATACCTTGTAGAAACTCTGGACAGAGGTGTGTGTCAGGTGAGACGGGGCAGGATAGCATAAGACTTTTTCACACTCATCAGGAAAGCAGACAAAACTCTTAGGAATTATCTGCTACTAGAATATCCCATTCACATTTTTGAATTGTGGGTGAGTGTGGGTAACAAACCACAGGAGCGAAACCAGGGGGAAGGGGAAATGATTGTGCTGTGGGAGTGCTAAGTGGTTTCACATTTTTGAAAAAGAATTTGTGGCTTTTGTTTCGGCATACTATAGAAAGAACTGCTTATTTTAGATGTGTCTGTGGATTATATGGGTAATGCTGTCCTGAAACTGCCTTATATTTTTAATAGAAAAAAATTTTCAGAGTTGTGAAGAGTGATAGAAAGAAATCATGGGATATGGACAGCGGCTGGGATAGGTCAGCCAGATACCAGAGGCGGCCTTGACTTCCTACCCAGAGTCCCGGGAACTTAGCCATTTGCCAACACTCTTGTTCTCAACCAGGATCCTAAGTGATCATTGCCTGCCTCTAAGAATATTACGGTGAGCTGGGGACGACTCAATGTGTAAGAGGACGTGCTCTCTAAGTGTGATGACCTGAGTATGAATCCCAGGTATGAAAAGGCAGGCATAGCTTTACAGGCCTGTAACCCCAGCACAGGGGGATTACAAGGACTCACTAGTTCGCCAGCCTTGCCCGTTAGCTGAAATTCAGGCATTGTGAGAGACCGTAGAGAGCCACAGAGGAAGACGACTGATGTTCTCCTTAGGCCTCTGACTGAGCCCACAGGGGCAGTGGTGTCCAAACCACAGACTCACATGTCTGCACCATAAACACACTAACATGCACGCGCGCACGCGCGCGCACACACACACACACACACACAAATATGATGATTCATTTTATGTGTCTGAATGAAATACTCAGATATTTGGTCAAAAGATAATTCTGTTTTTATGAGGGTATTTTGGCCGAGACTAACATTTATCTCATAGCTAAGTACAGCAGATTGCCCTTCTTAATGTGAGTGAGTCTCAGCCAATCAGGCAAAGGCATGAATGAAGCACAAAGGCCGAGCCTTCAGCTGAACACAAAGGATTTCCTCCTGCATGACTGCCTTGCACTGGTCATTGATGTCTTGAGTCTTAAGCTGTAGGACATCACTGGCACTATGCCGCTGCTCTCCCTGCTCTCCCGAGGCTCCAGCATTGGAAAAACGAAGATTCAAGGATTTGGCAGCCTTCATAATTTTGTGATCTGTTTTCTGAATGTGCGTATGTATGTGTCTGTGTGTGTGTGTGTGTGTGTGTGTGTGTGTGTGTGTGTGTGTACCTATACACATGAAATGGACAGAGGTCAACACAGGTGTGTCTTCCTCTCCCATCTATTTCTCTCCATTTTAGTTTTTGAAAAAGCCTCTCTCGGGGTTGGGGATTTAGCTCAGTGGCAGAGCACTTGCCTAGCAAGCACAAGGCCCTGGGTTCAGTCCCCAGCTCCGAAAAAAAAGAAAAAAGAAAAAAAAAAGAAAAAAAAAGAAAAAGCCTCTCTCATGGAATGTGGAATTCGTTGATTTGGCCAGTCTAGATGACCATTGACTCCGGGATGTGCCTGTCTATCCCCTGCTCTCCTGTGCTGGGTTTAGAGACATACACTGGTGCATACTAATTGAATATAGACTCAGGTCTTCGTGCTAGCATGGCAAGCGATTCAACAACTAAGCCATCTTTCTGGCTCCCTAATGGTCCTATTCCTTCAATCCCTCCTAACCACATTGTTTCTCTGGGTAGCCCTGGCTGTCCTTAAACTTAATCTGTAGATCAGGCTGGCCCCAAATTCAGAGTTCTGCCTCTCTCTACCTCCTGAGTGCTGGGATTAAAGGCATGTAATGCTACTGCCAGCTAAAATTTAGTTATTTATTTTTATTTTATGTGTTTCCGCCTGCATGTATATTGTGTATTACATGCATGCAGTGCCCATGAGAGCCAGAAGAGGGCACCAGATCCATTGGAACTGAAGTTACAATTGGTTGTGCTGCAACTAACCCTGGGTTTCCTGAAAGAGCAGCAAAGGCGCTTAACCCTTGAGCCACCCCCCACTCTACCCCACCCCACTTCACCCCACCCCCACTGGCCCTCAATTCTAATTGTAAATTTTCTTCCTCCCTCCTTCTATCCCTTCCTCTTTGTTGGTGTTTTTGAAACATTGTTTCACTATGTAGCCACTGGGGCTGGAAATGGCAACAATCCTCTTCCTTTGGCTCTTCAGTGCAGTGGGATAACAGACAGGGGCTACCACTACACACACACACACACACACACACACACACACACACACACACACACCACACACCACACACACACACACAGACACACACCACACACACATACCAACACACAACACACACCACACACACCACACACACACACACACAGGCACACACACACACACACCACACACCACACACACACACACAGACACACACCACACACACATACCAACACACAACACACACCACACACACCACACACACACACACAGGCACACACCACACACACACACACCACACACACACACAGGCACACACCACACACACATACCAACACACACACACACACCACACACACCACACACACACACAGGCACACACCACACACACATACCAACACACATACACACACACACCACACACACAGGCACACACCACACACACATACCAACACACACACACGGACACACACACACCACACATGCCACACACAGAGACACACACACACAGGCACACACCACACATACCACACACACACATACACACACCACACATACCACACACACACACAGGCACACACCACACACACATACCAACACACACACACACCACACACACCACACACACACACACACAGGCACACACCACACACACATACCAACACACACAGACACACACACACACGCCACACATACCACACACACACATACACACACCACACACACACACACACAGGCACACACACAGGCACACACACAGGCACACACCACACACACATACCAACACACACACACACAGACACACACACACACCACACATGCCACACACACAGACACACACACACACCACACATACCACACACACATACACTCACCACACACACACACCACACACACACACACCACACATACCACACACACACACATACCAACACACACACACACCACACACACCACACACACATACCAACACACACACACACAGGCACACACCACACACACACACCACACACACACACAGGCACACACCACACACACATACCAACACACACACACCACACACACCACACACACACACACAGGCACACACCACACACACATACCAACACACACACACAGACACACACACAACACACATGCCACACACACACACACACACCACACATACCACACACACACATACACACCACACACACACACACCACACATACCACACACACAGACACACACACAGACACACACACACACACGCCACACATACCACACACACACATACACACACCACACACACACACACAGGCACACACACAGGCACACACACAGGCACACACCACACACACATACCAACACACACACACAGACACACACACACCACACATGCCACACACACAGACACACACACACACCACACATACCACACACACACATACACACACCACACACACACACACACCACACACACACACCACACACACACACACCACACACACAACACACATACCACACACACACACACACCAACACACACACACACCACACACACCACACACACATACCAACACACACACAGGCACACACCACACACACACACCACACACACACACAGGCACACACCACACACACACACCACACACCACACACACACACAGGCACACACCACACACACATACCAACACACACACACACAGACACACACACACCACACATGCCACACACACAGACACACACACACACACACCACACATACCACACACACATACACACACCACACACACACACCACACACACACACCACACACACACACACACCACACATACCACACACACACACATACACACACACATACCAACACACACACATACACACACCACACACACACACACCACATGCCACACACACACACAGACACACACACAACACACATACCACACACACACACCACACACACACACCACACATACCACACACACACATATACACACACACACCACACACACAGACACACATACACACACCACACACACACACATACACACACACACACCACACACACACACCACACACACACACACAGGCACACACCACACACACATACCAACACACACACACAGACACACACACACCACACACACACAGGCACACACCACACACACCACACACACATACCAACACACACACACAGGCACACACCACACACACACACCACACACACACACACACAGGCACACACCACACACACATACCAACACACACACACACACCACACCACACACACACACACAGGCACATACCACACACACATACCAACACACACATACACAGACACACACACACCACACATGCCACACACACAGACATACACACACACACACACCACACATACCACACACACATACACACACCACACACACACACCAAACACACACACACACACCACACATACCACACACACACATACACACACATACCAACACACACACATACACACACCACACACACACACACACCACATGCCACACACACACACACAGACACACACACAACACACATACCACACACACACACCACACACACACACCACACATACCACACACACACACATATACACACACACACCACACACACAGACACACATACACACACCACACACACACACATACACACACACACACCACACACACACACCACACACACATACACAGGCACACACCACACACACATACCAACACACACACACAGACACACACATACACACCACACACACACACCACACACACACACAGGCACACACCACACACACATACCAACACACACACACACACACAGGCACACACACACAGGCACACACCACACACATATACCAACAGACACACACACAGACACACACACACACGCCACACATACCACACACACACAGACACACACACACACCACACATACCACACACACACACCACACATACCACACACCACACACACACACACACCACACACACACCACACATACCACACACACATACACACACCACACACACACACACACCACACACACACAGGCACACACCACACACACATACCAACACACAGACACACACACACCACACACACACAGGCACACACCACACACACATACCAACACACACACACAGACACACACACACCACACATGCCACACACACAGACACACACACACACACCACACATACCACACACACACACATAGGCACACACCACACACACATACCAACACACACACACACCACACACACCACACACCACACACACACACACAGGCACACACCACACACACATACCAACACACACACACAGACACACACACACCACACATGCCACACACACACACACACCACACATACCACACACACACATACACACCACACACACACACACCACACATACCACACACACATACACACACACACAGGCACACACCACACACACATACCAACACACACACACAGACACACACACATACACACGCCACACATACCACACACACACATACACACACACAGAGGCACACACACAGGCACACACACAGGCACACACCACACACACATACCAACACACACACACACAGACACACACACACCACACATGCCACACACACAGACACACACACATACAACACACATACCACACACACATACACACACACACACACACCACACACACACACACACACCACACACACACACACACACCACACATACCACACACACACATACACACACCACACACACACACACACCACACACACACACCACACACACACACACCACACATATCACACACACACATACACATACACATACCAACACACACACATACACACACCACACACACACCACACATGCCACACACACACACCACACATACCACACACACACACCACACACACACACCACACATACCACACACACACACACACACACCACACACAGACACACATACACACACCACACACACACATACACACACATACACACACACACCACACACACACATACACACACATACACACACACACCACACACACACACACCACACACACACAGGCACACACCACACACACATACCAACACACACACACAGACACACACACACAGGCACACACCACACACACACACCACACACACACACAGGCACACACCACACACACATACCAACACACACACACAGACAGACACACACACACGCCACACATACCACACACACAGACACAGACACACACACACCACACACACACAGACACACACACACAGGCACACACCACACACATACCAACACACACACAGACACACACACACACGCCACACATACCACACACACACAGACACACACACACACACACCACACATACCACACACCACACAGACACACACACCACACACACACCACACATACCACACACACACATACACACACACCACACACACACATACACACACCACACACACACACACACACACCACACATACCACACACACATACACACACACATACACACACACATACACACACACACCACACACACACACCACACACACACATACCACACATACCACACACACACACCACACACACACACACACCACACATACCACACACATACCACACACACACACAGACACACACACACACACCACACACACACACACACCACACACACACATACACACACCACACACACACACAGACACACACACACAGACACACACACAGGCACACACACAGGCACACACAGACACACAAACCACACACACACACCACACATACCACACACAGACACACACACACACCACACATACCACACACACACACACCACACACACACAGACACACACACACATACACACACCACACACACACACAGACACACACACACAGACACACACACACATGCCACACATACCACACACACAGACACACACACCGCACACACACACACACACCACACATGCCACACAGACAGACACACACACACACACCACACATGCCACACACACAGACACACACAGACACACACACACACCACACATGCCACACACACACACACACCACACACACCACACACACACACACACACACCACACACACCACACACACACACACACACCACACACACACAGACACACACACATAGGCACACACACAGACACACACACACCACACATGCCACACACACAGACACACACACACACACCACACATACCATACACACACATACACACACCACACACACACACACACAGGCACACACCACACACACATACCAACACACACACACACACACACCACACACACACACACTCTCCTTCCCTACTAGTTCTGATTCTCTGAAGACCCTGACTATGCAGCATATCTGTGCAGGAAGCACAGGACTGGGTAGTACATGTAGCCACTCCCTGTACTTACCTACCAAGTTAACTCGAACTCATAGATGCTAAAGCTAGACTCGAATCTCACCTCAATTACAGATGCTCTGGAGCAGACTTACCTCTTACCTTCCTTGGAGATGAAGATTGTATATGTAGGGGCTGGAGAGATGGCTCAGCAGTTAAGAGTGCTTGCCAGCCACGGAGAGGACTTGGGTTCGGTTCCCAGCATCCATGTTGGGTGTCTCACAACCACCTGCTTCAGGAGAGCTGGCACCCTCTTCTGGTCTCCTCTGGTCAGAGGATGCACAGATCCGGCATTCCTGGGACGACTGTGTGATAATGGGCTGGCATGCTTTTTATGGAATCGTAAACAACTGGATGAAGTGTTTTCCCCTTTGAATTGTTTGTTTTCAGTTCTGAGCACTGAACTTCAAACCCCACACATGCCAGACAATTTTTTTTCCCCACAGAGCCACACCTCTAGCCATAAAGAGACATTTCAGTGAGGGAACCACAACCTAGACTCATCTTCTCAGCCATTGCTGCAGTGGGTTTCAGAAGGTGCACAAACTCCATGGTGCTTCCTTGAAAAGGAAGGAAGGAGGCTCCTGAGATAGTGGGAGCTGGGCTAGGGAGAAGCAGAGTAAACCATTACCTCCTCTTTTTCTCTTTGGGTGCTAGTCTGTGTTCCTGCCGTCCCTGGAACATTAAACTGTACACATCTTAGGAAGTAAGTGGCTGTATGTGGGTCAGGGCATCATTCAGAAAATTTCTGAAAATAGACTTCTTGCATTAGAATCTGTCTCCTTCTACAAATAATATTTTAGGGGGATAGAATGATGGTTCAGCAGCTAGGAGGACTGACTGCTCTTCCAGAAGACCTTGATTCAATCCCCACCACTTACATGTCAGCTCACAACTGTCTGTAACTCCAGTTCCAGGAGACCTGACACCCTCGCACCAATGCATATAAAATAAAACTAAATTTAATTTTTAAAACAATAACATTTTGGAAGGTGGGGACAGCTCAGCTGGTGGAGTTTGTAGGACTAGGAGGCTGCTGCTGGAGAAGTTACTATTTTCTCAATCATGCCTGCTTCTGTTGTTTCTGTTTGCTTTTAATTTAGGCAGAAGCCAGGTGTGATGGCCACACACCAGAAGCAGAGGCAGGCAATGCCTGGGAGTTTATGGCCAGCTATGGTCTTCATAGCAAGCTCCAGGCCAGCCAAGGCAACACAGTTTTACTGTTTTAAAACAAATTATACAGAGCTAGCTGAGCCTGGGAGCTCAACTCTGTAGTCTTAGCTGCTAAAGAGCTAATGCAGGAAGTTCCCAAGTTCAAGGCCCAAATGGGCAATTTAGTGAGAGTGGAAACAGATTAGGGATATAGCTCAGTGGTGAGCACTACTGCTCATGCTTAAGGCCCCATGTTCAAGCTCAGTACTGAAAAAATCTAGGCAGAACTAGCAGCTGCACTGTATGATCGTGGCTTGGGGTATTCAGCCTTCAAAAGGAAGGCTCCCTTAACCTCTGTGTATATTATGAGAGCATTTTTAAGGTTTTAATTAATACATAAAATTTCACTATTGGCTAGGCAGTGATGGCACACGCCTTTAATCTCAGCTCTTGGGAGGCAGAGACAGGCAGATCTCTGAGTTCCAGGTCAACCTGGTTTACAGAGTGAATTCCAGGACATCCAGAACTACACAATTATTGCTCTATTTATGGAGTAAGAGTGTGTTTTAGTTAGGATTTTACTGCTATGAACAGACACCGTGACCAAAGCAACTCTTATAAGGACAACATTTAATTGGGGCTGGCTTAAAGGTTCAGGGGTTCTGTCCATTGTCATCGAGGCAGGAGCATGGCAGCATCCAGGCAGGCGTAGCGCAAGAGGAGCTGAAAGTTCTACATCTTCATCTGAAGGCCAGTAGGAAAAGAATGGCTTCCAAGGAGCTAGGACAAAGGTGTTTTGTTTTGTTTTGTTTTGTTTTGTTTATATGAGTACACTGTCGCTTCAGACACACCAGAAGAGGGCATCGGATTTTATTTCAGATGGTTGTGAGCCACCAGGTGGTTGCTGGGAATTGAACTCAGGACGACCTCTGTAAGAACAGTCAGTGCTCTTAACCGCTAAGTCATCTTTCCAGCCCTAGGTCAAGGGTCTTAAAGCCTACGCCCACAGTGACACGGGTCCTCCAACAAGACCACACCTCCAAATAGCACCACTCCCTGAGCCAAGCATATTCAAACCACCGGATTGGGAAATGAAACACCACGATAAAGATAAAGTTAATTTCTTTTTTTAAAAAATTATGCATTTATAATGTGTGTGTGTGTGTGCGTGTGTGTGTGTGTGTGTGCGTGTGTGTGTGTGTGTGCGTGTGTGTGTGTGTGTTGCATATGGACATGGGCATGCCACAGCACATAACTTTTTTTTTTCTTTTTCTTTTTTTTGGAGCTGGGGACCGAACCCAGGGCCTTGCGCTTGTTAGGCAAGCGCTCTACCACTGAGCTAAATCCCCAACCCCCACATAACTTTATGGAGTCAACTTTTATGTTGGTTTTAGGGTTCAGTGGTTTGAATGATAAATGTCCCCATAGTCTTAGACACTTGAACGCTTGGTTCCCAGTGGCTGGTGCAGTTTGGGTAGGCTTAGGGGGTCTTGTTGAGGGAAGTATGTCACTGGTGTATGGCCTTTGAGAATTCAAAACGTGTGCCATTTCTAGTTCACGTTCTTTGCCTTGTGCTTGCAGTTCAAGATGTGAGCCCTTAGCATCCTGCGGCAGCCACCATGTCTGCCATTCCCCACCACCGTAGACCCTAGCTCTCTAGAACCCTAAGCCCAAGTAAACTCTTCCCTAAGGTGCCTTGCTCATGGTGTTTTATCACACAGCAGAAAATCAACTAACACACAGACCGAACTTAGCATTCAGAATTTCTTCCTTTGGCTGTGTTATTGGGTACAGGGTCACAAGCTACGTTCCCTGGCATGGATACAGAAGGGAAGTGGGGGCTAGGCAGTGTTCTGCATTCTGAGCTAAGAGTAGCAAATGCTGCAAATACCATCGCTTTCAGGAGATGCTCTTTAATGCAGTGCGAGGCAATGATTTTCCTCTCTCAGGACCCTCCCTCCCTTATTTCCCAGTAATACTCTTCTGCTCCAAGCTGTGTTTGCCCCTTCCTCTGCTTTGAGTCTCCAGCTGAACCCTTTACCCATGCCAGGAGGACTAAGAGAGAATACTGGAAATCTACACTTTTGACTCCCTTTTTAGAAAGAGGGAGAGCTGCAGCCCCATACCAGGTCCTGGAATGTCATAGACATTCTGGACCAAGGAAAGGATGTAACACCCTCATCTGGACCCTATAAAGTGATGGACAGCTGACGCTCGATGGCATAGCCCAGACTAATACACCATCTGTATATGTCAAGGATCTAGGACTCCCCAGTTGTCCCTGGAGTTTCGGCTCAGCTAGGTCCTGTGCTGTTGACACGGCTGAACTGGCTGCTGATCTGTTTCTCTCTGTGGTGGTTTGAATGAGAATCCTCCCCTCTCCCCAGCTCATATTTGAATGCTTGGTCATTAGGGAATGGCACTATTTGAGAGGGATTAGGAGGTGTGGCCTTGTTGAAGTAGGCGTGGCCTTTTTGGAGAGAGTATGTCACTGGGTGGTGGGCTTGGGGTTTCAAAAGCTCAAGGTTCTACTAGTGTCTTTCCCTTCCAGCTGCCTGAGGATCTGGATGTAGGACTCTCGGCTAGTTCTCCAGCATCATGTCTGCCTGTATGCCGCCATGCTTCCTGCCACGATGCTGTACACCTCAACTTTTAAACTGTAAGCCAGCACCAATTAAATTTTTCTTTAGGGCTGGAGAGATGGCTCAGCAGTTAAGAGCACCCGACTGCTCTTCCAGAGGTCATGAGTTCAATTCCCAGCAACCACATGGTGGCTCACAACCATCTGTAAAGAGATCTGATGCCCCTTTCTGGTGTATCTGAAGACAGCTACAGTGTACATATATATATATATATATATATATATATATATATATATATATAATAAAATAAATCTTAAAACAAAAACAAACAAACAAATAAATTTTTCTTTAAATAAGAGTTGCCATGATCACGGTGTCTTTTCACAGCAATAGTACACTGACTAAGACATTGTCCCTCATTTAACTCTGCCTCAAAGCTGAAATCCACAGCTTACCTCTCAAACCTGGCTTCAGCAGCAGCCCCTCTGGTTCGTTTTCTCACCAATACAGACTCTTTCTCAGCCCGCTTCAGAAACCTTTTGAACTCTGACGTAGCCTCTTCATTCTGATACTTGTCTTCATTCTGTAACCCATACACATGCATACAGATGTATAGATGTATTTATTGTGTATTAGTAATTTAAGATTGGAATAAAAGACCCTGCATGCCCCTCAGTCAGGCTGCCAACACAGGTGGATCATAAACTGTGTGAATTTACTGTTGTTCAATGAATTCTGATATTGTGGGAGGACACAAGCATGTTTGCTTATGTTTTTGGCAAAGCACACTCATGATACTAGACCAAGAAGGAAAATTCCTAGAAAAAAAAAAAGAACTGGTCCTTTTGAGTGTCTTCTGTGAAGACAGCATAATGTCCTATTTTGGTGGCTCTCAAATTACTTTACTTTTTTTTTTTTTAAGATTACTTATTATGTATACAGCATTCTGCCTGCATGAGTGTCTGAAGGCTAGAAGAGGGCACCAGATCCCCTTACAGATGGTTGTGAGCCACCATGTGGTTGCTGGGAATTGAACTCAGGACTTCTGGAAGAGCAGCTGGTGCTCTTGCCGCTGAGCCATCTCTCCAGTTCCTCTAATTACTTTCATTAAAAAAATATTTATTTAGATTAATTTCGAATTGTGTGTATGTATGTAGATAAGTGTATGTGAGTACAAGTAGCTGTGGAGGCCAGAGCTGTCAGATAATTTAGAGCTGGATTTATAGACAGTTGTGAGCTTGGATGCTGGAAACTGAACTCAGGTCCTCTGGAAGAAAAGCAGTTGTTTTTAACTGTTGAGCCGTCTTTCCAGCCCCTCAAATTAATTCTAATTGAAGAAAAAAAAAAGCTTTATAGCCAATGCTCTTAAGATATACAAGAAGGGAGCTGGTTAAGGGAATTGGCTGTTCTTACAGAAGACCTTAGTTCAATTCTCAGCACCCTCAAGGTGGCTCACCACCATCTGTTACTCCAGTCCCGGGGGATCCAGTCCTCTTTCTTTTTGTATACAGTGCATGGACATACATGCAGGCAAAACACTCACACATAAAATAAAATAAATAAATCTTTCAAAAGGTTTTACAGAGGGAAAACCCTCTAGCTTTAAATTCAGAGGAATATGAATTCTGCAAAGATTTGTACCCTCTAGCCAGAATCTTCAACTGTGACCCAATATTAAAATTCAAGAGTTTTTATCAATTAAGAAACATCTTTTCCAAGGCACAATTAGAAACAGATTGATAAATTCCCCTTTCCACATTTTTTGGGGGGGGAGCAGGGTTTTTCTGTGTAATTACGTAATTTTCCTCTTGTCTATTGTAGACTTGCTTAATAGACCAGGCTAACCTTAAGCTCAGAGATTCTCGCCTGCCTCTGGCTCTTAAGTGCTGAGATTAAAGGGATGTGTCACGACGCCAAGCCTCCACATCAGTTTTTTTTTTTTTTTTCGGAGTTGGGGACCGAACCCAGGGCCTTGCGCTTGCTAGGCAAGTGCTCTACCACTGAGCTAAATCCCCAACCCTCACATCAGTTTTTATAAGCCCAGAAAAGTGCATTTATCAGATTAACAAAAATTATTTTTTGTTAAAAGTAGTGGTGGAAGAAGTAAGCAGACTGGGTGTAGAGACCAAAATTCACATCTTAGGATGTTCTATTCCTAGCTGGTGTTTGTGAAGCAATTAGGCTTAGGTCATAGCTATGCCCCAGGCATGTAACTGTGGTAACTCATGTCTTGTCAAGTCCTCTGCGAATGATGCATACTGTGGGCTGGAAGACGGTGTCTGGCCTTACCTCATAGTCTAGAGGCCATTAAGTACCTTGTTAAAGGATCTTTCTATGGGGATTTTCTCTGAACCCTGAATACTTTCTGAATTATCTTAACGAGAAGGAAACATCTTTGCCCAGAGGAATATTGTTGGTGAAAGATATCTCTAAACATCATTTTATTGGTTTTACTTGGCAAGCTTTTGGACCTGGCTATGGAGTTTGGCAGATGCCACCCACCAGGCTCAATTTACAGCCACTCAGCATTTATTTCCAATAATGACTTTTCTTTTTAACTCACACAGATCAATATCTACATGGTCCTTTAATAAGGGCTCACTTTGATTAACTTCCCTTTCACTCTAACCTTCACAACCAATAAGTGAAAGGTTTGAGACTCTTCCCTTCCTCCCCCTCTCTCTCCCTTTTCTTTCCCTTTTCAGGATCTTATGATGGCCAGCTGACCTCAAACTCACCATCTAGCTGATGCTGGCCTCGAACTCCTGGTCCTTCTGCCTCTACCTCCCAAGTACTGGCATTCCATTTTTGAACCTGCACGCTTGGTTTTGAGTCTCTTTTATTTTTTTTAAAGAGATTGAAAGTGCTATCCAGAAGGGATATCACAAACATTCTCTCAGGAGGTTCACCCTTTGAATGTAGAGAGCCCCAGAGGAGACCAGGGATCTCTGCTTTTCAATCTTTTTTATTTTTTTCTTCGGAGCTGGGGACCGAACCCAGGGTCTTGTGCTTGCTAGGCAAGCGCTCTACCACTGAGCTAAATCCCCAACCCCTCTGGTTTCCTTTTTTCCTTTCTTTCTTCCTTTCTTTCTTTCTTTCTTTTTTTTAAAGATTTATTAATTTATTATATATAAGTACACTGTAGCTGTCTTCAGATACACCAGAAGAGGGCATCGGATCTCTTTACAAATGGTTGTGAGCCACCATGTGGTTGCTGGGAATTGAACTCAGGACCTCTGGAAGAGCAGTCAGTGCTCTTAACCACTGAGCCATCTCCCCAGGCCGCTCTGGTTTTCAATCTTAAGGCGGCTCATGCAGAGATTATTTTGCTTTGAACATCTCTGCTGGCGCTGTCAGTACCCCTCTGACTTAAAAAGACATTGCAGATGACTAAATGGCTACTTCATTGTTTTGCTTTTTGAGTGTAGCTGTGTAGGACTGGCTAGCTTGGAGCTCGTTGTAGACCAGCTGCTCTTGAACTCAGGGATGTCCGTCTGTTTCTCCTTCCTGAGTGCTAGGATTAAAGGGAGTGTGCTGCCACACCCGGTCTCCATGTTTATTTCTGTCAGTCATTATCAAGAAAAAGTTAACTAATTGGGGTAAGAGCAGGGCAGTGAAATAGAACCAAGGGAAGGGACACCATCTTGAGAACGATGCCGACTAGGTGTTTCTGGGATAGGAAATGTAAATGAAGGGCTGGTTCCTAGGTTGGGATGAGTGCGCAATGACAGACGGCTGAGGAATGGGGCAATCATTTAATGTCCTAGTAACATCCACGTTTGAATTGAGGTGGCCTTAAGCAGCAGAGGGTGAGGTGGAATATACATGTGTCGTGGAAAATGACCAAAACAGATAACCAAATGGCAGTGGTTTGGGTTGACCCTGAGGTTTAGCAAAAGCAGACCCACATGTCTGGTGAGGAACTGTGGAGAGTTTCTATTTACAGACTCCTGAGTGGGAAAACCAGGCACATTACTGAGTTCCCCAGCTTCTCCTTCTCTGATTGGAAATTCACTTTTCCCCAGTTTCTCTGCTGTCAACACGTACTGTGTGTGTGTGTGTGTGTGTGTGTGTGTGTGTGTGTGTGTGTGTGTGTGTTTTTAAAGTCAATTTAAAAGTAGACTGAATTGCTATGACTAATGTCAGAACTCCCAAAGCAGGCTTTTTCCAAAAATACATTGTAATTGAGAGTACTATAAGCTCAGTGTAAAAGGGCTGTGACACAACTTTTGGCCCCAGGCTGAACCAGATGTTTCCTGTTGGTTTGGGCACAGCAGGAACATCTGCAGGTCTCCATACTCCTTCACTGCTCTTTCTATGGTGCTTTAAATGTCTTAAATCAAACTTCTTTATAAGTGAATGTTTCCAATGGGTATATCCAAACAGTCCACCTTAATAATTCTTATTTTCCCCTTTAGTTTCTAAGAAATTATTGTAGGCAAAAAAATCAGACTATAGATCAAGATGGTAAAACACACACACACACACACACACACACACACACACACACACACACACACGAACAATTCAGGGCCTCCCACTTGTCAAACATGAGCTTTATCACTGAGCTACATTTCCTTTGGAGAAAATTTATTTTGAGACAATGTTTCAACTACATTTCCTGCCTCAGGTTCCTAAGTAATTGACCATGAAACTGTGTATTGCCACTCCAGATAGAAACACTTGTTTCTGAATTTAACTATCTTCATGTCCTTTGGGAATTTTTTTTTCTAATTTTTAGGTTTGTTTAGACAACTTGCTCTGTCGCCCAGAGTGTCCTAGAAGGCTCTCTGTAGCTCAGGGTTACTTCAGCCTTGCAGTCTTTCTGCCTGTGCCTCTGGGATTACAGGCATGCACCATCATGCCTAGTTTGCCCAACTTAGGTTTTGGGTTCCTTTTGGTTGTTTTTTTTTTTTTTTTTTTTTTTGGTTCTTTTTTTCGGAGCTGGGGACCGAACCCAGGGCCTTGCGCTTCCTAGGTAAGCGCTCTACCACTGAGCTAAATCCTCAGCCCCTTGGTTGTTGTTTTGAAACAGGGATTTCCTATGTGGCCCTGGCTGATCTGGAACTCATTATGTAGACCAGGCTATCCTCCAATTTGCTGTCCTCCTGCCTCTGTCTCCTGAGTGCTGGGATTACAGACGTGCTACCATGCTCAGTTCCAAATTAGTTTTGAAAAGGTGACAGCCTTTAGTCAAGGTGGTTTCACAGGGTTAGTACCTTGTGTTAAGAGGAAGGTCAGAGACACAGGAAGTGATGATTATGTTTCAAAAGTTCACAAAGGGATAACAGGATTGCATTCATGCCGAGTGCTCAATTAATTTTACCAAGAGGTCAATTGTTGGGGAGGAGTGATAGATAAAAAAAATAAAGTAAAAATGACATCACCATTTACTGAGTGTTTACTTTGTACCATCCAGAAGCCATGTCCTGCATTGAATCCGATGCTGTCTATTATCATCTTTTGATAATATGTGTGAACTAAGAAGAGCAGAGAAGTTAACTAGCTTATTGAAAGCAACCTGCCTGGCAGCCTGTTAAACAGAAGACGTCGATCCATCTCTTCAGAGGTTTGTTCAGCAGTCACAATTTACTAATGGCCCTACACTCCTTAGGCTGCTAGTTCAATTACTCTCCTATACCAAGTGTGACTTGTGTCCTTTATGCATTGTAGCTATGCAGTGCTAGAAAGATGACTCGGTGATTAAGAGGGCACATTGCTCTTCCAGAGAACCTGTGCTGGGTTCTCAGCACCCTCCTGGGTGGCTGGCTTGTAAGTGTAGCTTTGGGGGGATCTGGGATCTGACACCCTCTTCTCTTCCTTGGGTAGGTACTGACCAGGACACTTCCTTCTTGTTGACTACCTTTCATAATACTGGAAGGTGCTGTATAGGCTTCTGGGGGATGTAACACCCAGATATGAACCCCATGAGCCACAGTAACAACTGGCTTGGCAAGGCATACCTATGAGTACAATAGTGCCAAGGAAATTACGGGAGCAACCAACTGCTTCCTGGTTGGGCTGAAATTCTACTCTACAGGATGGAGTGGAATTTGGCCAAGATCCTGCAGCTGGAGAGCTCACAGACTTAGAGGTGAACCTACTACCATTGTTTTGTTAACTGGACATAGTGTCAGACTGCCGTGTAAGTACTTATCACTAAACTAATAGGTAAGTGCAACTCTCAGTCCTCTCTAGAGAAGCTTCTTTTTCTAATACAGAGTCACACCTGGTCAAAGTGCAAAGAAGTGATGTCTGTGGAGTGCTCAGCCATAGTAGATGTGACATCTATATCATGTTACCTCCACACAGGCTCAGGGAACACTGAGGAGGAGGAGGTGGTGGTGGAAGGATTGTTAAGAGGTAGAGGTCTGGGACGACTGGACTCTTCTGGACATGACCACTGCACTCATGAATTCACAGCAGCCATGGTTGCCTGTTAAAGATCTGTACAAGAGCAAGCAGTCAACATTCCAGTGTGAATGGAGCCTAGAAGCCCCACCCCTAGCTGAAGAACTATTGGCCTTTGATGGCTGCTAGGGTGAGTCGGTTTTCTTTAGAGATGGGTCCCTGACCACGCTCTAGTGGATGGTTTTACAGGCATGCATGTGTGGGAAACATTAACTGGCCTCAGTGGGTTAAGAAACAACGAAAAAGAGGCCATGGAGTTGAGAGGGCGCATAGGGGGATCTGGGAGGAGTCGAGGGAGGGCGAATATGATTAAAATATATTGTATGCATGTATTAAATTCTCAAATAGAAATAAAATCACAGATTTTTAACATATATACATATATACGCATATATACACATATGCGTATATATATACACACACATATATCTATATATATGTATATATATGTATATGAAACTGGATTTGGTGTTAAAAGCCTGTAAACTCATCACTTGGGAGGGGGAGGCTTGAATTAGAAGGATCTCTTGTAAATTCAGATTAGCTAGAGCTACGTGTTGAAATACTGTCTCAAAACCAAACGAAAACCAACCAAACAAACAAAAAGTCACTTAAAGTTCTGGAACTAGCTAAATTGGTAAACCGGAAGGCTTTTCTTATTTTAGAGAGGCCATTTGTCAATGATATTGATCAAGAGGTGGTGGTAGCTCGCTGTGTAAACCAGAGGGCGTTGCCCTCACACATCAGCTCGCCGCCACAGTCCTCGCCCCAGGCTGCTACCCCGGGAGCTCTAAGCCGGACTTTGGGCCAGCGGGGAAGCACGAATGTCCGGTAGAACAGGAGCCCTGGGAGCTAGTGCACCGGACAGTCTAATAGGGTACATACAGGATAACCAGGCCAGAAACAAAACACTGGCTTCGGTGCCTGGCCCCTCCCCCGGAAGTGACGCGAGGCTTCGGCGTCGAGGAAGGGGCCCGGCAGTGCCGGGGGGGATTGAGAGTGGCGGAGGCCGCGGAACGACGGAAGACGGCGGCCGTAGTGAAGAACGTCGAGCGCACGCACGGCGAGTGGCAGCTTAACTAGCCACATCGCCGTCCGGGCCGCGTGTGCGAGGGCGGAGGGCGGGGCTCGAGACCTGCGGCAGCGGGAGATGCGGGCGGCTGCAGGCACGCGGCTGGCTCGGCTCGGCCGCCGCCGCCTTCTCGGGCCCCGGCGCGGGGGTTGCCGCTGTTTGCCGCGCCGTCTTTGAATTCCTAGCGTGAGGAGCAGTCGGTGACAGAGTCTAGCACCGCGTTTAAGGTCGAGAAGGATTCCTGTGTCCTGCCTGGTGAGCGACACACCCACGCCCCGTCGGGGTCTCGCACCACCGCCTCTTAGCCTGGTTCTACGCGGGCCAGGCGGAGGTTGCGGGCGCGGCAGGAAGTGCACCGGGCGGCGGGAGGGGCGGAGCTTGGTAGTGGGAGGGCGGGACCTGGTGGTGGGTGGGCGGGGCCTATTGGCTCGCTCTCCTTGGGAGCAGCTCCGCGGAGCTCAGGTGCTCGCCGGAGCGGCCCCTCCGCCCTTCCCGCACCACGGTGGGTTGTGCGAAGCCCCATAGGTGGAAGGTGGCAGCAGTTTTTGTTGTCTGGGTGGGGCGGAGGGGAACAGTTTTAACTTGTCTTAGTGGCAGGAAGTTGGAAAGTGAAAGTGCTTTCTTGACTCGCCCACGGGCCGGAGGTTTGCGTCTCCCCGCACTTTGATCTCGGGGCGCGCGGCCTCACGCCGCATTCTTCCCTTCCCCAAGCCCGCTGTCCATCCGGCCACAGGTTTTTCTTTCTCTACTTTTCAACAGTTGTCCTCGCTTACTGTACAGCTGTGGCAAGCTTTTCCGAGGAAAAGCATTGGAAACGTCTTTGGGGGAGGAATCTTAAACGGGCATCGGCAAGAAATAGGGGGAAATTGTTGGGTGAACTCAGAAGACACAGTTGGCTTTTCCTCAAGCCGTTGCAATTTGAAGGTTAGGTCATTTAAGTAAGATTCTTTCAGCAGAACGGCTGCCGTTCTAGGGCCGACAAGAACGGTGTGTCGTTCTAGGGTCAGAGCTCTTCTCCCTCTCTTTTCCCCGCCATGCACAGAACGTGGAGCGTCTGTATTTCCGGCTAGGAGTGGTGTTTTTGTTAAAACAGTATGATTCAACTTCTCCTTGGAGGAACTCTTTGTTCTTTGATCCTTGGTTTTATTTTAAAATGGAAACTGCTTACGTGGAGTTCATAATATTTTTTGGGAAATACCGTCTTAAGTTTTGGGATACCGTTATATATTTAAGTTACCAGCAAAAAAAGGGGGGAAAAGTATACATTTAATAATCCTGTGACTCTTACCGTTGCCCTGTCCTTATCCTCCTTGTGCTAGGTATCAAAACAGGTTATGTCAGCAGGTGCTCATCAACTCTTCTGCACTCCAGGCTCCCCTCTTTACTTCAAGAAAGGTAGCAAGCAGTTTTCTTTGTCTAGGTACAGTGCTAGCCCTCTAACCTGTGCTCTCAAGCATGCTAGACAAGACAAGCACTCTACCACTGAGCTGTTCTCCGGCTCCTAAAGCCCCCTCTTTCTGTGTAGCTTAGCCTTTCCAGCATTTATTTATTTATTTATTTATTTATTTATTTATTTATTTATTTATTTTTCGGAGCTGAGGACCGAACCCAGGGCCTTGCGCTTGTTAGGCAAGTGCTCTACCACTGAGCTAAATCCCCAACCCCATTTCCAGCATTTATTAATCTGTGAATGATCAGAGATCATCATTTGGGTCCATTTAAGTCTGCCTTCATTATGCTTCTAAAAAAGCCTTTGAGGCTGTAATTGTTAGTACTTAGTATCTTGGCTTTTATACCTATATGATGTCTGTCTGTTCCTCTCTGTTGATAAGTAGCCGGGGCTTTATACCCATAGTCCTCCCTGCTTCATCCTCAGGAGAGCCTGGATTACAGGCATGTCCCGGGACTGTTTCACTTCTACTTGTCTCCTGTACTTTGGGGGCGGGGAGGGGGAGTCTTGAATAACTCATGTAGCCCTAGCTGGCTTGGAACTCACTATATAGAGTGGGCTGGCTGAGGACTCAGACGGAACGGCCTTTGCCTCAGTGCTGGGATAAAGGTGTGTGCTGCCATGTTCTCTGTCATGGTTGAGGAAATCATTGAGGTTCACTTGTAGGAGCTAAAATGAAGTGTTTCCAATGGTGTACGTAGGAGTTCTTTGAAAGAATAACCTGACACAGAAATTGAATCATGGGTTGAGGGTTGTATTTCAGTTGTAGAGCCCATGTTTACTATGTGAGACGGATTTGATGCTTAGCACAACTTGTATTTGGTGGTGTGTTTTTGTTTTTTTGAGGCGTGGTCTCATAGGAATTAGGGTGGCCTTGATCTCCTGATTTTTCCACTTCCTCTGCTGAGACATACAAGTTTATTGTAACAGACGGATGCTCTGGAACATGCTGGCTTGAACTCACAGAGATCTACTTGTCTCTGCCTCCTGGAAGTAAAGGCGGGCTCTCCCAGCTGAGGCCCTCGCAGACATCCCTGATGAGAAGGTGTTGTCTGAAGTGTGTTCTTCCCTTAGGCTCCTATTTCTTGGAGCTGTCTTAGCAGGCTGCACTAGGGTATAATTGCCAAAGTTGGAAAACTAATAAAAAAGTAACTTGTCATACGAATAGACATCATCAGGAAAAAAAAGTCTGGTAAACTCAGAACAATGACGGACTGCACCTCCCCCGCCTCCCCTGACACACACAGACACACATACACAGACACACATACACAGACACAGACACACACACACACACACACTCACACTTACTGGAGATGATAAACACTGTTTTAGCGAGGCCGTGTGGAAGATGGCTAGTGAGCTGGTTGCTTAGGACAAGGGGAGCTCTTTGTGGATTGCTGTCATTCGGTCTCTGGTGTTATGTTGGCAGGGCTCTTGCTGGGCAGAGAAGAGGTTTCTCTTCTGGGTAGAGGAGTGGATGATGACTGAAGGGGCCTGGTGCGCCTGTCCGTTTCACCATCAGCTCTGCCTGTGGGAGGCATCTCTTTTATTTTACCGTCTCTGCTTTTGGATCACAGCGTCTGCACAGACAGTGTCAAAAGTAGTAACTAAAGATGACTGGAGGGTATTTTCATGCTTGAGAGAAATTCTAGAAACCCAAACAGTTTCCTAGCTGGTGCTCACTGATCTGTCCTCTGAGTCATAGATTGTTAGGCTCAGTCTTCGCATGCCTGAATTGTGTAACTGTTACATCATGTTTGTTTGTTTTAGTTATCTTCATTGAGAGTAACTCACATCACCTGCCGAGAACATACAGTTGAGTGTGTTATAATGCATACAGAATGGAGTCACTACAATCTTGAGAATATTTACAGCTACCCTAAAAGAAACCTTGTGGTCATTGCTTTGCTTCTCCAGTTTTCTCTCTCTCTACTCCTTCTGTTCCATGCCTCTACGTCAGCCCACTCAAAAGTCTGTACATGGTCGGACCTGAGCATTTCCTGTCACTGGAGCCATGCCTTTGGGGGGTGACTCAAGCGACTCAAGCTTTTACTTTTGTCATGTTGTCAAGGCTCATTGGTGTTGCATCCTTTTTTTTAAAGAGGAGGTGTGTGTGTGTGTGTGTGTTGTGTGTGTGTGTGTGTGTGTGTGTGTGTGTGTGTGTGTGTGTGTTCAGCATGATGTACCAGGATAGCCCTCAGGTGTTAGTCCTCACCTTCTACAAGACAGGGTCTCCGTCTGCTCCAGCCAGCTGCCCCCGAGCTGCTGGGTTCCCCTGTTCACTTCACATCTCTTTGGGGCTCTGGTGTTACAGGTATTAGTTCCTGCTCTATGTAGATCTTGGGCATTCGAACTAGATCCTTAAGCTTGTTTGAAAATGCTTTAATATGGGAGCCGTCTTTCTACCCATCGTGATTCCTTTTAGTGGTTGGACAATATTCCAGTATGTGAAGGTACTATAGTCTATTATTCCATTCATAAGTTGGATGGACAGTTGAATTGGTTCACTCAGGTTTATGAATAATTTTGCTATGAATATTTCTGGTTTGGTTTTTTGTTTTGAAACAGAGTTTTACAATGTAATTCTGGCTGGCTTGGAACTTGCTATGTTGCCCAGGCTGGCATTGAGCTCATAGAACTGCCTGCCTCTGCCTCCTAGTCCTGAAATTAAAGGCATGTGCCACCGTACAGTTCTTTTATGGACAGATGTTTCTGTCTAGGTGTGTACCTGGCCACATGGTAAAGTGGCTGGGGAGGAATTGCATTTGAAATTTCTACCAGTAAAGTGTGAGTTTCAGTTTCTTGTCTGTGTCAGCTTATTGTTGCTCTTTCTGCTTAAAATAGTCCCGCAGTGTTTCTGCTTGTTTTCAAGTTCTGCTCCCTACTATGAGCGATGGGGAGACCTTTCTGTGTGCTTATTGGCTGTTCTAGCTTTTCTCTGGAGAGACACCTGTACCTGCCTTTTTTTTTTTTTTTTTTTTTTTGGTGCTGTAAGAGCTATTTACCTACTCGGGGTGCAAGTACCTTCTCTGACACTCGACTTTTGAGAGGTTTTGGGGGTTAGAACATTTGAGGGGGATTGTCTTCTGACTTGCTGATAAGTCACAGCAAAATTTAAAATTTTTATATAGTCTAATGTGCATGTCTTTAGTAGAACTGACTTCCCTTCAAACCTTCTGACCCACTGGGATTTCATTCCAAGAGAAAGGAGGTGTTTCTGACTTTAATTAGTTAATTACTCTTGGGTTTTCAAGGTAGGGTTTTTCTGTGTAATAGTCCTGGTGAAATCTCACTTTGTAGACCAGGCTGGCCTTGAACTCGCAGACACATCTGCCTACTTCTGTCCCCCAAATGCTGAGATCAAAGACATGCACCACTGCCACCTGGCCCTGATTTTGCTTTTTATGGAAGTTGTTCAGTCTCTTTGTCACATATAAACAAACATGTTGATTTGGTCAGAGCTGCCATGTGTGAATTCTTTTCGTGAAGTTCTGTGAGGAAAATGTCTCTGAGACAGCACTACCTTGTTGCCCGCCGCCTGGGAGAGTGGTCGTCAGCTGGGATGATTTGACTGCCAAGCAGCAAGGGTACTAATGCCTAGTGGGTGGGGCCAAGGACTCTCCAGTGCCCTGGACAGTCCTACAGCTCAGGATTAGCTGGAACTGGGAAACTCTGGCCCGAACAGGAAGGCCCCAATATTGAAGGTTTTTTCTCCTGTTCTTGTTCTGATCAGTAATTAAATAAAAGAAGAAACTCTGCAGACTGAACCGGTAACAGAACTGCAGATTGAGTTGGGGAACATTTTGTTGAATTTTCAGTGCTGCCAATTTGTATGTAAACTACCCTGCTATGCTGCTTAACTATTTGGAGGAGAAATACCAGTTGGACTAGGAACAAATTGTTCCTTCCACGTCAGTCAGCCTCCTGGCCACCCCAAGATGCAAGTCTTGTCAGAAACACAATGGGCTCATTTACTTTGAACTGGTGGTCTTCTAAGAGAATGTGATGTAATAAGGTGTTAAGGTAAAAGTTAAGAACTGACCCTCCGTTGACTTCCTGTCTTTAGCTCACTCTATCATTTATGGAGCTAGCTTTACTTTAAAAGCTGCCTGCTGTTTAAGGTAACATTTTTTTCCCCCTGTCATGCTGGAGATAGAACCCAAGGCCTCAGACATGCACAGGTGTCTCACTGCTGAGCCAAACCCAACATGCTTCAGACTTGTGGAGCTGGGAACTAGAGAAATGGCTCAGCAGTTAAGAGTGTGTGCTGCTCGTGGGACCTGAGTTTGATTCCAAACACTCATGTCCAGCACTTGGGGGGTATGACACCCTCTTGTGACCCTGTGGCCACCACTTTCATATTCACAAATGCACATTCAGAGACAAAATTCCAAATGAAAATAAAATCTTAAGAAAGATTCCTTAAGGGAACTGATCATAGTGGTACACAGTTGTAATCCCAGTACTTGGGGCTGGCTGAGGTAGGAAAACTGTGAGTTCGAGGCCACATAGAGGCATTGTCAAGACAAAACCTTAGTAGCATAGCAAATGTGAGAGTGTGCACTCTGGATTCAGATGGCCTAGGCTTAAGTCTCAGTGTTAGCATTTGCTGTGTGTCTTTGACAAACTACCCAGCCCTTTAGTGATCTCCTGTTCTGTATGTGTAATGATGGGGGGGTAGTACTTGACTGGCAGGGGTACTGATGGTGGGGGGGTAGTATGTGACTGGCAGGGGTACTGATGGGGGGTAGTATGTGACTGGCAGGGGTACTGATGGGGGGGTAGTATGTGACTGGCAGGGGTGCTGTGCACCTGGAGCACCTGCCAGCATTAAGTGACTGTCCCCTCTCCTCTTTCAGCCCATTGCTATGGACAGTGCCATTACTCTGTGGCAGTTCCTTCTTCAGCTCCTGCAGGAGCCTCAGAATGAGCACGTGATCTGCTGGACCTCTAACAATGGGGAGTTCAAGCTTCTGCAGGCGGAGGAGGTGGCTCGCCTGTGGGGGATCCGAAAGAACAAGCCTAACATGAATTATGACAAACTCAGCCGAGCCCTGAGATACTACTACGTAAAGGTAAATGCCTGCCGAGAGCCTCAAAACAGGAGTCAGTCTTCGTTTCTCTTGAGGTGTTGAGTACTATCATAGCTTGTTTAGCCCAGTTTATTTAACAGCCTCAGTGGCCTTGGTTGTGTTTCTGCAGACCCCTTAAGTGTTTCAATACTGTCTTCATTCGTACACATGCACATGTGGACGTCAGAGCACAGCTCGTGAGAGTTGGTTCTCTCCTCTCACTGTTTGGATTCCAGGGATCGAACTCAGGTTGTCAGGTTTGGTGGCAAACACCTTCACCTGCTGAATGACCTCGCTGGATGTTCTCATTTTTATTTTACATGTTTGCTGTTTTTACCTGCATGGACTTCTGGGTATCATGCATGCAGTGCCTTCAGGTACCAGAAGAGGCCATTACCCCTCCCTTAAAACTGGAGTTGTTAGCCACCTGACATGGGTGCTGGGACCTGAGCTAAGGTTCATGCTCTTAACCACTGAGCAATTTCTCCAGCCCATTAGAAATTCCTTAAAGGGAAGAGTATAAGATTGGAATACAAAAAAGGAAATTGGAGATGCTTGAGAATACACATATTTGTCATAATTTACTTTAAAGATTGTTACTTGGGGCTAGGGATGCAATTCGGTTGGTAGGCTGCTTGCGGTGTGTATGAAGCCCTAGGCTTAATCTCTTAACACAGCATAAACTGGGTGTTGTGGCACAATCCTAACACTGAGGAGGTGGGGGGGCGACCAGAGGTTGATGACTTACCCAGTGTGAAGCTAGACAATAGGAGCTGTCGAGAGGGCTCAGTTGGTACTGCTCGTGGTACAAGCATGATGACCAGAAAGGTCTGCTGCCTAGCAACCATGTTAAAAGAAACCAGAAACAGTGGGCCTGTATCCTAGTGCTGGGCAGGAGAGATAGGAGAATCCCTGGGGCTTCTCGCCCGTCTATATAAATAGGCAACGCTGACTGAGGATGGCAACAGTTGTTGCTTCTGACCGGCCATGCACATGTGTATACCTGCACACATAGGTGAGAGCCCACATGGGAGAGCCCACATACACCTGTGCACACAAAAAATTTCATCACAGAGTCTTGTAGATTGAGTTATTTGTGTAGTTTAGTGTAGGGAACACAAATTATACCTTAAAGAATAGCTCTTATCTGCCCAGGTATGGCGGCTCACCTGTAACTCAGCACAAGAGGATTGCCATGGGTTCTAGATCAGCAAGAGAAGCTATCTAAAGTTGAATTGATTATTTCCTCCTTTTCCCCTTCTTCCTCCCCTCCCCTCCCCTCCCCATTTGTTTTGTGAGACAGGGTT
This sequence comes from Rattus norvegicus, assembly GCF_021556685.1. NCBI lineage: Eukaryota > Metazoa > Chordata > Mammalia > Rodentia > Muridae > Rattus > Rattus norvegicus. The sequence goes on from NC_141546.1 coordinate 46,032,146, forward strand.
CTGTTATGTAGCACTAGCTACCCTGGAACTAGCTCCATAGACCAGGCTAGCCTCAAAACCTGCTTGCCTCCCGAGTCCAAGGACTAGAGGCATGTACCACCACTGCCACACTAGAGTTGATTTCTTAGTTTAAATTATACTTAAAATTTTAAAATTTGTGTTATGTGTGTGTGAAGGAGAGAGAGAGTCCACACTTAGGCCTGGCATGTGAGTTTTTACATGTTTATATGTATTAGTGTTTTGCCTGTCTGTGTGTCTGTGCGACACTTGTGTGCCTATTAGCCAAGGAGGCCAGGAGAGGATGTTGGATCCCTGAGAACCGAGGTCGTTGATGGTTGTGAGCTATCACATGGTGCTGAGAATCAAACCCATGTCCTCTGGTAGAGCAGCCATCACCTTACTAACGCACTCATTCATTCACTCATTCAGAGGCAGGGTCAGCTGTCCTGGATCTCTCTGTGTAGACTTAGCTGTTCTCGAACTTAGAGATCCACCTGCCTCTACCTCCCAAATACCAGGGTTTAAGGTGTGCCACCACCTACCTGTAGCAGCCAGGGGCCATATCTGTTAAGCTGCCTCTCCAGTCCTCCAAAGGAGAGCTTTTGAGGTGTGTTCTCACTTTCCATTGTACTTGTTGAAGCAGGATCTCGGTTCTGCTGCTGAGCTGCCTATTCTGGGGTAGCTGGCCTGCAAGTGTCCTGGTGGTTCTCCTGCCTCTGCCTCCCGTCTCTGTAGGAGTGCCGGGAGTACATGGCTGTACTACAGCATCCAGCTCTTCATGTTCTGGGGCTCAAACGTGATCCTTCAGGCTTATGTAGATAATACCCTTATCTGTCAAGTCATCTCCTCAACCCAAAATTATATCTTTCACTGTTTTATGACTTTGAATATTTACTTGGGCACTGGAGAAAAATAAACATCGTCAAAGTATAGACTTAGAATAAGAATCTAAGCTGTCTGTTTACTGCAACGTGCAGAAGTTGCTCTTGCCAGCTTTCCCAAGGCCAGAATCAGTTGAAGGAAGTAGGAACCTCACAGTGCCATGCTCTGAGACCCTTTAGCTTCCTTGGAATGCTTATAGCTTCTGCCACTGGGACCATCTTGAGATTGCAGTTCGCAATACCAGTATTTGGTTGAGAGCATCAAACAGTTACTGTCTCAGCTTTTATGTGATATTTTAGTCCAGTTACTAATGAGGCTTTGAACCGCTTTCAGTTCTCTGAACAAGGACTGTGTTTGGTCTGGGTTAATGACTGTAGATGCTTTGAGATTGTTTAAAAGCTATGCCTCGTTCTCAAATAGAGTACTTTGGTCTGTTTGAGGGAAATAGGTCCCTTTTTCATGAACTGTGAGAGGTAATTTATGTGAAGGTGTAAGGATGTTTATCTTCTCTACCTACAGAACATCATTAAAAAAGTGAATGGTCAGAAGTTTGTATACAAGTTTGTCTCCTATCCAGAGATTTTGAAAATGGATCCACTGACGGTAGGCAGGATTGAGGGAGACTGTGAAACTTTAAATTCCATTGAAGCCAGCAGTTCCAAAGATGCTGAGTGTGGAGGAAAGGAGAGGCCACCTCAGCCTGGAGCCAAGACATCCAGTCGCAATGACTACATACACTCTGGTTTGTATTCTTCCTTTACTCTCAACTCTCTGAACACCTCCAATAAGAAGCTTTTCAAGTCAATAAAGATAGAGAATCCAGCAGAAAAACTAGCAGAGAAGAAAGCTCAGGAGCCAACCCCGTCCGTGATCAAATTCGTGACAACACCTGCCAAAAAGCCGCCCATGGAGCCTGTCACTGTTGCCTTTTCAACAAGCCCTAGTGTTTCTCCATCTTCTGAAGAAACTATCCAAGCTTTGGAGACTCTGGTCTCTCCCACACTACCTTCCCTGGAAGCCTCAGCCTCTGTATCCATCCTGGCTACCACCTTTAACCCCACTCCTCCAGTTCCTTCCATACCCCTTCCTCTACAGGAGCCTCCCAGGACACCGTCTCCACCGCTGAGTTCTAACCCAGACATTGACACAGACATTGAATCAGTGGCTCCTCAGCCCATGGAACGTCCAGAGAACTTGTCACTGGAGCCTAAAAATGAGCATTCAGCTTTGCCAGAAAAGGACAAAACAAATAACTCATCAAGATCCAAGAAGCCAAAAGGGTTAGAACTGACGCCCGCCCTTGTGGTCACAGGCAGTGACCCCAGCCCCTTGGGGATCTTAAGCCCGTCTCTCCCAACAGCGTCGCTTACACCAGCACTCTTCTCACAGGTAGCTTGCTCTTTCTCTAAGCGTGACTGCATTCATCACCCTTTAAGCCGTATCTAGAATTTATACCTGCAAGATTCAATTTCTGTTAAGTAGGTTTGTCTTAGAAAGATTATATGTAAACCTGGGAAACTCACTTCCTTACCTTAATTGGAATCTTCAAAACAAAAGAGATTTGATGTTTCATCTTCTAGAAATCCTTGTTCTTAGGTGGATAATATAATTTAGATGGTTTAGAGCCCCTGGGTTCCACCCCAGCACTGTGTAAACCAGGCATGGGGTCTGCACACAAGAAATCCCAGCACTGAGGAGGTCGAGGCAGGCAGACCTAGTCTGGGCTCCATGAGAGCCTTCCTAAGTAAAGCAGAACTCATTGATTTGCAGTGTTCCACCTCTTCCCTTAAATCTGACCATCAGGGGAAAAACAGAGGGGACTGAGAACCTTGAGAGGAGGGATGGTGTGGCCTTTGTAGTCAGTGTATCTAGTTATGTTAGGTTTTAACTTGCTCACTTTGGAGAGCTCTTGAATAAGACCACCCCAGATGGTCAGACAGTTTAGGTACTCAGCTGGTATACTATTGTACCTGCATGTAGTTTGCTTTCTAGTTTGGAAAGACACTATAAAAGTTGGGTTATAAAGTGATTATTGTGACCCTTAGCTTTCCTAGGTTATAAATGATTTCTGAGCTTTTCCTTATGATAAAACTTCAGCCACAGAGACAGTTGGGGAGGAGGAAGTAGTATATAGATTCTGTTTGTCTCTTTGGAAGGAGGGAGCACAATGCTGGCACGTCCTTGAGTGGCCTTCTTGTTGTTGCAGACACCCATCCTGCTGACGCCGAGCCCCTTGCTCTCCAGCATCCACTTTTGGAGCACTCTCAGCCCGTTTGCTCCTCTGAGCCCAGCCAGACTGCAAGGTGCTAATACGCTCTTCCAGGTAAACTACCCCAGTGTGCCTCCTGTTAACTGTGGGGATGGGCAGAGGTCATAGCCCACTGCCCAGCGTCCTTGTCGCACACCTCCCATTTGACGAGTGTTTCTCAGTCCATTGTGAGGTACTGGTTAATTTTCCTTTTGGTGCAGTGGGTGACTGGGGCCTGCTACTCCCAGTTGCTGCCCAGCTTAGCAAGAGATTTTCATTCTGCATCACTAACCCAGGAAAACACTGACGTTCAAGGCGCAGTGTCTGTTGATTGCATACGGCTTTTTTTGTGCTATGTATGTTAAACCACTGTAAGTCTGTGTACATGCACAATGCGTGCACACACGGCCATGATGAGGATACATGGATTAGAGTTACGTACCTTCACAACCTGTTCCCCTCGTTTATCTCCCTCCTCTTGTCTTCAGAACCCATCAGCTCTACCCCTTACAATACTTCCCCCTCCGACTTTCATGCCTTATTTTTGTGGCGGTGTTAGGGTTACTTGCCTGTGCATGAGTGAGTGTGGGTCTATACTGAAGAAAACCGGATCCTCCCCAGTCAACAGCTGTTAACTATCCTAGCTCCTCGGCTAGCACCGGGCCTCATGGGTTTCTCCCGTACCCATGCTGGCATGTTGACTTGCTTGATTTCCTTGATCTTGTGTGCGTAACCACAGCTCCTGTGAGTGTATGAACTGAACACATCACTTTGAGAAGACAGAATTTCACAGCACTGTTCCCCATCCTCTGGCCCTTAAATTCTTTGTGCGCCCTCTTCCACAGCATTCCCTGAGCCCTGGGGTATGTGTAATACAGATGTCCCATTAATAGCTGTGTACGCCACCAACACTTGTCCACTGCTCTTGACCAGTCGTGAGTCTCAATACTAACCATTATTCACTGCAAATAATTCTCTGGAGCTGGAGAAGTGGCTCAGTGGTTAAGAGTGCGAACTGCTCTTGCAGGGGACCAGAGTTCAGTTCCCATCATCCTTTTTGGGGACCTGCACTCACACATACAAACCTACACACATAGACACTTAATTTTTAAAAATAAAGCTTGTCTTATAAGGGTCAAGAGCTGGATTCATCACTGAGTGTAAAGGTAAGTGTTTGGAAGGCTGTTGGATAGTATGTCTACTTAGCAAAACAATCATAGGTCCCCTTAAGGCCAGTGACCTCCGAGCTGTGGGCTTTTGACCAAGTTTACAGTTCTAGGCATGGATTCCCTTCCATGGATCAGGCTTTAGATCTTAAATAGAAAAGTGGTTGGTTACTCCCGTAACATTCATGGGACATTAGCACCCGTGAATATGTTGCCTGGCAAGTCAGTCCTTCAGCATGTGAGACCCGTTGCCAGGTAGAGCTACCGATGGCTTGTCTCTTCTAGTGGCCTGCACACCATGTTTCAGCATTATGAAAGCTAGCTAGCAGGGAGGAAGTTCCCAGGTCAGTTCCAGCTTGGTTTCTCTGACCTGGAACCAAAGTACGTGGTATCTTTAGGAATAGTTCTGAGCAACTGGTGGGCAACCAGGAGCAGTAGCAATAGCCTGCATTGTGTGAGGGCCTCTGAGAACTCTTGAGTAACAGTTCTTAAGGACATGTCCCCTGCTTGGCACTAGAATTTGTTTAATTGTTCATGACTTCTAGGAACAGCATCGTCCACCCAGGATGCAAGGTGTCTTCATTCAAACTCTTTAAAAAATCATCTTTAATTAGCTTGCAAAGTAGTAGATTTCCATTTAATTATTTGTAGGTTCCCTCTTTTAATTCTTTTTAAAAAAAAGATTTATTTTTAAGTATTAGTGCTCTGTCTGCTTGTATACCTGCATGCCAGAAGAGGGCATCAGATCCCATTACAGATGGTTGCGAGTCACTATGTGGTTTCTGGGACTTAAACTCAGGATCTCTGGAAGAGCTGATAGTGCTCCTAACTGCTGAGCCATCTCTCCAGCTCCTACTTTTTTTTTTTTTTTTTAAAGAGGGAAGTTCTGAGACTGTTGTTATCAGTTACCTCATAATTGACCCTCATCAGCCTTTTCCTGCTAAGCCAGAGCTTAGGAAATGAACTCTGTATTGTCTCCCCACCAAGCTGTTAGGAAAGTTCCATATTATATTTTTACTTTTTCCTATGTGGGAAGTAATTCTCCATAGAAGAAACAGAGTCTTAGAATACTCTGAAACTTTGAGCCATTCCTAATGATGTACTTAGAACTGTAGCCCGGAGCTGGCTCCTTTGCAGGTGCTCTCAGGGAGCAGGGGCAGCTGTTGTCTAGGAGGAGGGCCCTGTGAGCACTTGTGCTTCTCTGGATTTACTGTTGAGGGTTCACAGTTCACTTTGTAACTGACCAACACCCCTGTGGGTTTGTCTTTTGTGAAATTTTTTAAACCACTGAGGTTAAACCTAAGGGTCTATGCCAGGGCATCATGAAGGAAAGCATCTCCACTCCTTTGAGGTAGACTGGAAAAAGTTAGTATTTACACTGTTAGCACAAATACATATTTTTTGAAAAAATTTATTTAAAAAGTTCAATACAATATAGTTTGATCATATTCTTTCTCTTCCCCCAAATCCTCCCAGATCTGCCTCACTTTCTGCCCATCCAACTTCAAGTTCCCCCTCTCTAATATATGTGTGCGTCTCTATCTGTCTCCTTAAAACAACACAAAATGAAGAAGCGAAAATCAAAACAAACTAAAAATAAAGTAAGATAGAATAATGAAATGAAAGCATAGCAGTAACAACGACAAACAACATGGAGTCTGTCTGTGTTGGCCAGCCACTCCTAGATATGGAGCCCTGGAGTATAGTTTATGTTCACAGGGACAGTTCATGGAGAAACTGATTTTCCCTTTGCCAGTGGCTACCAATTGCAGATAGCCTCTTAGAGGACAAAGACATTTTTGTTTGTTTTTGCTATGACAATATTTTGCTATGACAATATTTGAGACAGCACAGTGGATGAAGCATTTGTCTGGCAGTCTGCTTGATGGCCGGCAACCACATAGAGGCTGGAGGAGAGGCTGCCTTCACAGAGCTCTCACCTCACACTGTAGCCACAGCACCTGTGTGTACCACCCCACCACCCTATGCACATGGTACTGTAAACAAAACAAGAAGTACATCACAGTCTTCCATGATACCCAGTCACTGCCTTTGTCTTGAGGAAGTGTCGTATGTTCTGCCCTGGGGGAGAGGAGGGACAGAAAGTGGAAGGAGAGATTAGTACTGGGATGCTAATCTGCGTTTGTTTCTTTCTCAGTTCCCTTCTGTACTGAACAGTCATGGACCATTCACTCTGTCTGGCCTGGATGGACCTTCCACTCCGGGCCCGTTTTCTCCAGACCTGCAGAAGACATAACGAGTGCAGTTGTGGACTAAGAGACTAAGGAACTAGGACATAGACATCAGCATGACTCAGTTCGAAATGAGGGGTAGTTCTGCAGTGCTCATAATAGACCGTTGTGATTTTTCCCACTGCCTGTTGACAAGCCTTTTCAGGACTCTCAAAAGTTGGACTGTACAAAAAATGCCTTAATTGGAGTCCAAGCTCCACCTCACTTCTTTTTTTTTAAAGGTGTTTTTTTTGTTGTTGTTGCCTTTTTTTCCTTTTTTCCTTTTTTTTTTTTTTAAAGCTTTGTGCAAAAAACATTGGATAGTTGAGGTTCAGCAGCTGTGTTTCTCAAGAGTCACTGAACAAAGTCACCAGCCCTGGATGTGAGGACCCACATCCAGGGGAGAAAGTGTGCTTAGAGCCTGTTACTTAAAGGAATTCTTGTCCACTATGTGTGATGACCCACTTCTGCAGTCTCAGCACTTGGGAAGCTGAGGTGGGAGAATACCAAGGGTGGAGGGCCAGCCTGCGCTATATATATTGTGAGGTTGTCTCAAAAAGACAAAAATACGACTTAAATGAAACCAGCAGCATATTTTGTAGTGAGTGCGCTCTGTTGAATGTCTAAGGGGAGCGGCTCATGAGCAGTGGGAGAAACCTTAGGAGGTCAGCCATGCTGAGGATCTGTTTTGCCGTGAGCGCTGACATTACAGTTCTACAGAAGGGTGTCTTGTTTGCACTTACCTGGGCAAATCTCTGCTATCCGTACCTGTGATCCTGTCTGAACCTGTCCCTAGGCCCCGAGCTGTTTTAACACAAGACTTGGAAAGCTCAGTTTTAATGTGGGTTTTGGAACATTGGTTGAGACTAGGAGATCCCACTGTGAGCACAGATCTCTGGTGTGTGCTTTGAGCAGTGTGGTTCTGTAGCCATGCAACACAGCATGCAAGTGGTGATTTTTCCTGAGAGGAGAGTTGTGGTTTGAAAATTGAATGTCACAAGCAACCAAAAAGGTTCAGTGAAACACCCTGAGACAGGAGGTGGGGTGTTTCCAGCTAGAAGACACCCAGAGTGCCAGGCCCCTTTTCTTCTTGCCAGTTTCATCCCCTTACCATGCTGCTTTTAAATCTAAGGTCAGAAGATGATGATGCGTTCAGGTGTTGTAATCAGGAAGATGAACTCCAAAGGGAAACTTCGGTTAGCTGGAGGTAGAGACGGGCTTACTGCTTTCCAAAAGCGTCTTAACTTGTGGAAGATCAGATTGCACCTGACCATTCTTATGCATAGGAATTTGATTATTAAATTAGTAATGAGAAGTAGAGGCCTTCATTTGCATATTATGAAATACTGTGTGGTAAGACAGATACATTGATCTGGAATTGATACTAATTTCACAGTGGAATTTTGAAAATTTGACTCTTAAAGTCCAGAACCAAATTAAATGACATGTTCCTCCTCTGCCCATTAAACCCTAGATGTGACCTGAGTGGCATGAAGGCATGAGGGACTTGTGGGCTCAGAATGACACTGATACCCAGTGGCGTCTTTTCAGCTGCATAGCATTGCTGTCCAGTGCAGAGACATGGAAGTCCGGCAGTGTGTGCTGGCTGTGGAGGGGCGGGCCACAGTGCCTTTTAGGGGTGGCTGCAGACCTGTTACTGGTCCATTTGTGATTATCTTAAAGTTCTGTTCCCAGGATGTGCAATAGTAGCATTGAAAAGCAGTGTTCAGAGTGATGGGAGCAGGTACTGTAAGGAATGAGCTTTCTTCCCATGGTGCATCGTTAGGTTTGCATGCATATTTGGAATTAACCCTCAGCAGCACTTTGAGGTAATTTAGTGGGATAATATTGTGTAAACTAAGTAAGTATTGATAGATGACTTAGCTAGATGTTTGAAATCTGAAACCATAAAAATATTTTTATCTTACTGAGTTAAAGGAGAAAAGCCATTGGTTTGTTTTCACAGATGAAATATTTGGTAATTTCCTGTCTTAGCACAGAGCTGCCTTGGGTCCAAGGGCACCATTTAAACTCAGGCTGGGTGTGGTGATCCCAGCACATGGGGAATGGAAGCTGGAGGATCAACAGTCAGGGCTAGCCTCAGCTACATAGTAAGTTTGAGACTAGCTTAGGCTACACAGGACCCTGTATCAAAAAAACAAGGAAAAACCTCAACAACTTTGTAAGAAACCATGCGGCCTTGTGGGGTTGGAGAGACCTGTCTTCTTGATGTGAATGAATTTGCAGAAACACGTGCTTGGTTAGTGCATGGGCACGTGCCCTTTTTTTTAAAGTTGGTATATAATCTTGCTGTGTGTATGAGGCAGACATTTCTTTCTATAGACTACCTCCTTCCTGACAAAGTCTGAGCTTTGTGTTGGTTCGAATAGCCATAGAATTCTTAGCATCAACAGATGTATTCAGGGATGAGCGCACCCTCAGCTCACCTCTGGCGTCCACCACCCGTCACCTTGCTAGGGCAGATGGGGCTGGGCCTCAGTAGCCTGAAGCAGGGGAAATGAGCAGACTGTTAGAGACACCTTCTGCTCTGGACCGTCTATGCTTAGCCCTGTGACTGAAGGGGTGAGAGTGGGGGTGTTAGGGTGGTCCTGTGAAGGCCTGTGTTGGAGGGTCTGCCAGTCCCCTTGGGCGTCCATTGGTCCCTTGTGGGTTTGAATCCACGTTAGAACTGAGAAGGATGTGTGCGTAGGCTCAGAGCAGTGCCACACCCTGGGTGGGTTTTCACTTAAACTGTACTTTTACTCATGCTGATGTTTTTAAAATATAAAATTAAAATGTCAAGTTTAACTTAAAGTAAGTTTTTAGTGACTTCTGATAGTATTATTGTGTTGTTACAACCCTATGGCATAGTCTGTATGTTTGAATAAGGGTAGAAGTTTCTACTGATTAAAAAAGCATATAATAGAATCTTGAAGCCTTCAAAAGGCCAGCACTTCATTGAGTTAAAATAGTTTCTTTTTCTTCACTTTTTAACAGTTAAAATATAAGTATAATTTTTCCACTATGTTTTTTTGTTTGTTTTTGTTTTTGAGATAGGATTTTTCTGTCTCCAACCGGGCTATGAACTGAATCCCAAATGCTGACATTTGCAAGTGTGGGCCACCAGGTCTGGCTGTTTCTTCAAATTTGTAGAGAAAGTAAGTCCATGAATTTGTACGGAGTACTGACTAGCCTTTTATTCTTAAACTGGAAGATTCTTTGTGTATTTATATACCATCCTAGAAATCAAAAAGGCAGGAGAGACTGGCAGATATACCAGAGGCTTGGTGTTCATGGCAAAATGTCACCTATAAGAGCCACCCTGGTCTTACGCTGTGTGAGTTCCAGTACTCTGTTACTGTGGCCTCCAATTTTAACATTCTGAACGTCGCATTGAGCCCCTCAGTGAAATTGCAGAAGAGCAGTCAATCTTTTGGAACACACACCTTGATCAGGAAAAGTTTTGTTGTTGTTGTTTCTTTTCTTTCTTTTTGTTTTTTCTGAGACTAGACCTGTAGTTTAGGCTGGCCTCAAACTCTCCGCAGTCCTCCTGCCTTGGCATCCTAAGTACTGAGATTATGAATGTGACCTGCTGTATTTAGCACAGTGAAAGTTTTTCAACATAGAAATTTCTCTCAAAAAATTGACCTGTATCACCTTACTAAAGGGACATGCACGCTCTACTGTAACATACAAAACGGGAAGCGTTAGCAAAAGAAATAAGTGCTGGGTAGCAAGTGGCCTCGCGCCTAGAAGTAAACACTCCCCTAAATCACTGACAACATGGCGGAGCTTGTTTGATTCCCAAAAATACGTGTGTGTGTGTGTGTGTGTGTGTGTGTGTGTGTGTGTGTGAGAGAGAGAGAGAGAGAGAGAGAGAGAGAGAGGAGAGAGACTGAGTGTGAGTGCATGAGTGTCAGAGACAGAGATGGGTGGGGGGTGGGGGAGGGGGAGTTCTAAAAAAGCCTTGACATTCTCTGGGAGCCTTGTCATAGTTTTTCAAATTTCCTGTTAATTCTTTTTCATGGGGATTTGTGCCCCAGTGCCTCCTAGACTTCTGCACACCCTGACAGCCTGTTCCTTTTCATGTCTGTATCACACACAAGTGACATTGTTATTCTTATGGTCTTTGCAAACGTCTTTGGCCTTATCTTTACAAACAGCCTCATAATTACACGAAGTTACTTTATGCTAGAATATACACCAGCTTCTGCTCTCTGGCTGGATTGCTAAGCCTGAAGGGATAGTTTACTTGATGGCTTATTCTCACTATCACCTGTTTACTACATATGTGTCATTTGCCTGTGCCAAAAACTGGGCGTTATGCCACCATGGTATTCTTTGTCATGGATAGGTGTCGAGACAAGTGCAGACCTGAGCAGAAACCTGGGCTCAGAGTGAGTTCCCAAACAGCAAGACTCAGGTGTTGACACTGCCTTCTGTTGTCTGAAGGTTTCTAAAATGGATTTGAGCAGCAGAGTGTTCAACCCACAGTACTGTTCCTTCTGGCAGACACTCTCGCAGAGGCCAGCTTCTGTGGCAAGCATTTCATCAGTCTTCTAGGCCTGCTGTTTTCAGAGCAGCACTGCCCCAGTGTTTCTCTTAGATATCAGAACCACTTACCGAAGGTGCCATTTCCATCTTGGGGCGGGGATGCTCATGGGTGATGGTGTGTCCCGTGCTCTTTGGAACCTGTCACTATCAGAGTCATGTTTTCACCTGCAAACACAGCAGATGTCCCCGTCAGTGTGCAACAGGGACTCCATCCGAAGCTGACAGTGCTTCACGCTGCTTTGCATGGCTGAAACAGAATGTGACAAATGTGACAAGTAGCCAGCTTGCCAGAGAGGAGCCGTTTCATAGGTGCTGCTGTTTGCAGTTAGCCCCTGGGAAAGGTAGAAATGCAGAGTGGCTTATGGGAGAGTAGCTGCCTGCTAACATGGTTAGACTTGCTCCTGTGGTGCTGGGGACAGAACCAGGCACCTTGAGTGTGCTAAGTGACCGATGCTGGGTTACACCCCCAGTAACCTCCCCCCATTACTTTAAGTGACACCTTTAACCAGGAAATCCCCAGAGATGGCAGTTTCTTGAGTGTTAAGTGGATTGCACATGGGGCAGTTTCATGAAGCTAACTTGTCTTTGAAATACTTAAGTTGGAATTGAGCACATTAAATCCTGAGGTATTAGCTGAGTGCATCTCTTGTGTATATACTGCCATGTTGACCCACAGCGTGAGTCTTTTTCAGAGAGAGGCACATTCATCCCCAAAGATGGCTATTAATCTATTCGTTCTAAACCTAAACACCCATCCACTGCCGCAGGTGTCACATGATGACCTTGTTCAGTTCAGTTTCAAATGCATTCGATCTTAAAGACCAGTCACCTTATCCTCCTCTCTTCTGTTCACACATTAAACATAGGACATCTTTTCTAAAACTCTGCAATCTGTTTGTTTTCATATAAAATTGCTTCTGGGTTGACTGGGAAGTCCCAGGAGGTGTCTAGGGTGTAATAGGCCTGGCTTGTTGGCATAATGTACCCTTTAAACCATATATAGGCAGCATGAGCAGAAACCTCGAGGGGATCAGGAAGAATGGTCTCATCTTTGCCTTGTTCCCATCTTAGTAAACCCACTGATTTCTCCTCCTGCGGGGATGCGGGGAGATGGGGTGCCTGGCAGCTGGTCCAGAGGTTCTGTCAGTAGCAGCATTTGCTTTGCTAGCTTCAAGCCCAGGACTGCTGTAAATGGCTGTTAAATCACTTGGCACTTTCTTGGGATCTGTATTAGCACTGTTCATTCGTTTGTTTGTTTGTTTGTTGTTTGTTTGTTCATTGGTTACTTTTTGAGACAGGGTCTCATTGGGTAGTTCTGAGAAACTTGCTATGTGGAACGGGCTGGCCTTGAACTCACATAGATCTACTTCCGCTCCTCAGTGCTGGGATTAAAGGTGTGCACCACCATGCCCAGCTGTTTTTGTTCTTAAAAACTGGAAGCACTTAACGGTTGTTTTTGTTTGATTTCAGCTTCAGGATATTGCCGGTCAGGGAAATAGGGTTTATTTCTTACTTCTAGTTTTGGGAACTTAGTGTTTGGAGAAGGGAGCAATGGATCACCCTTTGAGTCTTCCTTCCAGGCTGTGTGAGGCAGCCTCTTTGAGCTAGGATGTAAATGGCTCAAGGTCTCTTACTATTGTGCTTTGTAGAAATGTATAATTTAGGGGTTGGGGATTTAGCTCAGTGGTAGAGCGCTTGCCTAGCAAGTGCAAGGCCCTGGGTTTGGTCCCCAGCTCCGGGGGGAAAAAAAAAAGAAAGAAATGTATAATTTTAGAAAGTGATTGGCAGTTGGTAGATTGCACTGTAAATTTGAAAAGTATACAATTGCTAACATTTTGTGTTATTTTCCTTTGTTGCTTATTTCTGTTACATAGGGGACCGAGTCCCTTCTGAGACAGTTCATTGTTTGCTTGAGGACAGTATTTCCGCCACTGCCACTGCTGGCATACGACAGAAGAGCATGGTTCAGTCCTCTCTGCTGAGCTAAAATGGATCAGCTAAAATGTACACGTATGCAGAAGCGCACACGGATGCTTGGGCCCCGGAGGCCTGCTTACAGGTGCGGCTGAGGCTGTTCCCTCTGCCCCTGGCAGTTCCGTGGATCTTCATGGATCGGAAAGACTAAACTTAAACTCTGGGACTGCTGGCATATGCCTGTAATCCTGTAAACCCAGGAAGGTTCAGGTGCTGTATAGTGAGTTTGAGGCCAGCCTGAGCTACACGAGAGCCTTTCTGAAATACATTTAAGAGGTTCACTGGTTCGGAGCACCTGGTGATCTTCCAGAGGAACAGAATTGGCGCAACACTGCCTGTAGTTCCAGTGCTAAAGGGTCTAGCGCCCTCTTCTGGCCTCCATAGGCATCTGCACACATTAAACAAACCACCTTTTAAAACATTTTTTTAAAAGCTTTAGTTCATTTTGCAACTGATATTCTAAACATAAAATCTTTGGTTAAAGTGAGTTTCTTAGAATTATTCCCTTTATTCACCAAAATAATCAAATTGGACTTCCCCCCCTTCTTTAAGTAGGTTTTGTTTTTATGAACTGCTGGTTACAACTGTGTCTCCATGTATCAGCCTCCTACATGGCTGGGCCGACAGGCACATGCCACCACATCGGCTTACATTTGCATTTAAGAGCAATCTAATGATTTCCATGAGTCCTATCAGAACTTCTGTTTTAAAAACCTCCTAAGCTGGAGCTTTATTTAGGTTGGTCGGTAGGGTAGCCCAAGGTTTGAGTCTCATTACTCCATAAACCAGGAGTGTGGCTCAAACCTGTAATCCTCAAACTAGGAATATAGAAGTGAGATGATCAAGAAGTTCAGGGTTTCATCCTTGGCAAGTTCAGGGCCAGCCCAAGGTTAAAGATCCAGTCTTGGGGGAAAAAAATGAAAATAAAATTGTGAGGAGTGGGAAGTAACCATGGGTTATTTTAGTGTGTGCTAGGAGGTTGAATCACAGCAAACCTGGCAGTTGACGCACTCTAAGGCGTGAACATGATTTAAAAGGTAAATAACAAAGAACAAACGCTTGTTTCTCATTCAGTTAATCTATAATTTAGCAAAAGCATGAGTCTGCCTTGGAGTGACTGCAGTGTATATATACACCGGTGTCTGCACAGGTAGAGGGGAGCGGGTTCCTGTGTATGAGTTTGGAATGGCTGGTAAAAAGGACTGACAGGGTACTCACTCAGCCCCTCAGGGGAGTGGCTGTCTGGGTGAGACCTCTTGTTTATTGTATCAACCTCCGCATCTCTGGTTACCCAGTGTCGCCACTTTGTATAAGGAGATGTTAGGTGCAAGCAGCACCTGCCCACAAGAGTCGCTTACTGTCAGAGCGTCGCGAATGGTATGTCTCAGGTAGGTTTAGTTTACACTAAGGGGACCTGCAAAGTACTCCGATCTCTGTTCTTTTCTGAAAAAACAATTACTGTGGCAACTGCTAACCGTCCTTAAAATTAACATTAGTTGTTCTTACAGATGGACAGAATGGTCATCTCAGCTAGCTACCCAGTAGCACGTAACTGTGGAGACAAAAGGGTGTTGCTTTAAGGCTGGTGAAGCAAGTGCAGAGTCTTGAATTCTGCCTTTCGGGTGAGGAATGTCTTGAAGTTAAAGGGAGAGGGGGCAAAGGACGCATGCGCACTTTGAGGGCTTTCTAATGCACTTCTGTTCAAAGATGGCGGTTCAGTTCGATGGGTGCCATTTCCAGGCATTGCAAGGGACTGCCCCAAGTAACCCGCCAGGGGTCCTTACTTCTGTTGCTTCTAAGCTGTATGCAAAAGCGTTGTTAACTTCTATAAAGATCATGTGTATTTTAAGAAAATGCAGTTTTTAAAACTTTTATGTAAGAACTGACAGAGGGATTTGCTTGTATGTGGGAAGCTGGCTTTGAGAAAGCACTCTGGCGGGTTTATTCCGAGTCTAGAGCTCTCGAGATCTGTCAGTAGATACATGTGCAACTAGATACGGACAACAATTGTATTTTTTTAAAATAAATATTTTTAACAAAATGACTTGGATTGATTATTCCCCCTCCCTCACATCTACCACAGCAGTTGGTGATATTTTTCATCCACGCTAACCGAGTAAGGAAAGGATTCAGTGCGTATCCTGAGACAGGGTCTTCGGCCGCTCGATATGTCTCCGTGAAACATTTAAAGCCAGCTCAAAAGAGGTAGAGAAGAGGGGCTTGCGAAATGATTGTCAACATGAAAGGAGCTGAGAGGACAGATGGGCTGGAAACACTTCATCATGGGAAATCTTTAAAACTGCATTGCGGGGGTTAGGGATTTAGCTCAATGGTAGAGCGCTTGGGCGCAAGGCCCTGGGTTCGGTCCCCAGCTCCGGAAAAAAAAAAAAAAACAAAAAACTGCATTGCGTTTTTTTATTTTGTGTCTGGGTGTGTATGTGCACGTGTACAGGTGTGCCATAGTGCATGCATGGCAATCGGGACAGCTTTTGGGGATGAGTGTCTTATGTCACGTGTGTCCTGGGTATCAAAGGCTTGGCATCTCCTTTATTCTCTAGGCCTTCTTACTGGTCCTGAAATGTGTGCATTTCAGCGTGTGTGTGCGTGTGTGTGTGTGTTAAAAATTTTAACACTTGGGCTGGAGAGATGGCTCAATGGTTAAGAGCACTGACTGTTCTTCTATAAGTCCTGAGTTCAAATCCCAGCAATCACATGGTGGCTCACAACCATCTGTAATGGGATCCAATGCCCTCTTCTGGTGTGTCTGAAGACAGCTACAGGGTACTCCTATAAAATAAATAAGGGCTGGGGATTTAGCTCAGTGGTAGAGCGCTTACCTAGGAAGCGCAAGGCCCTGGGTTCGGTCCCCAGCTCCGAAAAAAAAAAAAAAAAAAGAACCAAAAAATAAAATAAATAAATCTTAAAATTTTTTAACACTTTGCAAACGTACAGTTCTAATCAGATGTGCCCGCCGCAGCCTTTGGGATGAGGACTGGTTCATTTCTACCCTAGCACCCTTTTTGTTTTCAGACAGGGTGTCATGTAGCTTTGGCTGGTCTGGACCATGAAAGCCTTGACCTTTGTGGTCCCCCTGCCTCAGCCTCCTGTGTGCTAGTTACAAATGTGACCCATAATGCTTGGCCTCCCTAGCCCCCTTTCTTTGGAGTGCCTGTGAGAAGGAAATTGGAGACCAGTTACTTTAGCTGTGAAATTAAGCCTTCTAAAAATTGGCTTGGAACGTGATGGAGGAAGTAGGCCTAATGGGTAGCCTGACTGCATCAGAGAGCACAGGTTTATTCCAGATTAAGTACCCAGAGCATACCAGATGGCTGGTGCACAGAACACAGGCCCTGGGAGTGTCTCCAGGCAGTGCTTGACCATCATTGAGCCAGTGAAGGGCTCTCCTGGGAATCTGTTCAGATACATTACCTAGTGGTATGCTGAGCTCAGAGGACCTGAGAAATATGCTCTTGCTTCTTGCAGTCTCAGGGTGCATCTTAGAATACCCAAAGCTCCAGGTCCTTCAATGGAAAAGCCCGAGAAAGCCACCATTTCGGCCTTTTTAACTGTTGGCACCATTGGCGAAGCATACTGACTGCAGGTACCATTTTGTCTGTGTTTTATAGAGGCGTCTAATGGCAAACATCCTCACTCTTTGGGTTTTATTAGGTAGGAGACAATGCTTGAGAGTCCCAGGATCACACATTTGTCATAATACCCCTGCCATTGGAGGGATCGTGTAGTGACATCCTCAGGAGCCACTCAGAAGTACAGTGGTCTGTCACAGTAGAAGACTGTCAAAGAAGTAAAGATTTCAGCAGCCATGGAGGGTCCTGGCAGATGCTGGCCCTGTATGTGTTGACCCTATGTGTTTTGAACACACTGGTCATTTCCCAAAATCCCTCTCCCATCTAGCCCAGTGTTTGTTCAAACCTGTTAACCTCTTACAAGCACTGATGTCTCCTTGAGATGTTTGTTTTTCCCGTACCTTCTGGGAGACCACTTTGACTCCTGAGTGGCTTCTCATTTTTACCGCATCAGTTCTTCTCCTAAACCTCTAGGTTTTGAAGAACTCCAGGCTCAATCTCCCAATCTCCCTACAACCACTAACTAGGTGAGTTCATTCCTCATCTATGAACACTGTAAGTTACATAACTTCTCTTTAAGCTCTAGCTACCAAGTCTAGCAGCTGGCTTGATAGCCAAGATAACATCATAAACTGATGTGCAAAATGGTTTTTAAAAAGACATGGCCTCTCTAAGAGTGTGGCCTGCTGGGTCCTCCATGCCCTGGAGGAGCTGAAAATGGTGGAAAAGGACCTCAGGACAGAGAGAGATCGCACAGGACTGCTGGACAGGTGGCAACTGCCACCAAGAAGCATTAGAACAAAGGATGCTGGGTTAATAAATTGTTTTCATTCATTTAAAAAAATAAAAAAGAAAGACATGGCCTCAGACTTGGAAGATGGCTCAGTGGTTAAGAGCACTGATTGCTTTTGCAGAGGTCCTGAGTTCAAATCCCAGCTCATAACCATCTGTAATGGCATCTGATGCCCTCTTCTGGTGTGTCTGAAGATAGCTACAATGTACTTGGGCAACCCCTAAAAGGGTCCTGACCCATAGTTTGGGAACTGCTGCTCTTCTCAGAGATGGGAGGCCGAGATAGAAGAATCCACCAGAAGTGAGCTTGGTTTGTGCAGCAGTAAAGGACCCTTCTCAGACAAGATGGAATGACAGGGACCAACACCTCAAGTTGTCCTCTGACCTCTACAGGTATGGTATAGCATATATGAATTATATAAACCTTAGTTTGCTTCACAGGTCCTTTCCCATAATGCATCTGATCTTCATATATTCCTTTAATCATGTATAGGCTTGGTGGTGAATAGCGATTTTCCTTAAGACAATAATGTCTTATTATATATATATATGTATATATGTATATATGTATATATATATGTATGTGTATGTATGTGTGTATATATATATATATATATACCCTAAACCAGTCCGGGCTGGATGGGCCCATTGTTCCAGACCCCAAGGTGTTTCAGGATGTGTTTGGCACAGAATGTAAGTTACTAAGGGTTGCTAGGGAGCTCTGGGTTACCAGTTGCTTTATTTAGGGAGGGGTGTGCAGCTTGATGTCGGCAGGGTCTCGGCTTGTTAAGTACCTTATGCATAGCCAAGTGGAGTCTTCCCTGTGCTTGCCTGCCTCAAAATGGCCTCATACCAGCATGGGTCAGATGCCTTCAGCTTAAGACTATCACTTTTCTCTCATACTGAATCCATCAGCAAATTCTGTCAGACCTTCCGATTGAACTCATCATTACCATTGACACTGCTTTCAACATGGCCCAAGTCACAGTCACCTCTCCAGTCCTGCAGTTGTATCTGAGCTGATCTCAGTCCCACCGCCTTCAAACGGCCAGAGTGACTATTTCAAACGTGTGAACCATGCCATGTGATGGTCTGTCAATAAGTTCATGTCCCCCAGAAAAACCTACATTCGTACCCCAGTTATGTGACCTGGGCCAGGATAGCATGCCACCCCTATTTCTTGCCACTGTCTGTCTGCTTTGTGGTCCAGACCAGCCTGCCAGCTGCTTGTCAGATTCTATGAAACGTTCCAATTCAAGGCCCTCTCCTGGTCTACCTGACACCCACCCGCCTGGCTTGCTCCTGTGTGGCAAATGTCCTCTTGGTAAGATAGCCAGAGCATCTTTAGCCATTCCCACGCCCACCCCTGCTTCTTAACAGTACTCCATCACCCTGTGACATGTTATATATTTACCCGATGCTTCTATGGCTTTGACCTTGCAGTCCTTGTGAGGCAGGGACTTGGCATTCACTGCTGAAACTGCACCTAAGCCTCTGCTTTGAGCATGGTAGGTGTTTTGTTTGTTTTTGTTGTTGTTGTTGTTTGTCTTTTGAGTAAATGCAATCTCTGCAAGAAACTTGTGAACTGAGGATATAGCACAGTGGGCAGAGCGCCTGCCTCCCCTGTGTACTCTAAATTTGATCCCCAGACGCACATAAACTGTCTGAGGTGATGTGTGCCTGTAATCCAGCACCTGGGGTGTGGAAATAGGAAAATCGGGGGTTCTAGGTGATCTGAGCTACATAGCAAGATCTACTCTACCTCGGGCAATGTAAAACCTGTTTCAAAAAGACAAACAAACAAATAACAAAACAAAGGAGCCCCTTATGTCACTGTGTCTTCCTTTAGGGAGCAAGGAGTACTGGTGGCTTAGATTCCCAAGTCTGCAGAAGGAATCTGGGAACAGGGAGACACTCTGAAATGACAAAGGTCTTTTTTTTTTTTTTTTTTTTTGGTTCTTTTTTTCGGAGCTGGGGACCGAACCCAGGGCCTTGCGCTTCCTAGGCAAGCGCTCTGCCACTGAGCCAAATCCCCAACGACAAAGGTCTTAAGAGCTAGAAGTGCAGCTTAGTGGTGAGTTTTGCCTAGAATACATGAAACCCCAGGTACCTTCTCTAGTATTGCCCTGGATCTCAAATGTGTACTATATTCATTCATTCATACATACATTCATACATACATACATACATATATACATACTACATACATATGTACCTACTACATACATGCATATGCAGTTGTCATGTGTGTATCATATATGGGGGGTATGCGTTTGTGAGTGTGTGCATGCATATCACGTGAACCTATAAGAGAGACCATCTCTAGAGCACTAGACCATTTGGTCTTAAGTATAAAGGGTCGACTACCCTTCAAGATGGATGACACACTTACTAGGCTTAAAATACTTTATTTTTAGGAAAGTATCAGATTTGTCTTAATTTATTTTCTGTATTAACACATCAATCGTCATCAATGTAGGTATAACCAGCGATTCTTCTTTCTAGATCTGTATAAAAAGGATGTTTTCTCGAAAAACTACAAGAAAAATACAACCGCTTTCTCTTTGCCCAGGTCAGTCACCATAGTTAGATTTTAATTTGGCTAGCATGAGGTACTTTTATAAGTATTTATAAATATAGTTAAAAGGATTTGCTTAGGCCACCGGCATTTCAAAGTTAAATTTGTTTGACTTAGAGTTTGTACCAAATGTAGATGACTTCTAAGCTGCTTACGGCGCTTTGAAAGTAATAAAAGTAAAAACATGAACATTTGGAAGGCAGTTCCCATGTAGGGCACGTAGCAGATGCTCCACACACTCTTAATTCTCTCAGAATTCCTGTGAGGTAGGGTGCTTTTAGAAACGCCATCATACTGGTAAAAACAAGCAAGGCTGGAGATGCTTGGGGGACAGGGGCTTCCAGGGTCACAGCTAGAAGGCTAATACCTGGTCCATCTCTGCTCTGCTGGTGCCTAGTGTGTGAACTACAGCCCTTGGGACCATGGTCCGCTTGACTTTCACATGAACACATGTATATGCCCAGAGAACGCACAGATAAACTGTAACAGAACATTCTGTCCCTTTCAGAAGTCTCCGTGACAGCCATGTTGGTGATTCCAGAAGCCTTGCACCCAGCCCTGTCCAGGCTGGTGTAGTCTCTGATTACTAACCTATGTTGTGAATAGAAGTGGGCACTCCTGACACACACTGATTTCTGCACACTGACACTGCTCTCTGTATACTGCGCGGCTTGAATTATTAGGCAATCCTAGATTTATGTGGAGAAAAAAAAAAGATCTTGACACAGTATAAAATTTTCATCTATAAAAGGTATAAAATTCCAAATGGGCGAATTTTTAAAATTCGTCTGTACCTTGAGGATCTCGGTAAAGAACAATAGGATGTCCATTTCATTCTCCCTGTGCTTTCTGAACCAATTAGCATTGCTCATCAGCAGGGCGGTGCTGGGAAACCCATCTGTTCCCAGCAGCACAGCTTTTCCCATTTCTGTGCCTTGGACTACCAGTGGGCTGCCAGGAGAACTGAGGGGAGGAGCCCAGCAGGATTCTGCCACAGAAATGCCACCACCTTGGTGCCATGAACACTCCTGAACAGCTTCTAAGGCCAGAATCATCAGACATATGAAACTGGAAAGTGATGTTTTGAGTATTGCCTTAGTTTAGTTACAAATTATTTTTTAATCTGGGTGGTAGTGGTACACACCTTTCATCCCAGCACCTGGGAGGCAGCGGCAGACGGATATCTGTGAGTGAGGGTGGCCTGGTCTATAGAGTGAGTTCCAAGGCAGCTTGGTCTACAGAGTAAGTTCCAGGACAGCTGGGGCTGCACAGAGAAATGTCATCTCAAAAAAAGAATAATAATAACTTAAGTCTTAGCCATGGCTACTAGCTCTCATGAAGATTTAACAAACGGCTTTCTAGAGCTTGTCTGAGTTAGCCCGGTGCAGCACTGAACTAGGGTCTCAAAGTGAGATTCAACATTTCCTTTGTTGTCTTAGGACACCAATAGACCGATTTCTGCAGGAGGGATGTGAGGGACTTGGGACCTTGGGTAAGTGAAGAACACATAAATCCTTTCCACATGCCAGAGGGTTTTGATTAATTTAAAATATATCTATACCTAGCAATGATTAATGACATGATTTTAGCATGTTTCTCAAACCTCAACTAAACGTGATCTCAAATGCAGAGTTTAGCCCATGCTCGGGGTGGCGTGTGGAGAGGCGTGAGGGCTGTCTTTCATCCTCCCATCTGGTTGTCAGGGAGAAGTCCGAACCAGAGAGGAAGACAGCTAAAGTGTCAGGCAGGTGCTGGATTTGTCCAGGGAAGACTCAGGGACGGAAGACACAAACAAGATGGCAAGAGAAGCCTCCCGTAGGACCCTGGCTTCCTGTGTCAGTCTGGTCACCCTGTTGCCCAGAAGCTGAGCTCTTCACCTCTGGTAGCAGTCAGAGTTCTCCACACCGAGGGCTTTGTCTTGGGTAAGAACTACGAAAGAAAACATAAACAGGTAGCAGATGTGGGCGGCCCCAGCTTCCTCCAGAAGGGCAAGCAAACTTGGTGTTTTTCTGCTGTTCTGGTGCTCACATGCGCGCCCACAGTCTGACAGGTACACTTGTGTGCCTGTGCGTGCACGTGTGTGTGCACTGTGGGAAGTCAGATCGAGATCAAGTTCTGGTGAAGTGCTAACAGGGACAGTTGAGACTAGTGTCTAGGGCTGGGGGGAAAAGCCTGTTTGTTCTCCATAAGAAAGGAACATGGGAGGGGTTGGGGATTTAGCTCAGTGGTAGAGCGCTTGCCTAGGAAGCGCAAGGCCCTGGGTTCGGTCCCCAGCTCTGAAAAAAAAGAACCAAAAAAAAAAAAAAAAAGAAAGGAACATGGGAACTGTTAGTCATTCCATGGTCACAATCATCATCATCGTCTCTTCCTCCTCCTCTGCGTCTTCTTCAAGGGCAGTCTTCATTGAGATATTGATTATGTGCGTGTGTGGTGGGGAACATGCGTGCCACGGTCAGTATTCGTGTGGAAGTCGGAGGACAGCTTACAGGAGTCAGTTCTCGCCTTCCACCGTGTGAGTCTCAGGGAGTGAACTCAGTCTTGGGGGGTATCAGTATGACCCTTACGTGCTGAGCCATCTTGACTGTCTATGTGACTGTTAAGTGTTAACACTGTGAAGTGACCCTCTCTATAGAGGGATTGGCTAGACAGAAGCTACCACCTGCCATCTCAGAGGCTGTTCTGGAAAGCCGTGTGGCCTCTCTTACTGGACCTCTGTAGTCCAGTTTTGATTTCCTCGTGTTGCGTTTTTTGTTGAGACAGAGTCTCACTGTGTACCCTGTCTGGCCTGGAACTCACTCTGTAGACCAGGCTGACCTGGAACTCACAGAGGTCCACCTGCCTTTTGTCTCCCTAGTACTGGGATCAAAGGCCTGTGTCACCACATCTGGCTCTGCACTTAGTATTAAGGTGAACATGGCCACTTAGAGAGAGAGGGGGCTGTGAGCAGTTCTTCAATCTTTGTGTTATTCTCTTTTCTCAGAGAGAGTGCTGGCTCAGCTTGGGTACCTTCTGCTAACAACTGCCTGATGCAGGGCTGTAGTCATTAGGCAAGGGCCTTGCAGTTACAAAAACAGACTTGGTACTATCTCAGCCCAGGTCTCTTGGGAGCTCTTCCCTGCTATTTGCCCCCCTTTCCCCCAAAAATTCTTTTCAAAGGCACAATTTCGACAAGAATCAAAACCCCAAACTGTAAGAAAAGGGCTAGTTAGGCCACTGGGCTAACTCCAGCCAGGGAGGCAGGCTGTACCCTCTCAGGCGCTCAGATTTTGGCACTAGGATTCACTCTAAAGGGGTTCCAGGAAGACAGGTTCACTGTCTGTGCCGCTCTGCTAGTGGAGAAGCCATGAGTCAGCCTGTTCACCCGCTCTTGCCTTCAGACTCCAGTGGACAATCACAGGGAAGCGGGGAAGAGGGGAAAGGGAAGCCTCAGGAAAACAAACACTTCCTTGCATTTCATTTGGAGCATAACAGCGCTTCCGACTGTTAGACTCCCATTCTTTCCCCTCCCTGCTCTGTTTCCCCCCTCTGTGTAGACACGAATTTTCTTCTTACCTGATGAGAGTTCAGGATGTATCCTGTGGAAAAACAGGAGCAAGATGTAGAAGATAAAAGCCAGGCAGCCAAAGATCACGCCACAGACGAGGAAACTGTAAGTGCCCTGGGCCTGAAAGATCTGCCAGAGAGGAACACAGCAGCCATTAAAATCCCGCCTGATGGTGCATGGGAAAATGGCTGCCTTGGGCCCTGGTTGGCTTCCTAGTCAAGTTGGGGCCATCCTACCAGATGCAAGAATGTGGGGGAGGTCTCCTCAAAGTTACAAATCTGGTGAAGACATGAATCCTGCTGTAAAGCCAGCGTTGCACCTGTCTATACTACATATATTCTTTCAGATCTGTGTTCTAAGACTTCCTGGAAGACATTGTATGATCACTGACGTTTCATTGTATGTATGTATCTATCTATCTATCTATCTATCTATCTATCTATCTATCTATCTATCATCTATCTACCTATCTATCTATCTACCTACCTATCTATCTATCTACCTACCTATCTATCTATCTATCTATCTACCTATCTATCTATCATCTATCTATCTATCTATCATCTATCTATCTATCTATCTATCTATCTATCTATCTATCTATCTATCCATCCATGCACACATCTATCTATCTATCTATCTATCTATCTATCTATCTATCTACCTATCTATCTATCATCTATCTACCTATCTATCTATCATCTATCTATCTATCTACCTATCTATCTATCATCTATCTATCTATCTATCTATCTATCTACCTATCTATCTATCTATCTATCATCTATCTACCTATCTATCTATCTATCATCTATCTATCTATCTACCTATCTATCTATCATCTATTTATCTATCTATCTATCTATCATCTATCTATCTATCTATCCATGCACACATCTATCTATCTATCTATCTACCTATCTATCTACCTACCTATCTATCTATCTATCTATCTATCATCTATCTATCTATCTATCTATCTACCTATCTATCTATCTATCTATCTATCTACCTATCTATCTATCTATTTTTATTTATATGCGTACCCTGTCACTGTCTTCAAACACATCTGCAGAGGGCATCGGATCCCATTACTGTGAACTGCCATGTGGTTGCTGGGATTCGAACTCAGGACCTCTGCAAGAGCAGTCAGTGCTCTTAACCACCGAGCCATCTCTCCAGCCCAGTTCATTGACATTTCAAACATATGAGATGCCATAAGCCTAGCTGGAATTCTGGTGAAGGTGTGTGTGTGTGTGTGTGTGTGTGTATCATCTTTTAACTTTTTTTTTTTTTTTTGGTTCTTTTTTTCGGAGCTGGGGACCGAACCCAGGGCCTTGCGTTTCCTAGGTAAGCGCTCTACCACTGAGCTAAATCCCCAGCCCCTTAACTTTTTATTATGAAATTTAGAATGTGTCAAAGTAGCAAATAGAACTTTTATAGTCCACCAACTTAAGAAATCACACCACGTCAAGTATGGTGGCTCACAGACCTTTGATTGGCAGATCTCTGAGTTACAGAACACCCAGGGGGCTGCACAGAGAAACCTTTAAAAACACAAAGAAAGGAAGGAAGAAAGGAAGGAAGGAAGGAAGAAAAGCAAGCATGCCAATCAGACCCCAGACATGGCATTTCAGTGCGCAGATATCCAGAATGTAACCCTTCCTCTCTGTCAGGCAGGAAGGCAGAGAAAGGAGGCTCCCGTGGCTGTGAGGGCATGGGGTGGGGGACTACACGACACAGGCTCTGCTTCAGTGCTGGCTGTGACTGAAAGCCAACTGACCTAGGGCAAGCTGTTAAGTGTATTGATGTCTCAGGATCCTGTGCTGTAAAGACTGGCATCTGTGTTACGGTAGTCAAGGAAAGTAAATTGGTTTTAATGTTTGACTTCCTGGGAAACAAATGTAACATGGTCACTTTGAAGGAAATCGAGGGAGTGGTCAGGGCAGGCACGACATGAATGGGGTCCTGGGTAGCGTTGCTATAAACTGGGAGACAGGGGCCTGGGCAGGATGGATAAGGAACACTGCCGGCAGCAGGGCACACTAACTAGGCTTTGAGAGCCAACAGCATTCCCATGGGGGCCCCCTGGCCCCAGGCCCAGACATCTCTGTTTGCTTTGGATTCATGCATTTGGTCATTAAGGTCTCCACATCCCACATGCAGAGACCTGGTTTTTGAGTCTGGCTGGCTTAGAAAAGGAAACAGCCCCAGCCTGGTGGGTTCCTGCAGGCTGTGCCGGAACTCAGGAAGCTTGGACTTAAAGGTGATGGCTATATCTTCTCACCTGCTTAGAGGAGTAACCCCCAGCCACCCCCAGAGGACCCCACCTACCAAGCCAACCAGCATCTGCAGGACCATCTCACCAATTCCTGCCCCAGTCACCAGCACCGTGGTCGCACAACCTGGCCAAATGAGAAGGGAAGGTTGAGTGAGAGCAAGCTGAAGAGGTGGAAGTGAGCTACGAGAACCCAGAGCATTCTGGGATGCCTCTGGAAGGTGTAAGTGACCAGTGCATGTAGGACATGTAGGACCTTGTTACCAGAATGGCATAAGATTGGTAAGGTTGGGGTTGGGGATTTAGCTCAGTGGTAGAGCGCTTGGCAAGACCCTGGGTTTGGTCCCCAGCTCCGAGAAAAAAAAAAAATTAAAAGATTGGTAAGGTTGAATGAGCTCCAACTCTGGAACCTCAGAGTTGAGAACAGCAGGAGTGGAGCCGTTCCCTACCTGCCTCTACCTGCTCTGGACCGGGTAACCACAACACTCTGCTGAGAGCCATGGGCACGGGGTCACGTCACATAAACACCTGGAGATCTCCATGCTAATGAGGTATGTGGATGAGCATTTCGTGGGCATTTCTTTCCGAGAAAGGTATTTAATCCCTGGTTCACCCTGAGTAAGGTATATGCATTCACATCCACCATGAAATAAAGCAGTATGAACAAGCGAGGATTCTTCATTAAAGATCTCCGTGGGGAAGGCCTGAGTCTTACAGAGCATCACCTAAACTCCAGAGGAAGATCTTCTCTCTTCCAGCCCCTACTTAACTCTAATTCTGAATTAGACCAGGTCCCCCAGTCCTGGGCTCTCTGCCTTCTCTCTGAGGAGAAGCATGGAGCAGGGACCACAGTTCCCGACTCCCAGTGGTTGTCACAGCACCCAGGTACACAGGAGACTGGGAACCACAGCATTCAACGCAGAATCTTCTGTTTCCCCTTCTGGTCTGTCAAAGGAAAGCACAGACCATGGACCACCGGTTTTGGACTCTGTTCTGCCCTCTTCCGGCAGCTTGCCAGTGGTGTTCCAGGAACCCCAGTGGAGAAGCAGGGTGCAGTATGACACCATGGGTTCCTAAGTCACCTTGGACTTTGACTACTTTGGTACTGTTTCTATTCTACTGTGTGGATGTCTCTTGTTCTCAAACCTTCAATCACTCAGAGAGTTCTGTAGCCTGGCATGCAGGACTTGTCTCAGTCTGATCACAGGCAGCCTTTCCAGAAGGATCTGAGACCTTCGGAACCTAAGCTTAGCACCAGACATGGAATCCAAGGCCAGTTACAACACCCTCGCCCTTTGCCCCTCGACACATCTTATGGCTTCTCTAGAGTGCTGACCCAGGACGGTACTTCAGGACAAGTCTAAATGTTTTGTGTGCTTTGCAAGGTCATCTTTCACACTGCTGGCTCCCAAGCTACCTTTTGGCCAGGATAAACTGTGATCACAGCCTGTGTCACGGCCTGACTCTGATTGGTCCGTTACCTGCCTGCTGAAGATTCTCCTTCCACCAGTTTATGGGCTCTGTCTGAGTTTAGATTTCCTTTGGAACATCTTCCACAGTCCCCACACCTGGAATGGCAGCTTCTCCTCTCACCCTAAGTGTCCCTGTTCCCCGCACAATCTGACTGCACTAGCCAATGGCCTTCTGTCTCACCAGACAACATTCCAGGAGGGTTACAGCTGCCCCCCCCCCCCGTTGGTTCCCTGGCACACATCAGAGCTTATCAGTAATACTGTGGCCAAGGTTTGCACATCTGCTGAAGGCTGTACTTCCTTCCAGATCTTTCTGTCTCCCTCAAGCTGATCCCCGCCCTTCTGCCTGAGCTCGAACCTTGTCCCTTGCACATCCTTCCTCCTTAGCAACCCTCCTTTCCCATCCTTTTCTCAGTCTAGGGCAGCTCACATCTGATCAGATTTCTAGATTGAACACTGCCCGCCCCCATCTCTGAGTTCCAAGCGCTCCAGTCTGTTCTGTGCATTGTTTTGAAACACCCGAGATCCTTCTGAACATCAGGGATAGTGCCATAAACTTAGAGGTAGGGAGGCCTGCAAGCTGCCAGGAATGCCAAACAATCGAGAGCTTTTTCTCCCATGCCGAGCATTCCTACGGGGTCAGCGTTTGGTTTGGGGTTGTTTCTGTGGTGCTGGGGAGCAAAGCCAGAGCCTTCCACATGCAAGGCAAGTACTCTGCCGTTGAGGTACAACCCAGGTCAACAGAAGTAAGCAGCTGCCACCTCCTCTTTCTCCTCCCCTTCCTTCTTCCTCCTCTTCCTTCTTTTTTTGAGATCAGGTCTCACTATGTAGCTCTGGCTGGCCTAGAATTCATGGAGATGTGTCCACTTCTGCCTCCCAAATGTTACTTTTACAGGTGTGAGCTACCATGTGACAGACAAGAAAACTGAGGCTCTGGGGCCTGAGAAATGGCTCAGCAGTTAAGAGCCCTGACTGCTCTTCCAGAGGTCCCGAGTTCAGTTCCCAGCCACCACATGGTGGCTCACAACCATCTGTACTGGGATCTGATGCCCTCTTCTGGTGTGTCTGAAGACAGTGACAGTGTACTCCTATACATAAAATAAATACATCTTTTGTTGTTGTTGTTGTTGTTTTTTTTTTTTTATAAAAAGGGAAGAGAGAAAACTGAGGTTCAGTGAGAAGAAATGATGTCACTTGAGGTCATAGACCTGCAAATATGGAGGAGGTAGGACTGATGTGTGTATGGTGACCTCGAAGCCTACACCCTTTCTTTGTCCCTTTCTGGGACTGCGTTGGAGAGGATGTGGTGCAGAAGCTGTGTGATAGGCCATAGAGCAGGGACAGGCCAGCATCAGTGGAGCACAGAGGAGAGGGCGCCCTTTCCACAGGGGTCAGGGGTATTTCCTGGAAGTGCATGAGGTTGGAGTTGGGGAACAGATGGAGGCAGTCTAGACCGAGTGTGGCTGTGGCCAAAGCGTGGTGGCTCAAAGTGATTTCTGTGTCACCAAGGAACTCCAGGTAGTGAGTGTGGCTAGACTGCAGCCCTGAGAGGCTCTAGAGAAAAGGAGCTCCCTGGCGGGTATGGAAGCCACTGTGCTGCAGCAGCATGTGACACCCCCACACTTCGATGCCATCAGAACAGGCCACCTCTCCACTCGGAGGAGCCTGGGCCCAGGGCGTGTGGAACCGCAGGGGGACACGATGCTGGGCCAGTGCACCAGATGGAGAGAAGACCGAAGGGAAATGAGACAGGTCCTGACCTACGAAAGCAGTGAGGGGACTGGACGTTGGACAGCCCAGCACTGTCGAATATGCCAAGCGAGTGAATGATGAGAAGGGCTGGCTCTAAGCCCCAACTGTGGGGAGTCACGGGAATATGGAACTGAGTGGTCATCCAGCAGAACTCGCCATACCGGACCAGCAGCTCGTCTCTCAAAACTGACATGAGGGGGCCGGAGAGATGGCTCAGCCGTTAAGACTGACTGCTCTTCCAGAGGTCCTGAGTTCAATTCCCAGCAACCACACGGTGGCTCACAACCATCTGTAATGGGGTCTGATGCCCTCTTCTGGTGTGACTGAAGACAGCGACAGGGTGCCCATATACGTAAAACAAATAAATAATAAATCTTTAAAAGAGCCTGACATGAGGGGCCCTGTTTCCTCACTTAATTGACTGAGAGTCTGAGTACGTTGTTCCCCAGGGAGTTGCTTCCCCTGCTGCCGGGATGAACTGGGGAAGGGACTGTGTCTCCTGGGCATGTGCCCTGTTCTCCATCCTGTTCTCAGTAGCCCTCAGACCTGTTCTCAGGATGGGCGCTGACACTGGCTTGATGATGCTGTTTCTGCCTTCACTTCCATCGAGGTCAGGGCTGCTCCTGAGAATCCCCCGATTTGAGATGCATCTCACCCACCTGTCGAACCCACTTGGAGGACCCAGGAAGCCAGAAACTCGAAGCCACTTGATACCTTGAGTCATTTTACCACACGAATTGTTTTTCTTCGAAGTTACAGACCAGACACCAGGACTGCCAACATGTCAGTTGTAGATCCATAAACAGTACAGTGAAATCACAAAGAAGAAAGAAGGAAATGGATGAGGAAGCCACAGGCTTCCCTGAGGCCTGTGAGGACACATGCAGGACACACAAGCCACGGACAGGACATCCATGACCAAACATGCCTGCTCCTGCCCGTGCCAGGAGGTGTTTCGATTTTCCTGGTATAATGAAAGCCCAGGCCTAGAACACAACAGCCAGCTGGGGTCAGAGGGGAGGTGTCCACCAGCAGCAGGAATCGAGTTCTAGTTCCCTCTGCCACTTACCTTTATACTGGAGGATGTCCTCGGTGTAGGCAAGCATACTGGGGAAGGTGCTACTCAGAAACAGCCCCAGGCTTGCTGTCCCCACAAACAGGAAGTTGACATTGTAGGAGAGGATAAGCATCAGGAGGAATGTCACCACCACTCCCACCTGTCACGGCGGAGGCAGAGACAGAGGCAATTAGAGGGGCCATGAGGCTGGGTGTCTTGGAGAAAGGGAAGGAGCGCTCCGTCAGGGGCATCCTCGATGGCTCCAGGAGAACGGTGTGGCCCATGCGCCACCATGTGGTCTCACTGATACCTGTCACGCTCCTAGTTTAGGGTCTAGGAAGTCTAGGAAGTTGAGATGCCTGTGCGCTTGCACCTCCCACCCCAGCACCCGGCAAACATTGGGGAATGAGCACTGAGGCTCCCCGATGTCTTCTCTGAATCCAGGTCATCAACATTCCCTCTCCTGGTGGTGGAGGTGGGTGGTCTAACACCCCACTCTTCCGTTCTCTTCCTCCTGAGCGCTAGTGTTGAGTGAGAAAGCCATGAGGCAGCAGGATGGGTGGATAATGGTTTCCTACTCCCTGGGAATTCAAAACAAGCACCCAGGAGGATCAATGACCATGGCAACCAGCTTGGTGCCCCTTAGATTTGATTTAAACCCCACTGGACAAACCCGAGGAGTACAGTGTGACCCACGCGCTAGCTCAGATCGCCTGCTCAGATCTCTGCGGCTCAGCAAGGTCTCTACTCCACAGGCAGATTTTTTTGCTAAAACAACCTAGTTTCTAAGCTCTTTAAAAGAACGTTTTTATGTAAGCGTCGAAGGCTTTCTACACACACCGCAGCTGGGAAGAAACCAGAGCCACACAAAGCTTGGAGTCTGCAGCCCCTGCGGCAGGTCCTAGGTCCTAGGTCCTATGTGTGTGTCTCCAGTCGTGGAGCCCTAAAGTAGCTGTCTCTGTGAACCCTACATTCTTATCTTTACACCAGTACTTAGCGTGAGGCCTCACGCTGGGACAAATGGCTGAGGTGCCCATTTAATATACCAAAGTGTACCTGACCACCACATTCTCCCAGCATCCCTCAGTCCCTGCCTGTCACAGAGTACGGCTGGCATACCCTACCCTCTACCCTAAACTTCTCCAGCTCAGGGGCTGGGGCGCCCTTCCCCGCAGCTGCCCTTCCCTATATAATTTTAGTTACATGGTGTATTTTTGGTCTACCCCTTACTTTCCTGGCCTCTTGGTCTGGCTCTCCCCTCTTCTTCCCCCATCCCCTCACACAACTCAGGGTCATGGGCACTCTGGACTCTCCCAGATGTCCCTGCCTCTGGCTGTGCGCTCCCTTTTATCTACAATAAACCTCTCCTCTACCATACTTAGGAGTAGTCATGCCTACCTTATTCTCCCCCTCCCTCACCTCTTCCTCCCCCATTCATCCGTTCAGTTAGCAAGGGGCTGCCCAGCCTGTTGGTGAAATGATGCAACAGACTTCAAACTGTTGAGCTTCCAACAAATGCTAGACGACTCCCCCCAAAGGCTGGGAGACAAACCCAAGGCTTGGTGCGTGTTGGGCAAGCACTCAACCACTGAGCCAATGTTCTGTGTTCTATAAAAACCTCATGTTCTATACCAGGTCCTAGCTCGGTAGGGAAAATGTTCGTGGGTTTGTGCTGTGCGTGTAGGTCAGAGTTAGAACACTTACCCTGGGTACCCAAGGTCCTGGGTTTGATCCCCAGAGCTACAAGACCGACAACATTCCAGGTACATATCTGTCCGTTTCCAGGAAAATATGTACACAGACCTAAAAATCACAACTAGTCCAGAACCCACGAGGCCTGGGCAGGCTGAAAGGAAGGGACCTTCAGGGAGTCACACAGACCTTGGAGGATTTTGCTCACATTGGCAGGGGGGGTAGCGACCCCAGTACAAGAACCCCATTAGCTCTGCCTCACGATCTCCCAGAAGGGATGCATTCTAGAATCACCCCCTTCCTGCCCTAGAGAAGGTCACCAAGAAACAGTGGCTGAAGATGAACCTCTTCTCCATAGAGAGGCAACTTGCAGGACTTCCTTCGTGTGGTAAAAACGTAAGGTAGTGGGCTATGGTGGCGCACACCTGTAATCCTGGGGCTTAGGTGTCTGAGGCAGGAGGACTAGGAATCGAAGCCTGAGCTATGTATAGTAAGATCTTATCTCAAACAGAACCAGAAAAGCAGGGGCTGGAGAGATAAGTCCCAGTTAAAGAGCACTGGCTGCTCTTTCAGAGGGCATGGGTTAAAGTCCCGGTACCTACATGATGGCTTAGGGTCCTCTATAACTCCAGCATCAGGTGTTTGATGCCCTCTATTGGCCTCTGTGGGCACCAGGCATGTAAAAGGCACAAGGACAAACATGCAGGCAAAGCACCCATACACAACCCCCTGGAACCCACATAGAAGTGGAAAGAGAAAAGCCAAACCTTCAACATTGCTCTCTGGCCTCCACACATATACCATGGTCCATGTGCACCCCCTGAAGTCTCTCTCTCTCTCTTCCCTCTCCCCTTCCCCCTCCCCTGTCTATCATACACATACACACTACTATTACTATTAATACTAATACTAATAATACTAATATTAATAATAATAAATTAAAAGAGCAGAAGTCAC
Source organism: Rattus norvegicus (assembly GCF_021556685.1). Classification (NCBI taxonomy): domain Eukaryota; kingdom Metazoa; phylum Chordata; class Mammalia; order Rodentia; family Muridae; genus Rattus; species Rattus norvegicus. The sequence goes on from NC_141546.1 coordinate 46,064,910, forward strand.
AGTTATATCTATGGTTCCAAATACAACATATTTTTTATCTGGCAAAGATAACCGTACATCTCTATTCTTTCTTCCTCTTACTCAGTTCCCAAGCATGGCCAGGATTCTGTCCTGGGGCCTCTGTCTCTCCCATTCGCTATAGCCATAAGCTTCAAATGTCTCCATGCCAGCGATGATTATTATTAAAGCCGTGATGTTGAGGGTTGGGGATTTAGCTCAGTGGTAGAGCGCTTGACTAGGTTCGGTCCCCAGCTCCGAGAAAAAACAAAACAAAACAAAACAAAAACAACAACAAAAAAAAAACAAAAAAAACAAAACAAAACAAAACAAAACCGGGATGTTGGTCCAGAACTCCAGACGGGCATATGGAGCTGTCCTACAGATTGTCCCTTGGACCACTGACAGTATGCTCTGAACGTGGACTTTTCTCTGTCTTTTTCTGCCCAGCAACTAACTGTACATCCCGTTCCTTCCTTCTCTGCTGCCCACTGGCTGTGCTCAGAGCCTGGCTCCAGGGTTCGGTACATAGCTCAATGGCATAGCACATCCTTGGCAGCACCAAACCCACCCCCCACCCCAAGGACTCAGCTTACAGGTGAAGCAGGTATTGTTGCTGGAGTCTGCTGGACACTGATGCCGCTTAGCAAGAGATGCTGAAAACCACCCTGACCCAATGGTGGGCCCAATGGCACTCAGAACTTGTGAAGCTGTGAAAGCCTTTGACTAGCACCAAGCGCCTCCTTGTGTGCTTGCACGTGAGCAAATGAAACACTCAGCTCTGGGGGGCGGGGGGATGCTTCTCTGTTGTCATTGGGATTTCTGAAGGCCTGCAGATAAAGGCTTGGTCTTTAGGGTATTGTCATAGCTGCTTTAAGTCATTGGTGGGAGGACTCTGTGAGGAATCCTTACTTAGGTCACTGGGGGCATTTGTTGAAGGGACTATGCTGCTTCCCCTGTGTCTTCTTTCCTGGCTTATGACATTAATGACAGGCCCAGCCCTACTCCAGTCTTTGCTTTCCAGCCTTCCATAACTAGATCAAAGACTAGAGCACCCCACAGTGAGAGGCAGAATAACCCTTTCCTCTGTATAATTACCTGACGCAAGCCACCATACTGATGGATATGGTCCTTGAATCCTGTCCTGTCCACACTACCCATGAAACACCAGGGAAGTCTTTCTGCTTAGCTCCGCCCTCATCCAAACCCCTCTCCCTCTCCACTATTCTGCACCGTCTCCCTGACTAAAACCAGGAACATCTTATTTACTTATTTACTATTTATTTATTTAGGGACAAATTCTCTCTATGTAGCCCAGGCTGACGGTGAACTCAATCATCCTGTCTCCCACCACCCACCAAGTGCTAGGACTGAAGGGGTGCACTGCCATTACATCTAGCCGAGAAGCCTCCCTCCCCCTCCCTCCCTCTCTTTCTTCCTTCCTTTCTTTCTTTCTTCCTTTCTTTCTTTCTTTCTTCCTTTCCTTCTTTCTTTCCTTCTTTCTTTCTTCTTTCCCTCCTTTCATGTGCTTTGCCTGCATATATGAGCACCACATGCATACAGTGCCTGAGGAGGATAAAAGAGGGTGTCAGGTACGCTGGAATTGGATTTACAGACAGATGTTAGCCACCATATGGGTGCTAGCAATCGAACCCAGGTCCTCTGGAAGGGCGGCCAGTTATCCTAACCACTGGGCCATCTCTTCAGCTTGGGAAGTGCTTTCTTACCATGACTCTCCCAGAAAAGAAGTGAGTTCTCAATCCCTGGAGGTATTGAAACACACACTGACAGTTATGTCACAGAAGTGATCCAAGCCAAGTGACCTTGGTGGAAGGTCAAATTAGATGTACCCAAGGGATTCTGGTATCTGGAGTCCTTTGTCACAGTGGCATAGACAAACATCAGGACACAGATCTTAATCCGTGTTTGACCCAGCCCCTCCTCCCAGCCAAGCCAGTTCTTTCGCCTGACTACACGCTAGTCTGGCCATCTAAGAATCTCCTGGATAGCCGCCAAAGGCAAATCTCCAGTCAGGCCAGGTGCACTGACTCTGGCACCCTGCTCTGCTGGCCGCAAGGCTCCAAACAGCTGGGTGCTTTGAGAAACACAGGAGGACCAAGGCTGAGACCTCCCTCCCTCCTAATCCTTGCAGATGTCAGCTGGGTTCTACTTTCCATTCCATAGCAATCACCCGTGGTCCTTTCTGGTCATGCTCTGAAGGATGTAAAATCAAAGACCCAGACAGGGAAGGAACCTTTCCAAGGCTACACCAGCAGGCTCCTCGTCCTTGATCTCCATCTTTCCTTTGGCAGCATCTCACAGCTCTATTTCTGCTTCTTTACTTTTCTGGCAGAATACGATCCCAAACAAACAAAAGTCTTGGGCAGTGGTAAGGCTCAAATAGACAGATTCTGTGTTTCTAAGAAGGGAAAGGAGGCCACTTGTCCACTTACCACATTGATGAACACCATGGTGGCTGGCCTCATTCTTGAGGAGACTGGGATGGAGATGAATCGGCCCAGAGTGATGAAACCCCAGAAGAGGCTAGGGAGGTAACCAGCTGACTTGTGTCCAATAGAGAGCGGCTTCTCCACAGCATAGCTGTACACAAAGGCTGAATAAGCGCCCTGTGGAGAGGGGAGAGAGCAAGCCTCACTCAAAACACCAATGCCTCAGCTGGGGCAGGAGTTGGGAGGGCTGCAGAGGCCGACTGGTCCTGTCACTGGTGGCTCAGCCCAAGGTGTCCCAGGAGCTAAGATCACTTGGTGCACTCACTTCCAAGCTGAGTACAGAATGGATGCCACAGTAGCACCTGGGATGTCACCGGGCCCCATGGGGATCCCCACAGGGCCTGAGCAGACAGGCATGGCTGGAAGGAAAGGGGCTTAGCCTCTTATTTCACAGATGAAGGAGAGAGAGGAGGCAGGCCCATGTTCACCCTTGAGGGGAGCAAGTGAACCAGGTCTGCTGTGAGCTGGGCCACGTGAATAGGGCCTTCTCTTAGGAGTGTCCCTCCTTCAGCGGCCAGTTACAGAGGTCATCCATTGAATGGACACCTGACGGAGTGTGTTTATCATCACATTAGCTTGGGAAGCCCCATTTGTACCACAGGCCAAGAAGCCCCAGGGTTCATATAGTGTGGCCTCTCACAGGGCCGAGAGCTTTCAACAATGTGGGTCACAGCTGGGTATGGTGCATTTGAGAGAAGGACGAAGAGTTCAAAGCCAGCCTAGGCGACATTCATCCTGACCCAAACAAAGCAGAGCAGCCAAAACTGAAAAAGCTTGGGCCATGCAGAATTGGAAACAAGACACCAGCCAGAAGACCCTTTTCTAGAATTAACAAAAATAAAATCGATGGCAAGGACAGAGGAGTCCTTTCTCTAGGGCTATGAGCCCTGTGGGAGATGGGCAGGACACTGATTCATTGCACTGCAGGAAGTCCTGAGGACCTCCATGTGCTTCTCTCTCGTTGCCATCCCAGACTTGGGTCATAGGGCAAAGGCCTCTTGGTAGAGCATGCCTGCCTTCGGAGGAAGGCTCACCATCATCCCGTCTGTCATGAACAGGACCAGAGCGGCTGTGATGTGGATGGCGAAGAAAGAGCACGGGGCTCCCCGGAAGTTCTTCCTCTGGCAGCAGCTGAACAGGTCCTCCTGCCCTGAAGGAGGCACAGAAGGGCAGGGTAGCATCAACCTCTGCTCCCTACCCTCTGCTCACCCAGTCAGGACAGTCCTGGCAGGGGCTGCCGGCTGCCTTCACCTCTCTAGTTTCAAGCACCTATGAAGAGCAGCCATGTTCTTTGCTCACTCTGAGTGGAACTAAAGATCATAGAGATCAAGTGACACCCACCTCCCTAAAGGTAACCTAGGAAAGAGTGGGTAGGATGGAGGCTGTCTGCCTTTTTCATTCTTTCGGCCAGCCAGCTCCATCACTTACCTCAGAGGCTGCCAGGGCCAAAGATTGTTTCTGAGCACTAGCCCTGGGATTTGGGTTCACCTTCTGGTGTGTGGGGTCACTAAGGCAGCCAGAATGGATTACAAGAGCACGCACCTGGGTGTGGCTGAAACTTGTGAGCAAGTGAGGAAGTGTCTTCCTTTTCAGCAGGCCGGGTCTCCAGTGCAAGCTCGTCTGCAGACAGGAGCAGGGGCTTCCTCTGGGAGCAGGTCAGCAGCCGCTCCTTCGACAGCAGGAATAGAACAGCCAGAGGCACTGGGAGCTGAGGGCAATAGAGGGTCAGGAGAGCCTAGCCTGCTACATTTGTCCCATGCTGCAGGCTCACAGTCCAAGGTGCCCACCTCACCGTAGAACCTGTGCCAGCCTATGAGTCAGGCTTGGTAAGAACACTGCTGGCTCTGGCCACACCCATTCCCCACAGGAGATAGAGAAGCCTTTCAAAGCCTGCACTCACAAGGGTCTTCTGCTGCTGGGGCTAGGTGCTGGGTGACTGGCTGCTAACTTGCTTATGCCCTGCACTGCTGTCACAGTGTCTCCTGTTTTTGTCCCTCACAGCTCTATAAAATGTGATTGGGGGCGGGAGTCTGGAAAGACGGCTCAGCTAAGAGTACCTGCTACTCTTGCAGAGGACCTGGACTTAGTTCCCCGTACCCACATGGTGCTTCACAGCTGTCTGTAATTCTAGTTCCAGGGGGTCCAGCACCCTTTTCTGGCCTACATGGTCACTACACAAACACACGGCACACTTACATGCAGACAAAACACTCATACACCTCATAGGATTTTTGAAAATGCAATCAGGAGGCAGGGGATGCGGCTCAGTGGGTACTGCCTGCCAGATTATGTCTCCAGTACTACCAAGGGGTGTTGGAAAAAAGGGACTGAAAAGATTTTAATCGTGTTTTCCAGACAAGGCAAATGGGGCTCCAAGTTATTAGACAGCAACACACTGTTAGAATTGGAAGAGACCTGGGAGGTGAACTAGACACCCTGAGAGTGCAGGGTCCCCACTACACAGCTGGCACTGACATTCACTCTGGCTTGCACGTTCCTACCTCTGAGCTGCTGAAGTGATGGTATATCCTTGGAGGGTACTGGGCTCTGCTAGGAGCTTAAAGACTAAGCTAGAAAACGCAGGCACAGGTTAGTGCCTCTTCCCCCTCCCCCTGCCCAGCTCTCTGCTCTCCACACTGAGCCAGTCAGTCCCAACAGTGCTCCCTAGACCAATAGGAAGCTCCTCCTACTTCAGAGGTTGCCTGGAGAAGCAGCCACTGCCTCCCTCAGGTATCCCTGCCCAAGTCTAACCACCTTCACTGCCAGGAAGCTCTGTATCAAGTCTAACTGCTGTCCTTCCTGCTTGGGCTGTAAGCTGCCTCCTTTGCTTAGGAAAGAGCAGAAGACCAGTGAGCTACCAGAACGTTCTGGAAGTATTCGAGGGTAGCCATAAATGGGCCAGGCAGGAATGGAAGCCAAGCAGACACCCAACCTGGCAGTGCACCGCTCTTAGGGAGCCCCTGGGAACCCCTAAGAAAGCTGCTCACACCAGCCCGAAGGCAAAAAGCCGCCCATCCCCACACTGACATCTCCCTATGGTGACCGTGAGAGAGCCCCTTCCCACACTCAAAGCCAGTCAAGGCCACAGTCTGGCGCCGTGCCACATACCTGGAGTCTCGGTTACTCAAAAGACAAGAGCGTAAGATCCGCCTGGGGACGCAGTGTAAGCCCATCTCACGTTTTACAACCACGGAGTCAAGTTCAAACAGACCTTGGTAGCTATAATGCCACACATGGAGCCCCGTCTCTGTACTCGGGGATCTAAGCTTTAACGGGGAAGACTCAGCCCTTCCTCCAGTAACTGGGGTAACAGGAAGCACACATAGAGGCTTCAGTGGCAGAAAGCCTGAGGGAAGGCCAGAGGGAAGCAGCCGGACTGGCAGCAGGACACTTACGAGGCCTTTCCAGGGATGGGAGAGGCTTCAGCGCAGATTGGTTGGCATGCTGGCAGGAACACCCAGCTTTTATAGGAATCCCATTCAGGGACACCAGTGCCACCCCGGAAGCCAGCCAATGTCAGGTAGGTGTGTATGTGTCTGAGCCTAAGAAGTGAGTGAGCTCACCGCTGTATTCCTTCAGCGGTAGGCTGCCTGTGTTCAGATACAAACGAATAGGGCAGGTCCCAGAACTCTTGTAGCAAGCAGCCTCACCAGTCTGTACCTTGGTGGGGAGAACAGACCCTGGGCCTGTGCAGAGCTTCCTGTACACAGAACCCTAGCCTGGAGGCTGCTCAGCTGGGATCCTTCCCCTGCCAAGGACCCCTTAGAGGACACAGGTTCAAAGCTGCCTCGATCCAAAATGGTGGCCGTGATCATGAAAGGGTCAGAAGAAAGGGCAAGTGAAATCTTGCAGAGGGCCTCACTGTCTTCCCAACCCAGGGAAAGGAAGGCTATTTAGGAACAGGGCTGTGAGGCTGGAGGCGGTGGGCCTCTGATGAGACCTGGCCTCTCTCTCGCTCCCTATCAGGACCTCAGGGAGGTGTGCACCCTTCAGCATACAACTAGGAAGGGGGCTTAGGGTCCTTTCAGTGCTCTATGTATTCCCTTGAGGCACCACAGTAGCCAACTGCCTCTAGAGGACCAGGTTGGCCTACTTCAGAGAGGCCCGAGGCCAAAGTAACAAGCTCTACACAGACCCTCTGCCCACAGCCAGGCCATTGGTCACCTGCAATAGCCTCACTTCCAGCCCATGATGAGTCAGACCCAGGAGGAGGCAATTAAGATAGTGTGAGCTGTTACTCCCAAGCCTGGTGGGTAAGAGGCACCCAGACTCCCTTCTGCTTCACCCAGGTTAACATGGGATTCTCTTGAGTTACAGAGCCCTGGAGGTTTCTAGGTAGAAGCCTAGAGTCAATGCTGACTTGGCTAGGTACACAAGGATCTAAGCCGGTCAGAGATGATCAGAGCCAGTGGTCTCTGTGCTATTTAGTTTCTTTTCTTTTTTAAAGATTTATAGACACACACACACACACACACACACACACACACACACACACACACTGTAGCTGTCTTCAGACAAACCAGAAGAGGGAATCAGACTCTATTACAGATGGTTGTAAGCCACCATGTGGTTGCTGGGAATTGAACTCAGGACCTCTGGAAGAGCAGTCAGTGCTCTTAACTGCTGAGCCATCTCCCCAGCACTGTTTACTTTCTTACTAACTTGACACACCAGTGTCACCTGGGGACAGAGAACCTTAACTGAGACAATGCCCCCAGGAGACTGGCCTGAGTCTCACAGGTAGTGGATGTAGACCACAGTAGAACAGGTAGTCCAGGGCTGTTTAAGAAAGCAAACTGGATAAGCCACAAAGGCAGTTAGCAGTGTTCCTCCCTGGCCTCAGTTCCTGCCCTGGCTTCTGTTAGTGATGGATTCTAAAGTGTAGGCTGGAATAAACCTTTTCTCCTCCAAGTTGTTTTTTGGCAAGTGCTTTATAGTGTGACAGATCCCCACTGGGTCAGTGTGTCTCTCTACCATTTCTACCACATCTCCCAGGCTTATCTTCCCAAGGAAGCAGGGACCCAAGGAGCAGGGTTCATTCCTGAGCCCACTCAACCCCATCAGTGGTGAAGGATCCTAGAGAAGAAGCTGCTATCTGCCTTGGCCTCTTGGTCGTGGAGCAAAAGGCCTGTTTTTCCACAAGGCCTCAGAGAACTTGGAAGGTGACCCTGATTTTCACTGTGTGAATATGGCCACTGCTTTGTTTCTTGAGAACTGCAAACACAGAGTCCCATTTGAGATGATTCCTACGGGCCATTTCTCCCTACTGCCTGCACACAGGGGACCTCGGCATGATCCTTGGCTCTGAAGATTCTATGCTATTGAGATGGACTGGGCGGCACGCACCACCCGCTCCCCCAGCTCCCTATCCCACCTGCCCCAATGACACTCACATTGATGAGAGCCATGATCCAGAAAGCATAGGATACGTGGTTCTCGGTCACATCCTTTGGGGGCGGCCTGGGGATCGTCTGGTTCATCCAAGGCTGGGCTGCTGCATGATGTTGGCTTAGGACCCGGGATACATGGCTTCTGGAGGTGGCATTGGCTGTGTTATTAGCAGGAAAGCAGTTGGCCTCTGACAGGAAGGGATCAGCGATCAGGGGGCTCAGCAGAGCACCAAGGCCCACGAAGAAATGAAGGACCTGGGTGGGGGGGATGGGCACCACTCAGCCTGGCTCAGGACTCGCATCCAGAGGCTACCACCTCCCCTCATCTTTACTTTGTGTCCCATCTAGGGGTCCCCTGCCTGGGCCTAGAGTTAGGAGGAAGATTCGGGAAGCAGGAGAAGAAGGAAGAATGTCAAGGAAAGTCCTCTTTCACTACCCCCGATGCTACCCCTGATGCCTGGAGTGATCGTGGGCCAATCCTCCTCCCCTCCCCTTTTATTTCCCCAACCTCAATTCCCACTGGTGCTGTCTCCTGTCATGGTGGTCAATTTTATCATCTTGACTGGATTAAGAAACCCCTAGGGCACCAAGAAAGCCCCCTTTTGGGTGTGTCTGTAAGGGCATTTCTTTTTTTTTTTTTTTTTTTTTGTTGTTGTTGTTCTTTTTTTCGGAGCTGGGGACCGAACCCAGGGCCTTGCGCTTCCTAGGCAAGCGCTCTACCACTGAGCTAAATCCCCAACCCCTGTAAGGGCATTTCTACAGAAGCTTAACTAATGAGGGAACACCCAGCCAGAATATGGGTCGTACCATCCCTTCAGCTAAGGCCTGAGACTGAGTATAAAAGGAAAAGAAAACAGCCAGGCAAACCCTGGCATTCCTCTCTCTACTTCCTGGTTGGTGGCCAGGATTGAGCCACTCCTGACACCATTCCTTCTCTATCATTATGAACTATATTTCCCTGAACTTCAAGCCAAAATAAACTCTCCTCCATTAACTTGCTTTGTGAGGTACCTGGTAACATACATTATGTGACTAGAAAAGAAGGAGGAGAAGAGGGGAGCGATGGGAGAACAGACAGCAAGGCCGCAGCCCCACTGCCTTTCCTGGCTAGAGGACTTTTGTTAACACTGGGGTTCCTGGGAGAGATGACAAGGCAGGCAGAGGTCACCCCTGGAGAGATGAGGAAAGCTAAAGCCAGGCACTGAGTTACTGATGGTGTACGACCCAGCTAGTAAGTGAGCAGGACAGGCTGGGGAGAGCCCGGGGCACTCCCTGCACTTGGCCCACTACCCAGCCTCCCGCCGTGCAGCTCACCTGAAGGAAGAAGGCCGAGTCCTTCTGGTATATCCTCACCAACTGCATGTTGGCCACGGTGTCGATGCAGCCCATGGCTAGGCCCGCCAGCGCTATGACCGAGGCCAATACCGTCACATCATGGCAGAGGGGGATGACAGCAAACACCAGGGAGATGACCAGGGTAGAGGTGAAGAGAGCCCATAATGATTGGGCCAGGCTGGGCAGAGGAGAGCTGGAGTTAGCAGAGGAGCCCAGAGCCTTCCTGGAAGGCCAATCCTCCTTGCCATTGTTTTGCTACCAGCAGAAAGGGAACGGCTCATAAACTGTGGGTTGTAAGCAGGTGGATGAGTAGGCTCTGGTCCTAAGTACAGCAATGGCTTCTCATGACTGCCGTGAGCACACCAAATGCCATACTGGTGCTCGCAAAGGCCAACTGGCACGTTAGGTAGTTTAAAACCTTATTCTCTCCAGGCAATTGTATGCAATAATATTCCTGTCCCTCTTGGCGAGGCTATTTTGAGCATCTCAAGGGAACGGTGCCATACATCTACAATTAAAGGTTGGGGACCCAGGATGAGCCTGAGCCTGGAAGTCCTCAGCTGGGTAAGAGTAGGGGTCAGGTAAGCCACGTGTGCCCTTCACACAGGAATTGACAAGGGCCGTGCTGCCAGGCAAGACCAGGCTCTCAGGACCAAAGCCACAGCACAGAATTTGGTTAATTTAGTGACTCCTCTTTAAGGACAGAGGTCAGGGGTTATTCCTACTAAGACCAGTCTGAGGAGTTCCCAGTTCAGACAGACATCAGGGCAGCCCTCCCCAGGCATGCTGAGTGAGGGCTGTCCCCATGAGAGGTCGATGCCAAGGTCTTGTTGGCAGGGAATTCCGCCTGATACCAAATGCCCATAAAGGATCTCAGACTTGTGGGTTTTAGGACCAGTCTACAGGCTAATGTACTGTGTTGGGGGGCAGAGTTGGGCAGCAAGAAGGTTCTGGAGGTTGTGGAAGAACATCCTCAGATTATGAAAAGGGGGAGGTAAGGCAAACTGATCTCTGAGGTTCCAGAACACTGGGAGGGAAGTGGGGGCAGTCCCTGGAGATGAAGCAGGCTGCCCTTTGTCAGCATTTGACTCTGATCACCTCGGCACACTGCCACCCCGTCTCCTTGTATCTGATTAAAAGCCTTTATCTGAAGAGTTCTGTTGATAGCAGTAGTTCGTTATTTTGTTATTTTTCTCATTTCCAGGCTGATCTGTTGGGGGAGATTACTGTTCATGACCCCTGTCTGTTCCCTCTTGGAACCTGAGGGTAGACTTAGGCCTGGCATAATAGGATGGAGGGAAAGTGGCTACAATTTGGGTGGTCTGTTCACCGGAACAGACTTGCAAGGGAGGCTTGCAGCTCTCCCTTGGGTCCTGCTCTGACAGTCCCCAGCCTGACAACCCTGCTATCCTACTTGGGTGCTTGCTTGTATTTCTGTTTCCTGCTTTGTGGTACCACATTTCATTTGCTTCTTCCTCTGGACCCAGTACACAAGGGATACCTATCCATGTGAAAATGGTAGACCTCTTTTCCACTCTCTCTTCCCCCCACCCCAGCTCCTTTCCTAGTATAAGACAGATAGGCAACCTCTTGAGGACCAACTTCAGGGATGGCACAAGACACTTCTTTTTTTTTTTTTTTTTGGTTCTTTTTTTCGGAGCTGGGGACCGAACCCAGGGCCTTGCGCTTCCTAGGTAAGCGCTCTACCACTGAGCTAAATCCCCAGCCCCAAGACACTTCTAAGTATACCTTCACCAACCCACTATCACCACCTCCCTCACCAAGTCAAGTACAAAGGCTGTCTGAGGAACTAACACATCACACACACACCTGTTCTCCCAGCGCTTAGGAGGCAGACGGAGGAAATGGAGAGATCAGTACCAGGCTGGGCTACATAGCAAGAACATTTATCACGCATACAAAAGAACCCAAACAATTGGGCAAGAGGTGGGAGAGCTCGATGGGAGACTGTGTGTCTTGCGTGTGTCTGGCGTGCACCCTGGGGCTGGAGCTTGTGTGGAAGTAGTTCAATATAGTACTCAGGCTTGCAGCAAAATCCTGAGGGGTGGGACCTAAGACCGGTCAATCAGGAAGAAACCACAGGGGTAGGGGAAGGTGAGGACGGGTGTGTGAAAGCCACTAGCATTTCTTCGGCACCATAGACTTAGTACGTCTGAGAATCCTGTAAGGTGGACTTGAAGCTTGTGGCCATTTGACCTATAAGTGAACCCTGCTAGGAGGAAGCAGACATGGAAAAGCCCTTCCCTGTGTCTCCTGCCAGGACTTGGGGTATGATTGGAGTCTAGGCTTGCAGCTAGAGTCTGGAAGGCTGACCCCACATTTGTTCACTCTTCAAGGTGCTGTGCATTTACATTCTAGAAATCCTTTGGTACTAAAGCATATTCATTGCCTATTTTAAATGGGTCACTAAGCATTATAGAGGAATCGTGTTGAAACGGTTTGACATCAAGGATGCGGTGGAGTGTGTGTGGTCAACACGCTGGGCTCAATGCTCGACTCTGCTACTGCCTGATGGTGAGACCTGTGGCAAGCCACTTCCACCTAGCCCCTGTGAGCTTCTAATTGGGGATAGCACGTCTTCCTTCTCAAAGCCCCGGGCAGCTCCTCTCCGATACTCTTCCTTCCTTGCAGCCCTGGGCTTCGTCAAAGTCAATGCAGGACCCAGGATATGTGCCAGCAAGAAGAGGACACAGATCTGTGCCAACTCCAGGCTTCTTCCCACCTATCTCTGTGCCTGATGCCATACTCAGAGAGTGATCCCTGGAGTGATCCAGGAGTAGACCAGGAACCCACCTCCTTCCTGGTCCCGCACAGTGGCACAGTTAGAGCAGCAGCAGCGAGATCTTCTCACTTTAAAGATCAGGAAACTGAAGTCTAGGTGAGAAGGGAGTGGAATACAACTGAGACCAGAGTCCTGATGCCAAGGAGGGCAGAGACCATAGAGTGCCATTGGCCTGTCCTCTGCTGGAACTCGGATGTGAATTTGGGTCAGTTAAAGGCATCTCTTTCCTCCAAGGCTTAAGAAACTCGCCAGCAAGCCTGATAAATGGTCAAGTTACTGATTAATGACTCCACTCGGAGTTGTAAATGTGAGTGGAGAGGAGGGACCAGCGTCCTCTCCCTCAGGCTGGCTGTGACTATGGTGGTGTTGCCTGCTAGGCCACTTTGCCTATGTGACCTTGAGAAGGCAGCTAACCCCCTCTCAGCAAGGGTTGCCAGGTACACATGTGACCTCCTTGGGGTGTCCCTGCCTTGGGCACCTGTTTGTGACTTCCTGGTACTGTGAAAAGAGGCAGTGGCTCCATACAGGCAGAGAGAGCCTACGCCTGCCCTCTGCCCCCTGATGGGGAAGAATACTGCTGAACCCCAACTCCATGCTGCCTGGGTCTGGGATAGCACATTCTCCTCAGGAACTCCCTCTCCATGGCAGGGATGACAGGATCTCGCCTTTCTCATGGAAAGGGCTGGAGGGCAGATTGGAGGAAGTCACAGTGGGCCCCCTATCAACCTCAAGGGGACAGAGAGTCCATGCCTCCAGGAACTAGGGTCAGTGAGCAATTTTTCTCTCAGCCGATGGGGGCAAGGAAGGTTCCCTATAACTCAGTCACCTCAGGCCTCTGTGCTGATGTTTCAGCTTGTTCAGGGTCCTATGTTGGGGAGGCAGGACTGCCTGTTTGACTCGGGCTGTGGCCGCACCTTCCTCAGCGGCTCACTGGGTGCTTGGCATGTGAGAAGTGCCGTCCACCCAATGTTAGGCCTGTCTGCCTAGAGCACCTCTCCCCCACTTCCTGACATGCCTGACCTGTTCTGCAGTTCCTAATGTCACCTCCCCAAAGTGGCCTGCCCAGAACACCTAGTTAAAGCAGCCATAACTCAGCTCTGTCCCTCTCTGTCCCCATCCTATGTCACCACCACACACTGCCCTCCAGAATGGACATTTGGCAAGAGCAGGGGGCCTCAGCCCTGAATCAGCGTATGACTTAAGAAACTTTTGTTGAATCAATTAACTGATTCATGGGATGAGTTCTAATTAAAACCTGGATACATGGTTTCTTTACTATCACATCCCAACTATTTAAGTGTGCAATTCATCTTTCTTTTCATCGTGTGAGTAGTGATCCCATTACCATAGTTTAAGTTTTGAGGTTTGTTTAATTTGGTTTTGTGAGAGTTAGGGTCTCATTATATAGCAAGGCTTGTCGAGAATTCACAATCCTCCTGCCTCAACAGCTCCCCCCATGCCTAATCACCCTACCAAGTACTGGGATTATGGGCCTGAATTGCTGTGTCCAGTTTAAATTTAAAGTATTTCTGTCACCTCAGAGAGAAACCCTATATCCATCAGCAGTCACCCGTGTGCTGTTTCTTACCACTTACTACAAGGTTTTTTTTTTTCCCACTCCAGATCCTGTGTACTGGACAGCTCATGTGACCGGTCTCATATCCTGTGTGGTCTTTCATTACTGGCTGGTTCCTATCCAGCACTTTGGCTGAATGAGACACACCGTATGGGTGACTCTGTAGGCTGCCTGATCCTTATTTATGCCCCATTTTATTTACCTGGCCACCTGCTTATGAAAGTGTACCTTACTTATTATGAGCAATGCTGCTGTGAACATCCATGGACACCTTTTTGTGTGGACAGATGTTTTTTACTTCCCTAGGGCATGTTCTGTGGAGTGCACTTGCTGGGGACAAATTCTCAATGAGTCCAGGCTGGCCTCCAACTCCTTATGTAGCAGAGGATAACTCTGAATTCCTGATCCTCCCGTCCGTCTGTCTCCATCTCCGGAGGATGGGGATTGCAGGCGTACACCACTACGCCTGGCTTTGAGATGTTTTTAAATAAGAACCTGTCTAGTGCTCAATTCCCTTGAGGAGTCTGGCGCATATAACATGTTTCCAACAAGGTTTGTAGCATGCTGAAAGGTGGACAAGCTGAGGAAAGGACAGACAAAGGCCGTCTAGAAATGAGGCCAATCAGAGCCCAGTCCAAGGGGGAGAACTGTCAGTGCTGTGCTCCTGGACTTCGAAGGCCCAGTGACTTGAGATGCAACTGGACCACGGAGCTGGCAATGAGGAAGGGTATGAAGTCTCAGTTTGCTACAAAGGATTTCCAGGGGGGGAGGAGGGGGCATTCTTAGCTGAGTCCAAGCAGCATGGGGTCTGAAGGAGTTCAACTTAAAAGAATAGATACAGGAGGTGTCAACTGGCAAATGTTGACCTCAAGAAGCCCGGCAACCACTTAGTACAGGGGAGAAGCTATGGGGAGTTATGGGGGTCTTTGGAGAAGATCTCAAAACATGTTATCTACTGATGTCCCTGCGATAGGAGGTTTCCCAACTGCCCTGGGTGGTTAGACAGGTCCCACAAAACCAGGAAACAACAACAGCAGCAGCAGCAGCAACAACAACAAAACCCCTAACCTTTTGTCTAAATACCCATCACCTCTTTCGTAAACCACAAGCCTAACCACTCTGCCAACCAAGTCTCTTCTCTAGATTTCCTTTTTGTGCTCAACAAGATTTTTCGAAGGGAGGCTCTATTGGGTTCTTGTAGCTGCTCTTCCTCCTGTTGGGCCTGCAGATGGCCTGCTTTTAAAGGTCAAGGTCTTTGTCTCTGCTAGGTGCAGGAAGGAAGACTGGTGTTGCCCTGAGGACCTACTCCAATACCTGCCCCACAGTGGTGTCTAGAAGGCCCCTGTGACCCAAGAGCTCTCAAATTAGGGTAAGCAGTAGATAGTGCTTAAGCAGAACTGCAAAGAAAGGCACTCTGGTGTGTCACTCCCACACCCTCTCCATACAGCTGGTCCTTGAGATTTGTTAAGGCAATCCCCTTTTACCAGTGCCAGCCTGGCACACTGACTGGTAATCACTTAAGCTGAAAAGCACTTCCTTGCAAAGACATTAGCATTTCAACAGAGACAGGCGAGGCTGTGCTACACTAGCGAGAGGCCCGTGTCAGGGCTGGTAGAGCTTCTGTTCACTTTGTGGGGTGGGGATGGGGAGACATCCTAGAGTTAACCAGATGGGTGATATCCTTGCTAACACTCAGGGTCTTCTTCCCTTCGTTCCCACCAGAACCCTGCTTTGCTCTTTATCAAACAAAATGGTTCTTGGTGACATTTTGTCTTGCTGTGAGTGCTAAAGCTCAGAATTTAAATTTGAACCACCAGGAGTTCTACCCAGCCAAGGAAGGTCCCAACAGGAGGCCAGGAGGCTCCCACTGCCTTCCTAGGCACTGCCAGAGCTCAGGAATACTCAGCCCATGAAGATCCACAGAATACCCATCTCTTGGATGAAGCTTAGCTATGGGGCTGCCGCTGACACACATAAGGCATGAGCCACTGTCTAGGCATCTGGGACTATAGTCAAATGCCCACGTTCAAACCCTGGAACGATGTAATATCAGACAAAGTGACTCCCCCTCCTCCTTCCTGCCTTTCTTTTTCTTTTTTGGGGGGGAGGTAGTGGTGGTGGTGCTTGAGACAGAATCTTGCTATGTAGCCCAGGCTGGCCTCCAACTCAAGATTCTTTTGACTTAGCCTCCAGCGAGCTGGGATCAGCAACCCTAGCTAAGTCTCTTAACCCTTCCGTGTCTCCACTTCCTTCTGTGTAAAATGGAGACAACAACATTACTTTGCAGGCTGTGGTAAAAACCAAATGGGTTGATATAAGACCTTGTGCACAGTGGTGCTATTGTTGATACTGTTGTGGTTTCCTGCTGCAGGATTCTCTCTCTCTCTCTCTCTCTCTCTCTCTCTCTCTCTCTCTCTCTCTCTCTCTGTTGCCTATTCAGAGCCTTGGTGGATCCGAGATCTAGAGGGAGGACCAAAGCCAGGGATGGCCCAGTTAGAGGGGTATATCTCTGCCCACTTCAGAAGAGTGAGCTTGCCCACCTGTCCCTAACGATGGTCCTCATTCTCGTTCCTGTTTGAGCTACATTTGTTCCTAAAACATCTAGGATGGTGAGTACAACACAGACCATCTGTGAGGGTTGGGAGTGTGGCCCAGCCTTGGGGAGTTTGCCCGGCAATTAGGCTTTCCTGGGTTCCATTCCCAGCACCCCCAAACAACAACAGAGGCCCTCCTCTGACATTCAGAGACACCCCCTCTTCCTTTTCATGTATTTTCTAGTTGAACAGATCATCAGAATTCCTGTACATTCGATTCTATCCCAAACCCACAAAGTGCCGATAAGCAGGAGGAGACTTGCTTCTGAGAATTCGTGCATTTGTAAGAGGATGTGGGGGGAAAAATAAAAATAGTCACTGTCCAGGTGCTGGGGTGCAGCAGGCTCTGGATTGCTAAGTCTGGGGTCCATCTTATATTGACACCTGTATTGCATCTTTCCACAACTGCACACCTGGACAACTGAGCCCTAAAGGCCTTTGGCCCAGAATGGCCACTACACAAGGTCTTTATCTATCTATCTATCTATCTATCTATCTATCTATCTATCTATCTATCTATCTATCCATCCATCCATCCATCCATCCATCCAACTATCCATCCGTTTTTGCAACAGACCTCCCAATAGTGGTTTTGCAGTCCAGATAATTGTTCCTTTAGGAAGCAGAACGAGGAAGACCACACAGCAGCCTCTAGTGTGCAAGACGTTCATTTCTCAGTTCTAGGTCTCAGTTCTAGGTCTATTCCTGGCTGGCTGTACAGAGACTGAAGGCTGCTGCCTTTCTAGAAATATCCTAAGAGGGGTTCCTACATCAAGAAAATGGAGCTCTGCATGTCACCCAGAAGGGTGGCATTCTGAGTGCCAGGGAGAGACCAGAGCTCTGTCCTGCCAGAGGCCAGGGAGGAGTAACAAGGTGGAGGGTACAGAGTGGGGGGGATCCTGGGTACCAGAGATGAGCATGAGAGGCTCTACACTTCTCTACCTGGCCCTAGCTATGTGAATTTTAGGGGCCCAAGGGCTCAGCACTCCGCGGCAGTGTCCTGTCTCCTTTAGGACACCCTGAGAGCCTCATTATCTAGGTAAAGGGATCAGCTGTGTCAATTGATGTGGAGCCACTGTTAGTGGAGCCACCAATGGGTTCCCTGTCACTGAGAACTGCCCCCTGAGCTGGCGCCGCCAACTGTCTTTTCCTCAGTGCCAATTCCACCTCCGGCGCTGGGGCTACAAAATCTCAGAGGAACAGAGCAATAAGGGTCTTACGCATCTCTGTACATCCCATCACTCCTTGGCTGGTGGGCTCGGTGAGCGAGGGCGCAAGGGTTCTGAGCTCTCTCGGGGGTGAGTGAGACAAATACATAGCCCAGATGTCACCTTCAGTCCCGAGAGAGTTTTCCGGGAGAGCTTGTGGTGGGGGAGGGAGGCAGCCCCTAGGCTAAGATCCAGCCCAGCTGGGCAGGTGGTCACAGCTGCAGGGATGTGGAGGGGCGCACGGGGAGCGACACTCACGTCCTCTTGAAGACACCCCCGAGGGCGCTACCCAGCAGGAGGCAGAGCTGCTGCGAGAAGAAGACCCAGGAGATCTGGGGCAGAGAGCTGTGCGTCTGGCAGCGCAGGTCCAGCAGCGTGGGCCCCAGGAAGGCGATGCACAGGCCGAAGCTGAAGAAGACGCTCCAGTAGGTGAGCGTGGGCTGTAGGTTGCGGCGGAGCAGCCCTGACACCCGACCGTCGCAGCCCATGGCTCGGCCGGCAGCTCACAGCGAGCCCTGGGCCGAGTGCGGCGGCCAACCGGAGGCCGGGCGGGGAGGAGAAGAGAGGAGGGGAGTGCCGCGCGGCTGCCCCGCCCTCGGCCAGCGCGGGGACGCCTGGAGGTCCGGGGCGTCGCGGACGCACGTGTCCCGCCGCGGGGACCGCCCCACCTCGCTTCACGTTCCCTGGGGCCCCCGACTGGAACCCATCCAGGAGCGCGACCCGCCAGCTAGTGCCAGAGGCTCCGCGCGCGCCCTACTCCAAGCAGCCTTTCCGCCTGGCGATCTGAATCCTCTTTACTTGGTCCTGGGGGTGCTGCGGGTGGACTTTGAGGGTCTGCCACCGCCGCCCTCTACCCCGAGCATCCTACCCACCACGGGAGTAAGAGCAGTCCTACCTGTTCATGGTTTTCTTGTGGCTTTCGTTTGGAACCTCAAAGGCTTCAGTACATTGTCATTTGGAAAAACAAACACCCCCCAGAAACTTGGACATTCGTTTTACTGCTTTTAGGTTCTGGGATTGCCCCCCAAGGCCTGTAGCATGCAAGGCAACTATCCCCAGCCCTAGAAACTTAGGTCTTCTCCATTCTATGCTTGGGGATGGGAGGCCATCACTCCCACACCTGTCCCACCACAGGTGTGCAAGGCAGTAAGGCCTGGCTCCGATTAGGACTCTTTTTCTCCTTCCCAATGCAGTGAGGGAGGACAGGAACTCCGGGACTCCCAGAGGAATGCTGAGATAATTCTCCAGGCAGAGTTCTCTTCCTACATGAAAAGGCCTTGGCAGGGTGGAGGGGTTGTTCACACTCCAAGACCCTGATGCTGACCCCAGTGGCCTGGGACAGTTGTGTGTGGTCCTGCTCCTGAGGGAGTTAGGATGTGGTGTCCACACCAGAACCTAGAAGCAGGGCAATTAAGGCCGTTCAGTGTCTCCTTTGCCAAGTGTCTTAATAGTGGTGGAGGCTGTGACATCATCACATTTGTATCCAGGGGTACCAGGGCTGAGAGTTCACAGCCCTGTGGCTGTGTAGTGCCATGGCAACTTGTCGTGAAGTGGAGATAGCAGGCACACCACCTCAAAGTGCTACCCCGTACCTGTTCCAGCCTGTCCTGAAATATGCATTAGAAGAAGGCTCTAGTTAGCGTCCCTCTGGCTCATTTACTCTGTGGGGGATGGCATGGACTAATTTAATGGCAGTACGGGCAGGACTTATAGTATGTAGGATAAAGTACAAAGTTATGACCTGAAAAATCTGTGATCATTAGGCACTGCTGTGAAATTCTAGAGAAATGGCAGCTCAGAGATGGGAGGGGTGACCTGGGGCTCAGACCCCTATCCCCTCCCCATTATCCCTGTGATGTGATAGCGTGTTTCTTCTTGACTGACACTTTTATTGATGTAGACTTTGCCATTTGTTTTCATTTCTTAAAACATTTTTTTAGATTTATTTTGTGAATGCTTTGCCCGCCTGGATGTCTGTGCACCATGCGCATGCCTGGAGCCTGTGAAGGGTCAGGAGAGGGTGTCAGATTGCCTGGAACTGGACTTACAAATATTTGTGAGCCACCATGTGGGTGCTGGGAATTGAACCTGTGTCCTCTACAAGAGCAACCAGTGCTCTTAACCGCTGAGCCATCTCTGCAGCTCCTGCTTGTCAGTTCCCAGGGGCCCGCTCCCATTGTGCATCAGCTGTGGGTAGGATGAGTCTTGCACTAAACTGAAATGTTCCTCCTGGTCACTGTTCCCCAGAGCCTCACAGAACAACCCTCCCGTTCTGCACCTGTCAGTCCCTCCCCTCGACACGTGGTCTGCGTGCAAGGACTTCACACATAGGATCTAGACACAGGGATTTTATGTTTCCAGGTAGAGTACCTGGAACCTTCCACGTTTTTCTAGAGGATGCATCCCAGCCACAGTGCCCCCTACTGGCTGGCTTATCAGCCACAATGGCGATGATGAGCCTTGTAGCAGCCCAAGTCTGGTCTGGGGTGTTAGGGATAGTTTATAGTTTGATGTGAATCGTGGTTACTGTTGACTCTCAGAGACTGACATTTCCAATATATTGCTTTTTGTTTGTTTGTTCATTTCACAATTAGAGCTAAATAAAAACCACAATGTTTAAAATGTTTAAAACAAAGACCTAGTAACCTGTAACCTGTACTTTCCTCTTTCCTCCTCTCCACACCTCCACTCCCTTCCCTTTCTCTTCCTTTCTTCTTTCCATTTTTTTGTTTGTTTGTTTGTCTGTCTGTTTCCCCATTTGGCTAAAGACCAAACTCAGTGTGCTCTCTATTCAACACCACATGCATGTTCTGCCACTGAGCTAAACCCCAGCCTTCCCGGAACCCTGCCTTCTCCCTCTCTCCTAACATGGGGAGAGGATTCCGTGGAAATCCCTTAGCAGCAATATGGCCAGATTGCAAAAGCAATCCATCACGCATCTCATAAAGGGAGAGTGGGGACCAGAACACACCTGGTGGTGCTTCTATGTAGGATAACAATTGTCCCCTCATTTGGCCTCGGAGACTGTCTCCAGAACTAGTCACTTCCTGACAATCACTTAAAAGCTCTTAAGATTGTGTAAACATATCCTTTCTTTCCTCCTCTATAGAAAAACAGACACCTAGGTCTCCAAGTGGCATTGGTTGGGTAGGTTAATCACACCTCCTGTGGCTTCACCCACATGGGGGTTCAACCTTTTATCCCATTTTAATGTCCCTTGGTTTATTCGAACAAACTTCCACAGGACAGAGGGAATCTCTCTCCACCCCTCCGCCACCCAGTTAGAAACATCTGTAAAAGTTTACTGGGCTGCACACTTAAGGCATAGGCATTTTATCGTGTGTACGTTGTACTGTAATGAAATAGAGATAGAGGTAAGAAAGCAAGAATGAGGTGAACCCCCCCCTCCCCCGCAGCCCGAGTCCATACTCAACCTCCTCACAGTCGAGGCTGCTGGATGCTGTAATGTGTGGGGCTTTGGGTGGAGACATCGGGTAAGGAGGGGGGCAGCCGAGTGGTAGACTCTGCAAAGGGGATAACTTGAAAAGCCAGAGGGAGCTTCTGCCCCGGAAGATGATCTGGAGCAGGTGATGTGGGGAGCGGATGAATGGAACCTACAAAGGTCCGACTCATCCTCTCTTTATTTAGGGGAGGCCCAGGAACTTTGGCTGGGGAAAACTCAGATCGGTCTGTTATGAACGAGTGCACCAAGATCCATCATACAGATTCCAGGACAAGGGAGTCCCACAGTTGCATGGGAGAGGAGGGCGACTGTCAGGGAGATAATCTTCTCCCGCTCCAGGCTACTGCTACTGGGCTGAACACGATTGGCTGAGCCGTTTGCAGGTATGAAGTTCGTTAGTCGTTTGTGAGATTGTTACAGCTGCTGTATCCAATAAAAGACGTTATAATACTTTCTGAGGTCTTGGCCCAGCTCAAGGCTCTCACTGCCGTGTTATTTTCATAGCCAGTTTAAGAATTCTACTTCCCTAGCTAGGAGGCTACATGCCTACAGTCCCAGCATCTGAGAGGTGGAGGAGGAGTTCCCGGTCACCCCAGCTATAGCAAGAGTTGGCTATGCTATATGAAACTCTGCCTAAAAAAAAAAAGCAATAAATTTCTATGCAGTAGCCTAATGTTTGCCTAGATCAGTAGTTCCTTAAAGTCCCCCCGACTCCATTTTATTTTTCATTTAGCTCTTTGAGACAGGCTTTCTCTGTGCAGTCCTGGCTGTCCTAGAGCTCATTCTGTAGACCAAGCTGGCCTCTAATGCAGAAATCCACCTGCCTTGAGGCCTCTCAGGAGCTAGAATCAAAGACGTGTGCCACCACACCCAGATTAAGGCTCTAATTTTATTTTAAAATCCTTCAAATGCCAGTTTTTATGAGGAAGAGAGGCTCACAAGGCCTTAATGGTTGCTGGAAGAGGAAGAGACATTTTCTACAGTAATGTGGTTTCTGGTAACCCACCCATGTTCCTATAAGTAATACTCATCCTGGGGTCCTATAAGTAACTACTTAAATTCACGGGATTAACATGCAATACACACACTTACAGACACACACATACACACATACATATCATCACAGACATATACACTCACATACATATACACACACTTACACACAGACACATACACTCACAGACACATATATACACACACAAACTCACACATATACACACACAGACATTCACAGACACACACAGACACTCACAGACACTCGCATACACATAGACACTCTCACATACATGCATTTACATACACTCGGAGATATACTCACAGACATAGACACATACACACACGTACACACACTCATAGACACACAATATGAAAGTACACAGAACTGGATAGGAAGAGGAAAGGAGTCTGTGGGAGTGGGAGGAGGATAAGAGGTTAACAAGGAGGCAGAATATGATCAAAGCACATCATGTACAGATATAAAAATGGGACCATGAAACCCATTATTGAATATAGCTAATGTATGATAATACTTTTTTTTCAAAAAGAAGATAATAAATGTTTTAGCCCGTGATGGTTACTTAGAATGTCGACCTGTGCTCTCCTTGTGCATTTAAAATAAAAACAAGCTGGGGTGCTGGAGAGGTGGCTCAGTGGTTGGGATCACTGGCTGTTCTTCCAGAGGACCTAGAGTTTGTTTTTCAGCACCTACTGGCAGCTCACCACCATCGGTGACCATTCTCCCTCTCTTCTGGCCTCAGCAGGCAATGGGCACACAAGCATTGTACAGGTACAAATACAGGCAAAGCATCATCCATCCACATAAAATATAAGTTAACCTGGGTATGGTGGTGCATGCCTGTCAATCGTAGCACTGGGAAGGCAGAGGTATGGGGATCCTGTGAGTTCGAGACCAGTCTGGTCTACAGAGCTAGTTCCAGGAGAGCCAGGGCTGTTTACAGAGAAACCCTGTTTTGAAAAACCAAATAAAAAAAATCTTTTAAAAAAGAAACAGACCGAGGACCTGGAGAGATGGCTCAGTGGGTAGAGGCACTTGCTACCAAGCCTGATGACTGAGTTTGATTTCTGGGACCCATGTGACCACACTCCCCGACACTCTAAAATAAGTACATAAAATACATAAAATGTGAAAATTAAATAGAAATAATCAAATAAAACACCCCACCCCCCAGCTCTACCGAAGCTAGTCTCAGGGTAATTTCAACTTCAGACTCCTTTGGAGACCTTCCCTAAAATATTTTGCCCAACTCCCCCTTCACCCTGCACATCTTCTAAGTCAGCTCTCATCCAGGGCTGGTTCTGCCGCTGCTGGCCTCCACGGGGAACAAGCAGCTTTCAGTTCTTCAGAACTTCGCCCTGAGTTCTTGAGCTCCAGGGCAGTAACTGACATTCCAGGTCCCTGCCCCTACCCTCTGCCTCCCTTCCCAGGATGCCCCGCCTGCCAACGGTGAGGACTGGACAAACACCCGGGAGCTGCTATTTGCACAACTTCTTTACAACTTTGGGTTTTTTATTTCTATACCTTATCTCTCAACTAAAACAAGTTCTCTAAGAACACAGGCTGTCCCGAGTTTCCTTCTTTTTCTGTTTTGTTTAAGATGGGTCTTGGTTACTTTTGACAGACTCAGCTGCTGTGGAACTCATAGCAAGTCTTCTGCCTCAGCATCCCAAGTTTGAGGATTAGAAGCACTTGTTACCACGCTTTTCATTATGTCACGTATTTAAACATATTGATTAGGGGGAGGGCTTGTGCATGCCACTGTGCATGTGCGAAAGTCAGGGGACAACTTACAAGGATCAATTTTCTTCTCCCACCACATGCACTTCAGGGATGGAGTTTAGGTTTTCAGACTTGTCAGCAAGCACCTTTACCTGCTAAGCCACCTCACCAGTTCTGTTGTGTATTTAAATATCCATTCTTAGGGCTAGGTTGAGCAGTGCCCAAAGTGGGTGAGGTCTTGGGTTTCATCTATAGTCTCATCAAAGACTTTGCCTATGATTTTCTTCTTAAAAATTGGATGAGAGTTGGCCCCGTCTCTTACAAGCTGTAAGGAGGAATCTGGAACACCCCTCTCCCAAAATGTGAAAAGCCTGGGAGGAGACAGAACACAGGAATGAAGGGGGTTCTAGCTTAGAGCTCAGCCTGTTCTTTTTCTTTCTTTCTTTTTTGTTTTTTATATTTATATTTTTTATATTTATATTTTTTTATTATATACTCTACACTGTCACTGTCTTCAGACACACCAGAAGAGGGCATCAGATCTCATTACAGATGGTTGTGAGCCACCATGGGTTGCTGGGAATTGAACTCAGGACCTCTGGAAGAGCAGTCCGTGTTCTTAACCTCTGAGTCCTCTCTCTAGCCCCCCTGTTCTTTTTCAAAAGCCATCGATTCTGAGGCTCCTCTGACCTTCCTAGGTCCCTTCATGGGGCTGGTGGTCTAACACTATTCTTGTTTACTGCCATTCTTTGAGGACAAGGACATGGAGTTTGGTCCTTGCTGGGTGCCTGGAGCTCCCAGTTCCTCACCACACTGAAATCCTTGACACGGGGGTGGGAGGGGTCGGTGGGAGAGGGTAAAACTGACTACAGCCTTGCCAAGCTCCTTTATGCCCACCATTGTTTCCAGATCCCCCAGTGTTTAAATCCATAGTCCAGCTTGATTTGGCTACTCTTTCTGTTAGAATTGAAAACCTTCAAAGTAAAGTAATATACAAGGAGGAAACAACTGATGCCCCCCTTCCAGAACTCAAGACCTCTGGAAGAACAATTGATGCTCCTAACCACTGAGCCATCGCTCCAGCCCTTACATTAACTTTTGTTTTGCTTTGCTGGGGATCCATCCCAGGGAACTTCCATCACTCCTGACTGTCACCTCCAGCCCCCAGGGCACAGTTTCATTCTCCACTTATGTATGAAAGCATGGAGTACTTTTGTCTTTCAGTGCACGACCTTTATTTTGACATACATTATGTTTGGCGGGATTACCTAAGCAAGCCTGAAGCCCTGCAGAGTCTCAGGCCTGCCTGAGAAATCTGCAGTTCAAGGTCAGTCAGAACACTCTGCCATTCCTGTGGCCGACCTGGAGCATGAGGTCACCCCTTCAACACCTTAAGTACAGTCATCGCCACAGCCACGTCACTGCCCTCCTGGCAGTAGTGTGCAGCAAGCTTTGGTGGCTGGGGGTAGGGGTGGGGTTGTCACGGGGCGGGTGAAATAGCTTGGTGCCAGGATAGCTGGGCCACCTTCCCACACATGAACTGGATAGAACAGAAGCATGTGTGTGCAGAGAGCCTCCTATACAAAACATCCACGTGACATCCATGTGCCCAGCCTGCCAGCAAAGGGGGAAAGTGTAGTCCCCATAGGTGACAAGGGTGACAGGATGGGTGGGGAGAGGAGAGATGTTTGGGGAAATACCTTATAGAAAAGGAAAACACCCTGGAGGGCCTTTGTACAGGACCTGGCATTTCATTGGTGCTAGATATGTGTGCATTGTTAAAACCAGCAGCAGCCAGCCCAGCTCGGAGAGTCCAAGGGACTTTTGAAATTGTCTCATGTGATCTCCCATTGGAAAGTGGAATTCCACCCGGAGCCCTGCAGTCTCACCCTGAACATGCCCGGGATTGTGGCCAGAGGGGTCTCATCTGCAGGAATGGAGATTCGGTGTCCTAAAATGGGGAGAGTTCCTACAGAGAGAAAATGTCAACAGTATGCAGCATAGGAACCAGTCCCCGTAAATTCTTTTTGGGGGAGGGGATGAAGAAATATTATTTCTTTTGTCATTCATTAGGCAACAGAAATCCTATCTCGGATGTGAGAAGCCAGTTCTTCCAGTTTGTGTTTATCTCACCCCTCCCCGAAATAGGTATGGGAAGATGACCTTGAACTCCTGACCTTCCCGCTTCCACCTCCTGAATGCTAGGATTGCAGGCACTCACCACCAAACCTGGTTTAAACAATGCTGGGGACTGAACCCAAGGCTTTGTGTGCGCTAGGCTAGCACTTTGCCATGAGGACTACATTCCCAGCAATCTCCAGCAATCCCCAGTGAATTCAACACTACACACACAGACCTTCTGGCTTGGCACACCGGAGGCTAGCAAAGCACACTCGAGGTCAAAATATGTCTGAAGAATTTGCTAGAAATGCAGACTCTAAGTCTTGCTGAGAGACACACAGAGTGAGACTCAGTAGCTGTGTCTCAGCCGCCTTCAGAGGCTTGGAGGTGGCTGTGGTTTATAATCAGTGGTTTAGAGCTGTGAGGAGGAAGTTTGCTTCCCACGGACTATTCAACAATGGCCATTACTATTTGAAAACACTGGATGCCCTGTTTCTCAGGTAGTCTTACTTCCTGCAGTCTCTCATTTACAGCATAGTCCCCATGTCATCTGGCCTCCGAGGGGTGCTCTGATGGCCAATGACTTTTAAAACGATGCTCCCAGGGCTCCTAAAAACTGTTGTCTCCTTCGTTCTGGAAATTCTAGTATGAAGGCGGTTTTGTCACTGTTATTTTGTTTGGTTTGTTGGAGCAAGAGGCCCGGATCTCAGAGCTGGGGATATAAGTGTGTGTTCTGATTATACAGTGCCAGGGATGGAACCCAGGGCTTCACGCACACTAGGCCAGTACTGACCAACTGAGTGACATCTCCAGCCCTGGCCAGGCTTTGGTTTTGTTTGTTTGTTTTTGAGATGAGATTTTGTAGTGTAGCCCAGAATGGCCTCCCAAGTTCTGGGATTAGAGGCATATATCACCATTCCTACCTTTATTCTGGAAATCCTGATGTGGCGGTTTGAACACACTTGGCCCAGGGAGTGGCACTATTAGGAGATGTGACCTTGTTGGAGGAAATGTGTCACTGTTGGGGTGGGCTTTGAGAGACCATCCTCCTGGCTGCCTGGAAATCAGTCTTCTCCTTGCTGCCTTCTGAACAAGTGATAGAACCCTTAGCTCTTCCAGTGCCATGCCTTCCTGGACACTGCCATGCTCCCACCTTGATGATAATGGACTGGAACTCTGAACCTGTAAGCCAGCTCCAGTTAAATATTGTCCTTATAAGAGTTGCCTGGGTCATGGTGTCTCTTCACAGCAGTAAAACCCTAACTAGGACACCTGACAAGCTATTATTTCAGGCCTATTCTGTTCCAAACACTTGTTTTGTTTTTCGTTTTGTTTTTCTTTTTTTTTTTTTAAGATTTATTCATTTATTATATATAAGTACACTGTAGCTGTCTTCAGACACACCAGAAGAGGGCATTGGATCTCTTTACAGATGGTTGTGAGCCACCATGTGGTTGCTGGGATTTGAACTCAGGACCTCTGGAAGAGCAGTCAGTGCTCTTAACCGCTGAGCCATCTCTCCAGCCCCTCGTTTTGTTTTTCAAGACAGGTTTTCTCTTGAACTGTCCTAGAACTCATTCTGAAGACTAGGCTGGCCCCAAACTCACAGAGACACACCTGCTTCTGCCTCCGATGTGCTGGGATTAAAGGTGCATGCGGCCATTACCCAGTGAACCCAAGGTCTCGTGTGTGCTTAGCAAGCTCTCTTCCACAGAGTTACACACCCAAGCTTATTTATTTTTTAAAGGAAGTTATATTCTAATGTACAAGTATTAAAAGAAATGACATGGTGAATTTTGACATGCATACACATCCCCTTGACCTCTGGTCTGATCAAGGTCTAGAGTATTTCCAGCGTCCACCCAAGGAGTTCCGGAAGACCTATTCAATGATGTCTGTGAGAGAGTGTCTGGTTCCTTTTCATTGCCAGGCAACACAGCCTGTCCTGTGCACCCACCATGTAGAGCAAATCTCTGAGAGTTCACAGGGCCAGCCTCGTCTTCAGAATGAGGTTTCCCCCACCCTGTTTCTGATGGACATTCAGACTATTTCCAAATAGAATCTACAACAAATAAGGTTCTTCTGAACACCCATACTTTGTTTTCTGGTGGATGGTGGCTCTCACTTTTTGGGTATATGCCCAGAAATGGACTTGCTAGGTCACAATATTAGACCTATGCAGATGCCACCGTGCCTTTTCACAGTGGCTGTACTAGTGTGAAGATTGTCATGGCTTACTAATGTTCCCACAGCCTTCTCTACATTTGTCACTTAGGGTCACGTTAATGTTAACTATCCTGTTGGGGAACCCTGGTATCTCAGGGCTTTCAGTGTTCATTTCCCTTGTGTTCTGTATGACTCAGTACCTTCTATGCTTGTTGGCTATTTACACAGCTCTCATGCGATGCTCCCCAATGATTTCTCCCTACTTTTTCTCGGCATGTGAACAACTTCAGCTTCTGCATAACTGTCACATCCATGTTTATGCTGTGATATTTCTACACACACATACTGAGCTCCGTGTTTTTGTCCGCTTGTCATGAACTAGGATCATCTGGGAAGAGGGAGCCTCAGCCGAGAAGATCGGACCGGTCTTCAGGCAAGTCTGTGAGACATTTTCTTGACTGATGAATGATGTGAGGGGGACAGTCTAGAGATGATGCTACCCCTGGGCAGATGGTCCCAGGTCGGATGTAAAAGCAAGCAGAAGGCTGTGCACAGGGATGCTTATCTTTAATCCCAGCATTTAGGATGCAGCAGCATCTAGAGGTGAGTTTGAGGCCAGCCCAGGCCAGGCCAGCCAAGCAAGCTGAGAAAGCCCAAAGCAGTGCTCTACACGGCTCTGCCTCAGTTCCTACTTCATTCTCGTGTGTTGACCTCCCGTCCTAGCTGTCCCTCACAAGGGACTATAAACTCTCTATTTTCTTCTTTCTTTTTGTTTGTTCTTTTTTAAAACATCTCTGAGCTTGTTTAAATCTATTACAAGTATTATACTACGTTGAATTCAAACTTCCCTTCGGCACATAAGTCCAGGGCATCAGTGCCCTTACCACGTGAGCTATCTTGCTGGCCCAACTCTGTATTTTTTTTTTACATGAACTTTTGTTTTAGATTTATTTATTTATTTATTTATTTATTTAATGTATGTGAGTACACTGTTTCTTTCTTTTTTAATTGGGTATTTCTTATTTACATTTCAAATGTTATTCCCTTTCCTGGTTTCCTGTCCATAAGCCCCCTAACCCCTCCCCTTCTCCTTCTATAAGGGTGCTTCCCTCCCCATTCGCCCCCCTTAGCCCCCCACATTCCCCTACACTGGGGGTCCAACCTTGGCAGAATTGGTGCCCAACAAGGCCATCCTCGGCTACATATGCAGCTGGAGCCATGGGTCTGTCCATGTGTACTCTTTGGGTAGTGGTTTAGTCCCTGGGAGCTCTGGTTGGTTGGCATTATTGTTCTTATGGGGTTGCAAGCCCCTGCAACTCTTTCAATCCTTTCTCAAATTCCCCCAAAGGGGGTCCCATTCTCAGTTCAGTGGTTTGCTGCTAGCATTCACTTCTGTATTTGACATGTTCTGGCTGTGTCTGTCAGGAGAGATCTATATCCGGTTCCTGTCAGCATGCACTTCTTAGCTTCATCCATCTTATCTAGTTTTGGTGGCTGTGTTTATATGGGCTACATGTGGGGCAGGCTCTGACTGGCCGTTCCTTCAGTCTCTGCTCTAAACTTCACCTCCATATCCCCTTCTATGGATATTTTTGTTCCCCTTTTTAAGAAGGAGTGAAGCATCCGCATTTTGGTCATCCTTCTTCTTGAGTTTCATGTGGTCCATGGATTACATCTTGGGTAATTCGAGCTTTTGGGCTAATATCCACTTAGCAATGAGTGCATATCATATGTTTTTTTTTTTGTTTTTTTTGTTTTTGTTTTTGTTTTTTTTTTTTTGTGATACACTCTCCGTGTCTTCAGACACACCAGAAGAGGCCATCAGATCCTATTACAGATGGTTGTGAGTCACCGTGTGGTGCTGGGAATTGAACTCAAGACCTCTGGAAGAACAATTGATGCTCCTAACCACTGAGCCATCGCTCCAGCCCTTACATTAACTTTTGTTTTGCTTTGCTGGGGATCCATCCCAGGGAACTTCCATCACTCCTGACTGTCACCTCCAGCCCCCAGGGCACAGTTTCATTCTCCACTTATGTATGAAAGCATGGAGTACTTTTGTCTTTCAGTGCACGACCTTTATTTTGACATACATTATCTCATCCATCTCTGTAGTGTTGGCCAGCCAGCCTGGAACTTTCTTTTTTTTTTTTTTAAGATTTATTTATTTCATGTATGTGGGTTCATTGTCATTGTCTTCAGACACACCAGAAGAGGGCATCGGATCTCTTTACAGATGGTTGTGAGCCACCATGTGGTTGCTGGGAATTGAACTCGGGACCTCTGGAAGAACAGTCAGTGCTCTTAACCACTGAGCCATCTCTCCAGCCCCGGAACTTTCTATTAAGTAATTCATAGACACCTAAATTTGAGGTAACCCTTTTGTCTCCGCCTCCCAAGGGCCAGGATTATAAGAGTATGCATGCTACCCCACTCCACTTACCCATCTGTTTTTATGTCAAGGTCACAATGTTTGGGTTCTTGTAAATGTTGTAATTTGTTTTGTGACACTTGGTGTTTGAAAGATAGATAGTCTTGTTTTATAGCCTCAAACTAACCATCCTTCTATTTCAGCTTCTAAATGCTCGTGTTAAAGGTATGTCCTTAGTTGTATGACTTGAAATCAGGCTTGTGACTCCCTCCCCTTTACTCTCTTTGCTAAGGTTTGATTAACATTGGTGGTGGGAGGGGGTGCCTTTGTGGTGTCATATGAAGTTTAGGAGTTTCTTTTTTCACTATTATAAGAAGAATGTCATTGGTACTTTTATAGAAATTACATTTGCTTTTTTTTTTTTTTTAAACAAACCATTTAAAAAAACAGGGTTTTACTATGTAGCCCTGGGTAGCTTTGAACTCAAGAGCCTCCTGTCTTATCCAAGTACTCAGACTATAGTGTGCAGTGCTCTTCTTGGGATTTTTACATCATTTTTAAATTAGACCATCTATGTCGTTTGTAGTTTTGTTGCTGGGATAAACATCTGAGAGAAACAGTCTCAAGGAGGAAACGTTTTTCTTGGTTCATGGTTTTGGAGGTTTCTGTGATCTGCTGGCTCACGGTTTGGATGTGTCTTCTGTCTACCTGTCTGTGGTTAGCTGGATATTGTGCTTTAAGCCTCTGGTATAGCTGAGCATCGTGGCTGAAGGTTGTGCAGAAGCAAAGTTGTTCACCTCCTCGGAGCAGGAAGAGACTGGAAACAGTACGTCTGTCCAGGGCGCATCCTCGGTGACCAACTGTCCACATTTCCAACACCTGCTACCTGTCTGCTCCAATCTTGAGTCCACCAACTGATTAATACCTTGATAAACGCACAGCCCTCGTGATCCAACCACTTCCCTAAGCCCCACCTCTGAACACTGCCTTTAATACCTGAACCTTCAGGAAACACATCTTAACAATACCCGTCTCTTGGATATCCACTTAGGATTTAGTTTTCGATACATTCTTGCGCTGAGCTCAGTTTCATTTCTGTTACTGTGATACTATGAGAAAAGGCAACTCCGGCAAGAAGGGGTATAATTGGCTTCTAAGTCCTTGAGTGTGGAGAAGTCAAAGCAGGAACCTAACTTGCACCCTGACAGTCAAGAACAGAGAGAACTAGAGCTGTGAATGTTGCTTGCTCCCTTGCTGTTAGCTGCCTTCTCCTCCTTGTTGTTCAGAAACTCCTGCCTAGGAAATGGCGCTGCCCACAGTGGGCTGGACCTTCCCATATTGATTAATGATCAAGACCGGTCTCTGAAGGTGTGCCCACAGGCCAACTGATCAAGATATTGCCTCATTAAGGACCTTGCCAGGTGGTGAAATTGACAGTTAAAACTCACCAGGACACATGTTACAGCTATCTTCTTGTCTGCACAAATGTTATCTCTACTCCTCAGTGATTCTGTGAGGTAGCAGATATTATCACTGTCATGGACAAGGAAAGTAAAGCTCGGAAAGGCTAGGTGCCTTGCTCACAGTCATGTAGCCAGATAGCACTCAATGACATGTGTATCCAGTCCAGATCTACCTCCAAATCTAGAGCCTTCCCAGGAGCCTGTCTGCCTGGATTTACAAACCTGCTGTGAGTGATAGTCACCATGGAATTGAGCCTTCTTTCCTTGTCTATTAGAGACCATGTTTTCAGTCCAAGTGCAGGACTTGGCCCCTGTAGAGTAATGAATGAGATGGGCCTGGGTTTGGGTGGACAAACACTTTCTGTGCAAACACAGAGCTTTCGCTTTGGCGTCAGGAGCCTAATTGCTCTGCCATGACTGTCAATGTGGGATGAAATGAGTATGTGCAAGGCTTCTCCAGCTGCTGTTCTTAACACCTTGCCCGGCTCCAGCTTTGTCTAGCTTAGGGTTCCTTTCCAGTCAGCAGTCGGTGGATTCTAGTTCAGCTATATAGCCTCCCTTGCAGCTAGATATGATTGCTACTCATCCAAATTGTGAGGAAATACTGAGTAGAGCACACCATTCTCTGTTCTCCTCTCTGCCTTTGGTCCTTGTCTTAGTTAGGGTTTCCATGGCTTTGAAGACACCATGACCAAGGCAACTCTGATAAAGGACATTTGATTGGGGCTAGCTTACTCTCTCAGAGGTTCAGTCCATTATCAGCAAGGCAGGAAGCATGGCAGTGTACAGGCAGGCATGGTGCCGAAGGAGCCGAGTTTTAGATCTTCATCGAAAGGAAGCCTGGAACAGACTGTTTCACAGGCAGCTAGAAAGAGGGTCTCAAAGCCCACCCCCACAGTGACACACTTTCTTCAACAAGGCCAAACCCTCTAATAGTGCCACTCCCTGGGCAAAGCATATTCAAACCACCACCTTCCATTCCCGGGCCTCCCATAGGCTTGTTCAAACACATGAGTCTATACGGAGGCCATACCTAGCCATAGCATAATGCCAAGTACTTTTAGTCCAACTTCAAAAGTCTCCACAGTCTATAACAGTCTCAACAATGTTAAAAGTCCAAAGTCTCTTTTAATGTTCATCTAATCACTTAACTGTAATCCCTTATAAAATAAAAATAAAAAAGCAGATCACATACTTCCAACATCACAGGATATACATTATCATTCCAAAATGTCATAATGAGGAAATATTGGACCAAAACAAGACCAAAAGTCAGCTAGGCAAAGTCCAAACTCTGCATCTCTATGTCTGATGTCTAACTCCATTCATCTTTGTTGACTGCAACACAATCCTTTCTCTTGGGCTGGGTCCACTCCTAGTTAGCAGCTTTCCTCAGCCTGTATCCCATAGCTCTGGCATCTCTAACATCTTGGGGTCTCCAAGGCAACTTCAACTTCCCAGCTTCTTATTTCAACTGCTCTTCCAAAGGACTTGGGTCACTTCTCCAGCTCTGCCCTCCGTAGCACTCTAGGCTCTGGTTGACTCCACTCCACTGCTGCTGCCGTTCTTCATGGTCAACCCATGGTACTGGGATCTCTAATATACTGGGGTTTTCTGCTACAACTAGGCTTCACCAATAGCCTCTCATAGACTCTCTTCATAGTGCCAAGTCTCAACTCCTTTGCATGACCCCATCAGTCCTGGGCTTTCAACTGCCACTGAGGCTGTACTTTCACCAATGGCCTTTCTTGGCCTCTCACAGTATCAAGCCTCAGTTGCTCTCCATGACCCCTTCATACCTTCAAAACCAGTACTACCTGGGTGATTCTTACGCATTACCAAATCAAGCTGCAGCACGAGGTATACAACCTTGGCTATCTGTGGAACACAACTTTTTTCTTCTCTCAGAAAATACTTCCCAGAATATTTCACTGTTGCTGTAAAATTATAAAAAATGATGCTGTCTTTTACCCCACACTAGGTCCGGCACTGCAGTGCCCCAAGGTATCTGGTAGACGTCTCCATCTCAGTCAGCAAAGCGTCTCACCCACTCTGCTCCATCCCATATCACACTGCCGATGGCCTCTCTCTGAGCCTGGTAACAATCTCTCTACCCATCCAGTTCCCAAGGCAGGCTGCCACCATACACATGTCTCCAGCCATCACATACCCTCTTGAACTTAAATCACCACATGAAAGAACACACAGCACAATAACCTCTGATCCAACTGATAAGATATAATTTGCTCATCTAGACACACAAAGCTCTCTACACATCTATCCCTTAAGAATATTCATGACAACCTGTAAAGGTGCAGAGAAGAATCTCTTTCTTTCTTTCTTTCTTCCTTTCTTTCTTTCTTTCTTTCTTTCTTTCTTTCTTCCTTTCTTTCTTTCTTTCTTTCTTTCTTTTTTTTCGGAGCTGGGGACCGAACCCAGGGCCTTGCGCCTGCTAGGCAAGCGCTCTACCACTGAGCCAAATCCCCAATCCCAGTCCCTCTATTCATAACTCTAAAGCCAGAGCCATGTGGCTGAAGCTGCTGAGTTCTGATGCTTGCTGGAGCTGGAACACAGCCCCCATGTTCTATTACATCATTAACCAGCTTTACGTTTTCCTTCACTCTTTAAACTTGGCTCTTAGGGAATTCATTCTGTAGACTGACCTTGAACTCAACAGACCTGCATAGCTCTGTCTCCTGAGTGCTGGGATTAAAGGTGTGGTCTGCCATGCCTGGATTTAAGCTTTTGTCTACTTGGAACTTGCTCTGTAGCAGGCTGGCCTTGAACTCAAAGATCTGCTTGCCTCTGCCTCCTGGCATCAAACGCATGTATCACCTTGCCTGGACCTAAGCTTTTCATGGTGATTATCCTTCAAGATCCAGATCAAAAGCTTATGTCATCCCATATCAATTTGACACACAATCTTATCTCCTTATGCCCAAATAAAAGTAAAAACCAGGTCATGATAATATAACGATCCATTGTTCAGCTGCAAACACAGGCAATAAGCTTAGCTAGGTTGGATCCTGCCCCCGAGGTCACCACTCTCTTAATCTGTTTATCTTCTTGAACACAGGATTCTGCTCTATTTCACTTCCTGGTGCCACTTTATTACTTGAACCATACATTTTGTTCTTTTTGTTCTTATGCATGTTATGTTTGATTAAAATGCTCTTCATAAGACTGAACCGCAGGATAAAGTCTAAACTAGGCTTTTTAAAGAATTCCTTTGTCAATACAATTAATCTGAATCTTTTCACTTTAGCCTTAGGTAGACTCTTCAAACAAGAGCAAAAAGCAGCCACATTCTTCACCAAAACATCACACGAACAGTTTCTAAGCTACATACTAAGATTCTTCTCCTTAGAAAACTCTTTTTTTTTTTTTTTGTTCTTTTTTTCGGAGCTGGGGACCGAACCCAGGGCCTTGCACTTCCTAGGTAAGTGCTCTACCTGAGCTAAATCCCCAGCCCCTAGAAAACTCTTGACCCAGGCCCCCACAGTTCGAATCTCCCTTAGCACCAATATCTTCCATATTCCTACTAGGATGGCCCATTAAGTCCTACTTAAAGCATTCCATTGCTTTCCAAATTCAAAGTCCCCAAATCCACATTCATCCAAACAAAAACATGGTTGGGCTTATCACACCAATTTGCTACCAACTTCTGCCTTAGTACCAGTTGCTACCTGGTACCAACTTCTGTCTTAGTGTTTCCATTTTTGTGAAGAGACACCATGACCAAAGCAACTCTTATAAAAGATGTTTAATTGGGGCTGACTTACACTTTCAGAGGTTCAGTCCATGATCAACATGAAAGCATGGCAGATATGTTATTGAAGGAACCAAGAGTTCTACATCTTCATCAAAAGTTAGCCTGGAACAGATGGTTTCACAGGCAGCTAGGAGGAGGGTCTTAAAGCCCACCCCAACAGTGACACACTTCCTCCAACAAGGCTACACCTTCTAATAGTGCCACTTCCTGGGCCAAGCATATTCAAACCACCATAGTCCTGATTCCAAATTTTGGATGCAAAAGAACTGGGAGCCCCTACGTCAATACAGGGCTGCCTTGGTGCCTGCCTGTGTTCCCTCCATCCCCTCACTGCCCTTTCATGTTATGACCAGCTTCTATGTCCACATCAGAGTAAGGATGGGTCCCACATTCATTATTGAGGATTTAATGAGTGAGCTCCATTTATTTATGACCTGGGTGTCTCAACACTTGGCTACGATCCCTTGGCGTGGCCCCGTGTTGGTGTTTTGTTGGCCCCCAGTTATACAGGGAGGTAGGGAAACTTCTTGTCTGGTAATAATAGAAATGAAATTGGAGGCTTGACGTGGGGGTTCAATGTTCAGCAGGCTGAGGCAGAAGGATCACTGCAAGTTTGAGGCCAGTTTGGGCTTCCTAGTGAGTTCTAGGCTAGCCTAGGCTACAGAGTGTGACCCTATCACGCTTTTCTTTCTTTTCTGGGTGGGTGAGAGGCTTGAGTACAGCTCTATCAGAGAGGGCACTATCTGCTCTATATCAGCAGAAGAGACAGAGATGGGACCCAGTGTCAGGTTTCTAGGATGGTCTGGAGACTGCATTTTCTAGTAATAATGAGAATGCCATCTTAAGTTTCTTTTAAGGTTTTTCTTGTGTAAGACACAGCCCAGTGTCCAGTTCTTTAAGGACCTAATGGCATCATACTGATTCTGGAAGGCCTTAGTCCTTGAGATAAGCGAAGTCAAGGAAAGACAGGTTTCATACATACACTGTCGACAGGAGAGGTGAGGGGCCTATCTTCCTCTCAGAGACTATGAATTAAGGGCTCAGAGGTCCCCTCGATGACTAATGTTGGTTGTCAACCTTATTCATCTGGAAAGTGAGGATTGCCTCCATCAGACTGGCCCATGGGCATGTCTGGAGGGCACTTTCTTCATTGCTAATGGATGTCTGATGACCCCACACCCTGGGTGGTGCCATCCCTA
Source organism: Rattus norvegicus (assembly GCF_021556685.1). Taxonomy (NCBI): domain Eukaryota; kingdom Metazoa; phylum Chordata; class Mammalia; order Rodentia; family Muridae; genus Rattus; species Rattus norvegicus. Next base: position 46,101,615 of record NC_141546.1, read on the forward strand.
GGCTGTCTAAGCAAGCTGAGCAAGCCAGAGGAAGCAAGTCAGTAAGCAACACTCCTTCATGGTCTCTACTTCAGTTCTTCCCTCAGCTTCCCTCAGTGATGAACTACAAGCTGTAAGATTAGATAAACCCTTTCCTTCCCAAACTGTTTGGTCTTGATGTTTATCACAGAAACAGAAAGCAAACCAATCAGTCCCCATGAGCATTCTTATACCTCTCAAGCCTTAGAGAGTTCCTCATCCTTAATCTTAAGTGGTACAAAGGCACAAAGGTCTCTTACCTTTTGTGGCTATTCCTGGCATTGCCCACATCTATCTTTGGAGGTGTTAATTTCTTTTTGCCTGATGTACTGGGGACAAGACTGGTAACATTAGGTCTCTGACTGAAGTGTGGTGAACAACATCGCCGCACCCCCAATGAACATTAGCTTGACTTGGAACTAGAGGAGTCAGGAAGACATAAAAATTTGTAAACATAATTAAACACAAAGAGAGGAGGATCCTCGTGGCTTACAGCTATAATCCCAGCAATTCAGGAGGCTGAGGCAGTGGAATTGCTACAAGTTTAAGGCTACACAATGAGTTTTATCTAGGCCAGCCTGGTCTACAGTGTGGGGCCTTGTCTTAAAAAGCAAAAGACAAGCAAATCTGGCCTCGATACACACACATACACCACCACACACACACACACACACACACACACACACACACACACACACACACGCACATGTGTATATTAACACATGCAAACACATACACTATGCACACACAGCGAAACTAACATGAAGCAAAATTTAGCGAACAGAGACTAACAGCCCCAAAGTGGCTGAAGCAAGGAGCAATTGGGCACCATTTGGCACAACTCTTCCACGGTATTCAGTATTGGTTATGTGTACATTGGCTTTTGGCTTTGTGTTTCTCCTTAGTTTTAACCTTTGCCTGCCTGAGGTGTTCAGCCAGTCTTCACAGGTGAAAGTTAAAAGGAGCAGACAGACCTCTGTTTTGTCAATGAAATTAGACAAGGGCCAAGGGATTTAATGAGCCGTAGGCCAGCTAGTGACTCGGTGCCTTGTTTAATTCTCATTTCCTTCATGGACCTCAGTTACGGCTTTGAATGCCACCTTAAAGTTAGCAAAGCCGGCCCAGGGATAGAGGAAGTTGATTGTCTCTGGAGCTCTAGTGTACTCGGGTGGGGCAGCTTACTCTGGTCTTGGAGTTAGGCTGTATTTGTAAGAGCCTGTGGGCTCCTTGTTTTATTGCTTCACTGGTGTTTATATAAAAAACAGCAACTTTAAAAGAGGCCAGACATTTAATCCTAGAATAAGGAGAGGTATTATAAACTATAATGCAGAGTAAAGACAAGTATCCAGTTTGACAAGAAACTGGATGACGCTGTCTTTCTTTGTGTGACCATCTGGCTATTGAAACTGTATCAGTATTGTGCTGGAGACGGAGCCCAGGACCTGGCATCTGGCCTTGACTTGGTACACCTAGTCACAGTGTCACAACGGTGTCACAACCGTGACTGGCTTTAAGGAACTCAAATGTACAAGGTTTGAGAAGACACCAGGTGGCCCGCAGTTTAAAAATAATAATGTTTACGTTGACATTTTTATCCCATAGGTAGACCTCTGTAAGAAACCAAATCTCTCCTCACAGATCTGTGTTACTGAATGTACAACAAAACGGCCTCATGGCCACATGATAACACGGCCTGTGGGTGCCATTCTGGAGGGATGGGGAATGCTGGAATCAGAGCTTCTCCTGGCTGCAGGTTAAGCCACAGCTGTGGCAGAAAGCAGCTGGAACTTGTCAGCTGTGTCCTCCTTTCTGAATAGATCCTTAGCAGCTGATGTGGCCTCTAGAGCTCTCTCAGAGCCACTATGGCTCCCCTGCTGTGTATGACACCAGGACTTTTCCTGAGAGTGTTCAAGACTCAATAAGTGGTCCTATGTCACCCTTTTCTACTGTAAAGGTCAGTGGAGGCTCCTTGGTGTTACTTTTGGGACCTTGTGAGGCTCCTTTGTAAGGGCCTAGGTCCAGTGGTTCTCAACTTTCCTAATGCTGCAGCCTTCTAATACAGCTCCTCATGTGATAACCCACAACCATAAAATTATATCATTGCTACTCCATAACCGAAACCTTGCTACTCTTATGAATCATAGTGTAAATATCTGATGATATGCAGAGTATCTGGTATAAAAATCCCACCAAAGGGCTCGTGACCCACAGGTTAAAATCCCTGGTAGAAGACACTGCTAGGGTTATAGACCTAAGCTCCTGACCCTGTCACGAGACCTGCTTGTGGATCTCACACCATTGAGGCCCCTTATTGAATGTCTTCAGTGAATCACACTTCTTGGGATTTATCTTTAACTTGAGTGTCCCCAGGACAGGGCTGTGTGAGACCTGAAGTTCCAAGGATGCCACCCTAATGGGTCTTTTCTATGAATGTACATGGAAGGATTGCTATTGGGCACTGGGAGCTGAGAAGGCTGTAATTCTCCGAGAACCAGTTGGTGTTTTTTTTTTTTAAATTTATTTTTTAAGATTTTATTTTATTGTATGAGTACACTGTAGCTGCCTTCAGACACATCAGAAGAGGGCATCAGATCTCATTACAGATGGTTGTGAGCCACCGTGTGGTTGCTGGGATTTGAACTCAGGACCTCAGGAAGAGCAGTCGGTGCTCTTAACCACTGAGCCATCTCTCCAGCCCCCACCAGTTGGTGTTTTATCTAACTTACTCAATTTTCCAAGCTTGTATTACCTGTGCACGGTCAAAGCTATTGACTGCCTGTTTGTTTGTTTTTACTTATTTGTTTGTTTTGACTTCATAACTCACATACCACAAAATTCATCTTTTAAAGTATCTAGTATGAGTTTTATTATATTTGCAAGATTGTGTGATCCATTACTACTGCCTGGCCTTATTTTCTGCCTCTATGGATTTGCATGGTTTAGGGTGTGTGTGTGTGTGTGTGTGTGTGTGTGTGTGTGTGTGTGTAGGACAGAGGTTGATGCTAGGCATATTCCTCAGTTCAGTAGCTCTCCACAAAACTTTTGAGACAGAATCTATCACTATAGCTTCCCGATTTGTCCAGGCTTGGCTGGCAAATCTGTCCCTGGAGTCCTCTTGTCTCTCCCTCCCCAGTGTTGGCATTATGAGTATGCATTACAACATCTGGCTTTCTACCTGAGTACTGGGGATTCGAACTCAGGGCCTCACGCTTGAGATGCAATCACTTTATTGACTACCTGTTCTGAGAATTTCACATAAATAGTATCAATTACTATGCTGCTTTTAATGCCCAGTTTATCTTGCTCAGCATAATTTATTTTAATTTTTAGAAATAGGGCCTTGTGTAGCCCAGGTTGACCTCTAATTCACTAGCCAAGGATGGTTTTGAACTCGTGATCTATTGAGGTTATAGGCAGACACCGCCACACTTGGCCCTTCCTTTTGCCATCCCTCCCTCCCTCCCTCCCTTCCTTCCTCCCTCCCTCTTTCCTTCCCTCCCTCCCTCCTTCCCTCCCTCCCTTTTCCTTCTTTGATACAGGTTCTCACTGTGTAGCCTAGGCCACATTTGAACTCATGACTATCCTCCTGCCTCACCTCCCCAGTGCTATAATCACAGGCATGTGTTTAGCTTTTTTGAGACCCCATCCCTGCTAATTTTTCCTGTCTTGTTGTACTGTACGTATCTCTATAAACTACTGCAAAACCCTCTTTTTGGAATAAGGCAGAGTATAAATAAAAATAAATCCAAAACACTCCCAAGCCATCTGTTTAATAATCTGTGCAAGAATTTTGCCAAGATTCTATATTGAGCCACTTGGTCTACAGTTTCCAGAAATATCTTCTGTCTCTGTAAAAAAAAAAAAAAAAAAAAAAAAATCAGAGCATTTGCCTGGCCAATGTCCTCATCCGAGCATTTGCTTGGCTAATAGCCTCTTGAGCTGCTTTTCTGCCTGACCTGGTCTGCTGTGTAATTCATTCGAATCTGGCCCCTGGGCTCAGCTATAGCCCCAAGTTCTCACCTCCGCCTTCTCCTCTGTCTCATAGTGTTCCTTCATTTCAATATCACCATCATGTAAGCACTTGGTTAAAAATACATCAGAACAGAAGAGCTCACAAAACAAGTCCTGCCCATCCTGCCCACCATCCTCGCTTCCCAACTGCTCTCAACTCCCAGGGCTTATGCTACGGGGTGGTAATTCTCAACCTATGGGTCGCGACCCCCTTGGGGGCCAAATGACCCTTTCGCCTTGGTCACCTAAGACCATCAGAAAACATAGATCTCAGTGTCATAATTCAAACAGCAGCAAAGTTACAGTGATGAAGTAACAAAAATAATTTTATGGTTTGGGGTCAGCGCAACAGAAGGAACTGTATTAAAGGGTCACAGCATTAGGAAAGTTGAGAACCACTGCCCTAGGGGTAACTTGCAGGTCTCTAAAACACGCCCCTGCTGTTTTCCCTTGGCTTCTCACATTTAAACATTCTACATTGACTTGTGACTATGAAAACTGAAGGCTGAGCTCACATGCATCATCCAAACAGCAGCCCCCACTCCCGATATGACTAGACAGCTCTTTATTTAGTTACTCTAACAAAATTAAAATAAATTTGTTATCATCTTTGTTGATTTGAGCAACAGACCTCTCTCTCTCTCTCTCTCTCTCTCTCTCTCTTCTTTTTCTTTTGTTCTTTTGAGATATGGTGGTCCTTATAGTCCAGGCTGGCCTCAAATTCACTATGTAGCTGAGGATGGCCTTAAACTTGCTATTCTCCTGCCTCCGCCCCTTATGGGATTATAGGTGAGAACCACCATTCCTAAAGGTTTTACACTTAAATTTTTTATTTTACATATATCGTGTGTGTGTGTGTGTGTGTGTGTGTGTGTGTGTGTGTGTGTGTGTGTATGGGGGGGGAGCAGAGGGAGAGTGAGACAGAGAGACAGAGTGAGAGATGGGGGAGGGACGGGGAGAGAGAGAGAAAGAGAGAGAGAGAGAGAGAGAGAGAGAGAGAGAGAGAGATATTGATTGATATCGATCTTATTTTTGGGCTCCCCATATCCCACTGAGATCTGTCTAAGCTGTCAGGCTTGCAGACAGGTTTCCATACCCACTGAGCCATCCCTGTCCTTTTTAAAATTAACATTTGTATTTTAATTTTCTAGCTGTAACCAGCTTTGCTAATGGGTTGGCTCTACAAGTTTAAACCCAGCACATCGTCCACATTTTTGTGGACATTTATGTAAATATTGACGACTGCAAAGTCATCCAATAGCCTAGCACCCATTTCCCTCTTCTGTTTCCGTAGTGTTGCCTGGTTCCAAGTCGCCATTCTTTCCTGCCCCTTTCTATTCTCTTTTACTATGTACCTCGACCATTTGTTCCGGGTAATTTTCATTGCTAATAACAGACTATACATACAATGGAGGAGTTTGCTTTGGCTCACAGTCTGCCTCAAGGTCAGGGCTGTACCTGTTTGTGGTCTACTGCTAAGTCCTCAGGTAGCATGGTGCAGAATGTGCTAAGACAAGAGCACATGACTCATTTGGACAAGGTTTTACAGGCGACTTCCTTATCAGATGCCCTCCCGATTAACTAACCCATTGACCCCTGCGGAGGTTTGAATGAGAAGGACTCCCCCCCCCCCCCCCAGAGGCTTATATATTTGAATGCTTAGTCCCTGAGGAGTGAAGCTGTTTGATTGGATTAGAAGGATTAGGAGGTGTGGCCTTGTTGGGGGAAGTGTGTCACTAGGGGGTGGGCTTTGAGGTTTCCAAAGCCCAGACTTGCTCTCTGCCTATGCTGCTCCGGCACCTGCCTGCATGCTGCTTTGCTCCCTGCCATGACGAAACGGGGCCAAACCTCTGAAATGGTAAGCAATCCTCCAATTAAATGCTTTCTTTCATTTTTTTTTTTCTTTTTTTTTTTCGGAGCTGGGGACCGAACCCAGGGCCTTGCGTTTGCTAGGCAAGCGCTCTACCACTGAGCTAAATCCCCAACCCCTAAATGCTTTCTTTCATAAAAGTTGCCTTGGTCGTTGTGTCTCTTCACAGCAATAGAAGAGTGACTAAGACAATCCCTTAATCCATTAATTCAGTGATTGGATTAATCCCTTCATGAACGAAGCCCTAAGTACTTCCAAGATGTCCCACCCACACAGACAAGCTACTCAAGCTTGAGGGCTGAGCTGGGCTCCTCTCTCCTGACCCATCACTCAGAGCCGAATGCTTTCCTGCCCTGTACTTGGGCTGAGACATCCTCACTCTGAGCTGGGCTCAGGCCCAGCTTCCCATCCTTCCTTTCCTTCTCTTGCTTTCTCTGTTCATCTTTTCCGTGATCTCGTGTTACCATAACATCTTCAGGCCGAGCCATCTTCAGATTTTCCGAGTCCATTTTGTCTCAGAGTGATGTTGCTCTACCCTCACACCTAAATAGCAATTTTTAAAAATTATTTATTTAATGTATATGAATATACTGTTGCTGTCTTCAGACACACCAGAAGAGGGCATCAGATCTCATTACAGATGGTCGTGAGCCACCATGTGGTTGCTGGGAATTGAACTCAGGACCTCTGGAAGAGCAGCCAATGCTCTTAACCACTGAGCCATCTCTCCAACCCCCCTAAATGGCAATTTTTAAATTTAACTTTCATTTTTGACAATCCCACCACATGGCCCTGGCTCAGTGGTTTTCAACCTTCCTAATGCCATGACCCTTTAATTCTTATGTTGTGGTGACCCCCAACTATAAAATTTTTTTGTTGCTATTTCATAACTGTAATTATGCTACTGTTAAGAATCATAATAAATAAATATCTGATATGCAGTGTGTCTGATATGCAACTCCTGTGAAAATGTCATTCAGCCCCCAAAGGGGTTGCAACCCACAGGCTGAAAGTCACTGGAGCTGCCTGGCTGGCCTCGAAGTCTCCACCCTCCTGGCTCAGCCTCCAGAATGCTGATTATAAGTGGGTGTCACCAGGCCCAACCTGTATGGTAATGTGGACATTTGAATACCTCTGGTTTAAAACAACTGCTCTTGTAGTATTCTGAAGGCATTTTTCTGGCCTTTTAAAATGAGAATACTGAGACCAACTTATTGATTTTTTTTTTAATGTGTCTATGCGTGTTTTGCCTGCAGGTGTGTCTGTGTACCACATGCATGCATGTAGTGCCTAGGAGGCCTGAAGAGGTCATCAGATCCCCCTGGAACTGGAGTTACAAAGACTTGTGAGCCACCCCATATGTTGCTAGGAACTGAATTTGGGGTTCTCTGGAAGATTTGTAGGCTTAGATTTTTCAAAACCTACTTTTAGAAGGGTTTTCAAACGATTCAACCACCTACTCCTTCTAGTTCACCATCCAAAGGTAGTAGGGAAAAGATGTGTAGTAGGAAATGGGGATGTAGACCTTTTTAGAAGTATTTCTTTGGGATACCAGCAGTCCAGTTCAGTAGTATCAAGATACCAACAGTCCTGTTTAAAATGTCACCAAACATATATCAGCAGCAGCTGCACGATCCAGCAGAAACAGCCAGGCCTCCACCTTATCGGCATGAGTCAGCAGAAATGACCAGAACCAGCTGGGACACCAAAAAAAGTTCTCTGCCATGGCTCTCTCTATGAAGTAAAAATCAACAAAGACCCGAGACCAACAAAGCATTGCACAGCTAGCTATCTATGTAAGCACCATGTCACTCACTGTCTGTTGGGTCTTTTACTCTCTCCAAGCATCAGGGGACTCATGGGTCTGCTTCAGCAAAACACCATGTGATACAACCAAAATTTTCCACTTCAAGGAGTGAGTGCTGAGCCATCTCTCCAGCCCATCCTAGGTCACTATTTTAAAAGCATAATATTCTGCTAAATATACTATGTTTAAATAATTTTTGTGTTAATCTACATACACTCTGAATTCAGAAACTTTGTTAATACAGGTTGAATATGCCTTAAAGGTAAGGCTTGGAACCAGAAGGATTTCAAATTTAAGATATATATATAGTATAATATATATATATATAGTATAATATATATAATATATATATTAGATGTCTACGGATGAGATCACAGCTTATGGTTTTTTCAATTTTGTGTTGATTCTTTGTGAGTTTCATACCATGTACCCCAGTCCCATTCATCTCCCTGTGCCCTTGTATCTGACCTCTGCCTTAGCAACCTCCCCACCCAAAAGAAAATAAAAAGCAAACAAGCAAACAAAACAAAATGTAGAAAGCTGTAGTGGAAGCTGTAGCATGTCACAGTGTATCACACAGTATACATACATCTTTACCTGCAAACGTTCACTGCCATGAATCACTGGTTTGGCTTGAGGCCTCTGCCATACCATCAATATTGGATCCTCACTGGACATCCTCCTGGTTATCCTGTTGTTACCCTGTGTCGCAGCAGAGGAGTGGCAGGGCCAGCAATCCCATGCTGTAGCCCATGTTTGGAGTAGCTCACCTACGCCCTCAACACCAGGGCCAGTTCTGCTGTGCTACCCAGGCAAGGTACGGGGCCAGCTCTCCCGAGTGCTGCAGATGGTGAGCGTTGGGGCCAGCTCACCAGAGGACCTCGAGCAGTGTGACGCAGAGTCAGTTCTGCCCAGCACTTGGACATCTACCTGGTCTCAGGTGGTTGCCCAGACTAAGGGTGTCCCCATGGTCTCTAGTGGTAATGTGAGCCACAGACATCAACACCAACACCCGCTGCTGCCCGGCGAAGAACCCAGGCATGGCCATCAGTGGCGGCACCAGCTGGGACTTCACCATGGCCTCAGGTGATGATGCTGGCTGCTCATAACAGACTCCACCCTGTGTCTGCAGTTCCAACTCTCTTTATAGTGTTCAAACTGCTCCGCTTCTCCTTCGCTCCCACCTGTCCACCGCATACTTGCTCATTGCAGTGGTTCCCACTGCGGGCCGACCACGTGGCTGGAGGGTCTCTGGGTCACCTGTGTGGTGGGGCTGAAGGTGGGCTTCTGTGTGTCTGTGGTCCATCCGTAACATGTGGTAGCAGGCGGGTCTCTGCCTTGCTTCTGTTTAATGTAGACTTTACACACATTGCCTGAAGGCAGTGGTGGCTGCTGCTCTTTATTCTCCTCCTATTATTAATTATTGTTATTATTATTAATGAACATGAACCCAGAGCATTGAACAATGAGCACACACTCTACCACTGAGCTGAATTCCTAGCCTGCGGGTAATTTTACACATTTTAAAAAAGATTTCATATATATATATATATATATATATTACACACATACATATACATATATGTATATACATACACATATGTGTGTGTGTATATGTGTGTGTGTGTGTGTTTGTGTGTGTGTGTGTATCCTGTAGCTGTCTTCAGACACACCAGAAGAGGGCATCAGATCCCATTACAAATGGTTGTGAGCCACCACGTGGTTACTAGGATTTGAACTCGGGTCCTCTGGAAAATCAGTCAGTGCTCTTAACCGCTGAGCCCTCCCTCCAGCCCCAATTTTACACATTTCTATTGCGCTTGCATTTTAGCTGTGACCCCACATGTGAGGGCATGTGTGGACACAGCATTTGTGATGCCATATCAATGTTCCCAAAGTTCCAAACAGTGGAGTATTTTGAATCTTCAGTTTAGGGATGCTTACCTGGTAGAGAATAATCTTGAATATAAAATATGGATTTTGTTACACTAATATGCCTATAGGATTAGGGATTTCAGCTCAGTAATAGAACACTCATGTGGGAGGTCCTGGGTTCATCACCAGCACTGCAAAACACAGCAAACAAAAATTCATACTGCCTATATAGGACTTATTGTTCCAATTCCATGTATGTGTTACATATGTGTGGGTGAGTATTTGTGGTATCTGCAGAGGTACATAGCTGTACAATCGGTGACATACATGAAAAGGCCCCATTTGGACAGGGTCTCTTACAACAACCTAGAAGCCTTTTCCAGTAGGCTGGTACCATTGAGCTCGCAGAATCTACCTGTCTTTGCTCCCAGCCCCTAATGCTGGGATTATAGGACTCATACAGGCTCATAAAGGACTCATAGGATTCATACAGGACTCCCTAGGCTTCTGTGCTACAGTGTATCTATAATTTTGCATGTGGTATTAGGAATAAACCCAAAGCCTGTGACCTGCTAAGTACCACTGAGTTATAGAATGAAGTGGGACTTGGGAAACCCTGTTTCAGTCTCTTCAGCCCCTGAAGTCACTGGAGCACCAGACCACTATTATTACTACATCCATTAACTGTGCATGTATGTGTTGTGTCTCCGTGTGTGTGTCTCCGTGTGTGTGTATGTGCGCGCGTGCGCGTGCGCCTGCGTTTGGATACCTTGTGTGAGGATGCATACAGAGGTCAGAGGTCAACACTGGGTTCTGTTGCTCATCTTAGGTTTTTTTGTAAATGTTTTATTTAAGGTTGGAGAGATGGCTTAGCGGTCAAGAGCACTGACTGCTCTTCCAGAGGTCCTGAGTTCAATTCCCAGCAACCACATGGTGGCTCACAACCATCTGTAATGAGATCTGATGTCCTCTTCTGGTGCATCTAAACATAGCTACAGTGTACTCATATAAATAAAGTAAATAAATCTTTAAATGTTTTATTTATTTATCATGTACAGTGTTCTGTACTGCATATATACCTGTATGCCAGAAGAGGGCGCCAAGATCCTACTACAGATGGTTGTGAGCCACCATGTGGTTGCTGGGAATTGAACTCAGGACCTCTGGAAGAGCAGTCAGTGCTCTTAACCGCTGAGCCATCTCTCCAGTCCATATTGTCACATTTTTATTTATTTAGTATGTGTATGTGTGCCATGAGCCTGCAGTGCCCAGTGTCAGGTCTCCTGGACCTGGAATCGCAGGTGGCTGAGAACTACCTGATGGAAAGTACTGAGAACTACACTTGTTTCCTTCAGGAAGAGCATCGAGCGCTCCTAACAACCGAGCCATTTCTCCAGTCCCTGTATTCCTTCTTTTTTTTTTTTCTTTTTTTTTTCTTTTTTTGGGGCTGGGACCGAACCCAGGGCCTTGCACTTCCTAGGCAAGCACTCTACCACTGAGCTAAATCCCCAGCCCCCCCCCCCCCGTATTCCTTCTTAACTGGAAATTTCATACATACATATAATGCGTGTTGACCAAATCTACCTGTATTGCTCTCCCATTCATTCCCTTCTCCCTTACTATCTTTTCCTGCCAATCTCATGTGCTTTTTTTTTTTTTTAAGATTTATTTTATGTATATGAGTACACTGTTGCTCTCTCTTCAGACACACCAGAAGAGGGCATCAGATCCCATTGCAGATGGTTGTGAGCCACCATGTGGTTGCTAGAATTGAACTCAGGACCTCTGGAAGAGCAGTTAGTGCTCTTAACCTCTGAGCCATCTCCCCAGCTCACACACACACTCTCTCTCTCTTTTTACCACACTGGGTTCACTAAGTGCTTTTTTTATGTATACAGGTGTAGGACCATCTACAAAAGTATGGAAGCTTTTGAGGGTCATACCACTGAAAAAAACGTAACTCTCTCCTCTCAGAAGTCATATATCTTCTCAGCCAGGGGTAGAATGTTATGAGTCCCTTGTTCGTGCTGAGGTTTTGCCTGGTTTGATCTTACGCAATGGCTCTGCCATGTCCAGCAAATGTTTTGAATCAGATGCCTGATACTTCTGACCCTTACAGTCTTTTTACTTCATCTTCAAAAATGATCCCTGAGAGTACCTTGGAAAGCGAAAGGTGTGAGCACTCCACAGTGTCACGAGTGCCTGCGTGCGTGTGTGTGTGTGTGTGTGTGTGTGTCTGTGTGTCTGTGTGTCTGTGTGTCTGTGTTTTGGGACAGGCCCTAACTATGTAGTCCTGGCTAGCCTGGAACTCATGGAGATACCCCTGCCTCTGCCTCCTGAGGGCTGGGGTTAAGGGTGTGTGCCACCTGGCTTGTGTGCATTCTTTTTAGTGTCATGCTTAGAAGAGGGTCTGAAAGCAAAGCATCAAAGTATTTATTGACAGTGATTAATTATGGGGATTTAGCACACGAGTAATCGTGAATTTTGTTTTCTTCTTTCTCCCTCCCCCACCCCGTTTCTTAGACAAGGGCTCATGCATCCTGGGTGTTTCTTGAATTTCTTTTGTGAAGGGTGACCTTGAGCTCCTGATCGTCTTCATTCTACCCCTTAAGTGCTGTGACCGTGGGCTGTGCCATCATGCCAGCTCTTGTGATACCAGGCTTCGCTCTCCCTATCCAGTAACTCTACCAACTGAGCTGCAACCCAGGCTTGTGTTTGCTCCTTTTTTTTTTAAACGTACCTATGTTGCTTCTAACAGTCAGGTAATGACCATGCCCCTCAGCCTGCACTGCTACACAGGGCCTTGACCATGTTGAGTAGAAACCCCTGCTTGCTTCCCAGCCTTCCCTTTTATCTCCACAAGGGAAGTCTTGCAATTTCTGGGCAGAGACTTTGGTGCTTCTCCCTGGTTCTGCAGAAATGCGCTCAGCCCTAGGGTCTGACTCCAATGTTACCACCATCCAACCAAGTCAGTATCTCCTTTGTGTCAGGGTAGCCACCTGTTTCCTGCTGGCCTGGATTCCTCCGCTGTGTGGATCTGGTAGTGTGACTCACTGTGCTGCCCGGTGCAGGCCCGGCCCTGGCTCAGAACACGGATAAGCATTCCCACAGCGGGCGTGGCTCCAGACCCTACTGCTGCCACTACCTTCTGACAGACCAGCAGACTGGGCGAGGTAAGAGTGGTGAAGCTGGCCGGAAATCCTCTGACACTTCCGTGTCTCCTTTCTGTCGTTGTCTAGGGTGCAGCCTTGGTGTTCTGCCATATGTGGTTGGGGCTCTCTACCCGATGACATTTTCGTTTTGGTGGTGGAAGGGGGTGGTGAATCTAAGACCTTTTTGTGCGGGAAGCATTTTGTGTGGGAAGTCGTCTACCCCTGGGTTACCCCAATCCTTCCTATAAAGACTGACATTAAAAAGACTGCCTTTTCCTCTTCCCTTCCTCTCCTCTTCCTTCTCTCCAGGGTTTCTAGTAGCCTAGGCTGGCCTTAAACTCCTGATTCTCATGTTCCACTTCCCAAAGTGCTAGAATTTCAGGCACCCACTGTGATGTCTTGCTGCCTGACTCCCTCCCTTCCCCTTCTTTCTTCTCCCTTTCCCTCTCCTGCCTTCTCTCCTCCTTCTACCCATCCCTTCTTCCCACCCTCTTTCTTCCAGGGATGGATGTCAGGTCCATTCATGTTCCACAGTAGATGCCACTCTTCTTCCCATGGCCAAAGATGAGGGGGGAGAGGCTCTCCAAAAATGGCTGGCCCGCCATTTAAGACTAAGTCATAACGTTTGCCCCAGAGACTTCTGTATCCCTCCCAGGAACCTTCCCAGCCCCTACAGAGCAGAAGGGAGGAGGCCTGAGTAGCGTCCCACCCAGGTGGAGCACCTCTGTGGAGGAGGGTGACTGTTGCTGCCACTTGGATTGATACAGGACAGAGCAGGCAGAGGATTCCGTTCCTTCCCTCGGTCCTCAGGTGCAAAGATCCAGGGATCCACAATCTGTATGTCTGTCTTCTTCTATGCCCCACCTTCCATGCCCTGAGCCTAAGGAGGCAGAAGCCTGGCTTAAGAGACAATGGTGGAAACGCTGTCTAATGCAGCCAGCACTGCCTCCTGGTCCCTCTTCACAGAGAGGTTTAGCAAGAGGAGAGAGCCCCAGCCTGCGAACTCTGATCCCTGGCTTTCTTCATGTCCGTTACTTGCAACCAGGGCAGCAAGGACTAACCTTGTGTGTGCCAAGGACACAAGCAGAGACTCTAGACTATTTTAGATCCCCCTACATTCAACATCTTTCCATCAATAGGCAATCGTGACTAACATTTACCGATTCCTTAATGCGTGCCAAGCCTTTTCTCTGTTGGGAAGTGAGAACGTTTACCATGTTTTACACATAAGGTGCTGAGGCCCAGGGTGGCTCAGTTAGTAAGTTGACCAGTAAGTATATGAACTCTATGCTCTTAACCCATGAAGTTGTCCTTCTAGGGTTAGGCTGTGTACTTCAGGGTCTCGAAAAACAACCTAACACTCTGAACCTTGTCTCTGCTCAACGTCATCCTATCTGTACCTCAGGTCATGATTCTGAGACCTGACCATTCACGCAACACCCAGCTCTCAACTCCCCATACTGAGCCTTCCGGGAGCCCTCTGGTGGTATTTCTCAAAACATATGAGAAAACTCTTCTAGTTCATTCGGAGACTGCTGCCTGCCCACTTTGCAGAATTCCACAGGGGTGCTTATGGTGGGGCAAGCTTATCCCATTAAAGGTGTGAAGGACTGGGGCCCAGCAAGGCTCAGTCACCCAAGATTGCAGAGTGTCCAAGCAGGGCTCAGACATAGAATTCCCATGTTGGCTTTCGATAACTCCATAGTTGCAGAGTTCCCTGGAACTGTGAAGTCTGGGGTCTGTGGAGATGCTTAATCCTCATCAACACCCCAAAGCTATTCCATTCCTGGTTCTTCTTCTTCTCGAGCTTCCATTTATTTTGGAATTGCCAGGGGAGACATCTTTAACAAAAGAGTTATAGCCCCCCTCCCCATGATTCTGTCGCTGGGAACCCAAGGTGAGCCCCAGGGCTGTAAATCCGTAGCATACCCTCAGACGATGTGAGGCAGGAATGTTTTGCACACTTGGTTCTGAAACATCTGTTCCCAGGCTTTGCAGAGGCTCTGGTCTCCAAGTTCTCCCTCACGGTGGGACCCTATGAGTGAAGGTCCCTTCAGTCTTGATTTTGCTGTGCAGGCATCTTTCTTGGGGGCGGGGGCTGAAATGACCAGTTCTCCTTGCGCACTGAGGATGCCTTAAGGCTTGAACTGCTGTGATGAAACACGGTGACCAAAAGCAACTTGGGAAGGAAAGGGTTTATTTCAGCTTACAACTTAAGTCACACCCCGGCACTGAGGGAAGTCAGGGCAGGAACCAAAGCAGAAACCACAAGAAAATGTATTGTCTTGCTCAGTTTGCTTTCTTATACACTCCAGGACAACTTGCCCAGACATGGCCCAGTGGGCTGGACCCTTCCACATCAATCAAAATAAATGCCCAGCAAGCTTGCCTGCGGGCCAATCTGATGTGTGTTGGGGGCAGTTCTTCAATTGAGATTTCCTGTTCCTAGATATGTCTAGGTTTGTGTCAAATTGGGGTCGAACTGGCACAGAGAACCAAATGCTTCTCCTGGGTCACCCTCTCTGAGCAAAGGTCCTGAGAGCTAACAGCAATCTGCCTGTTCTCTGACCAGGCTGTGCTTTCTGGCTATGATCTGAAAAAAAAAGATGCCCCAAGCAGTTTCTTACCTTGGGATGCAATCACTTCAGAATCATCCTTATGGATTGTCACAGTGCGTCACAGTGATCTCTGCCCTGACCCAGGGCTGGGGAACAGAGCCCAGAAGCCTTGCACACTATGCCAACATCAAACTGTGTCTTATGTACTGGAACTTGGAATAACTTTGCAGTGTCGCAGTCTTGGGTTCAAACCTTTCTCTGGGGGTGGGAGGGCAGGGTGGGGACAGCCATGAACCGGTTAACAGCAGTGTGTGTTACTCACCCACTGGCAAGCACTGAGCTGCTTCAAAACAATCCTGAATTTCCATTTCCTCTGGGATGGGCTCAGTGGAGTTTTTGAAGGTGACCAGACCTTTCCCATCCTCAGGTTAGGGGTCAGGATCTGTGAACAAAACACAATGCAATTCCGGCTCTCCTGATGTCCCCAGCTGTGCACTATCTGCCCCCCAACTCCCTGCCAGATCTCCTCCGTTTCCCATTTCCAAGCCCCTCATGGGCTTCAGGCCCAGCCTGGGAGACCCCTTGGGCCAATCCTTGGTCCGTCAAGGTCCTGGGAACCTTTGACTTTGAAGCTGGTCTTTGGGAATTCCAGAGTCTCCATTATTGTCCTTCTGGACTCCTGAAGCCCAGCCAACCCAAAGGAATGGCAGAACTTTTGAAAGCCTCAGCATTCATAATGGGCCATTCCTTTCCAGAAATGGTCCCCCAACTCTGCTGAGAGCCTGCCAGGAGACTTGGTGACAGCCTGCTCTTGGCACACACAATAGACTCGGGTCAGAACAACGTGGAGGGGAGAAAACATCCATCTGTCGCTAGGCTGCCCTCCTCCTGGCATGCCCCTCACCACGTGGCCAACTCTGGGCTCCCAGAGAGGGAGGGGTGCATTGGGGGCTGGAGGCAGCTGTGGCAGCAAGCAGGAGAGGCGAAGGCTGGATGCACGGTTAACTTCCCCAGTTTGACAGCACTCTGAACAGATGTGTGAGTCAGATTAGAAGTCAAATCTACTTATACTGGCTCCCCTGCCACTTCCCCCAGGGCCACTGCTCACAGCCATGACACTGGATAGGATTAAAACCTAAGCTGGCAGATGAAATAGTTCTAAGGTATATGACCGAGGAAAACAGGACTCTGCTGGTCGATGCTCCTGGGGGTCTTGCTTAATTCACTGTGTGCCTTAAAAAGATGAACGCACTCATTTTAATAAAAATGAGAGCCCACACCTTTAATCTCAGCACTCAGGAGGCGGAGACAGGTGGATATCCATGTAATTCTAGCATTTAGAGGTATAGGCCTGCTGCTGGCAGATCCAGACTGGCTGGGACTCTAGCTAGTGGATTCCCTCACCAAGTAGTGTGATAGGTGACTGAAGGGGGCGTGGCGGGTAGAGTCAGACTAGGAGTTGAACTGGCTGCCTTCCTCAGGAACCTGCTGTGACTTTTAGAGTCAGTGGTGCCCTACAGAATTCTCTCTCTTCACTGGTCTCCCAGTCTGCTTGAACCTTCTTAGGGACCCAGTGCTCACTCCCTCAGAAGGTAGCCAGGCTACACTGAGTAACCTGTGACCCGATGCTATTTATCATACATTCCTTTCCTACGTTTACTTCAGCCACATTTAAAGTGCTGGGAAAATAAAAGCAAGACAAATAAACAAACACCACCCCCCCCCAGGGCTGGCAAGATGGCTCATTGGTTAAGACTATGGCTGTCTTCCCATAGGATCCAAGTTGCAGTCCTAGTACCTGCATGGCAGCTCTAGTTCCAGGGGACCTGATGCCCTCTTCCACATGAACTTGACATATATGCAGGCAAAACACTCATACGCATAAAACAGAATTTAAGTAAAAGCCCTCTCAGCTAGTTGTCCTTTGAAGTCTCGCTAGGTGTTTTCAAAAACACTACTTAATACCTTCTTACTGACGGAGGACGAAAGAACACTAAACGTGATTTCTAATTTTAAGCCCTGGGCTGGGATCCCTGGGAAGGGAGTAAGCTGGAGTTCCTGGTATAGGAGAAGGGTAGCAACGTGCATAGAGACGGTGGCAAGCTGCTTCTTCATGGAGTCCTGAATGTGTCGGGCCCCCTGGGAATACCATGAAGAGCTCCGTCACTAGGTTCATTCCACAGAGAGTGAAAGGAAGGCCCAGCAAGGTCATGTGACATGCCCACGGTGACTCGGCTGGGAGCACTGGGGATAGGGATGGGGATTTGAATCTGTGTACACCCTAGATTTGCAATTCTGTGTCCCATAAGTCCTCTTCAAGGGAACACACAGGCGTTACCAAAAATGACTGCTGCATCTGAAAGGTTGTGGGATCGGGGAAGAGCCCAGGGCTTCACACATGCTAAGTAATTACTCTATCCGTGATCTACGGCCAGGCCAGGGACTTGGAAAAGAATGACTAATGGATAGGTCCTCATCCGCTAAGAACGGAAACTTCATGAGAAGAGGCAAAAGCCACATCCTAAAGGAGCTTGGAGAGCAGGCCGGACTAAGTCAGAGTCAGGAGCTCGGAGAGCAGGCCGGACGAAGTTAGAGTCACGTTTATGTTACGCATGGCACCAAGGACAGCCCGGCAGGTAACCGGGAGGGACCTAGGGAGACACTAGGGGAGGAGGGGGCACTGGATGCTAAATTTCCAGTCCAGCAGGGAGTAGGGGCACATGTTCTCCTGTTTGGCTCTGGCTGTGCAGCCCGAGTCTACTAGGTCATCTGCAGACATCACCAGGAAGTGGACAAGGGTGCTGAAATACTTGACATTTGAGGTTTGGGGATTTGAATCAGGATGAATAGAGGGATACAGCTATTGACTCCTTCCTTGGGGAAGACACTGGGTTGGGCTATTTATTTATTTATTTTAGAGACAAAGGCTGTGTTGTCCAGACTTGCTCTGAATTTTGAATTTTGCCCCTGCACTGTCAAGCAGCTGGCACCGGAACCTGGGCCACTGCACCGGCTGCCATATTGCTGCTGGGATGGTTGTCATCTCCACACCTTCTGGAATAGCAGTTCTCCACCTGTAGGTCCTGTAGGTCATGACCCGTTTCGGGGGGTGGGGGGGGGCTAACAACCCTTTCATGGGGTTGACTAAGACAGTCACATTACACAGATACTAACATTATTGATAAGCTATTTCTCTGCTGGTGAAATAAACCAATTCAAACCAGATTAGATTAGATTAAATGCAGGTTTATTGGGAAGTTGTTCTCTCGGATGGGGGAGTTCACTGGCTCCAAGGAAGGAAGCCAGGGAAGGGAAGTCAATGGAGAGAGAGGGAGGGAGGGGAGGGGAGGGAGAAAAAGGGCCACCTCGAGGGGAGGGAGAGAAAAGAGGCTTGAAAGACCAGAGGTTGGGAATAGGAGGAAAAGGAGACTAAAATGTCTGACTTATATAGGAAAGAGCCTCCGGGAGAAGGGTAGCCCAGCCCGTGGGCTGGAAAGTTCAGGGTATAGGAGCAGGGTGTGCCAGGTAGGGACTGAAGGATGCTGGGAGAACGTGGAGGCCAGGTCTGCTTTGATATTAAAATCTGCACCTCAGTTCCTTGACCCTGGTCTGAAACCAAAGTTATGCCTCATAATATTAGCAATATTAGAGTTACAAAGTAGCAACAAAAATAACTTTATGGTTGGGGGTCACCACAACATGAGGAACTGCATTAAAGGGTGGCAGCATTGGGAAGGCAGAGAGCCACCGCTCTACAGTCACCTGGGGGACAAGCCTCTAGGCACATTAGATGACTTGAGGTGTGGAGACCCAGCCTAAGAGTGAGCATGGGTCCTGGACTGTATAAAAGAGGAAACAAGCCAAGCATAAACATCCCTCACCAGCTTTGTGACTGGGGATGGGATGTGACCACCTGCTTCAGGCTTCTGCTCTGTCAGACTGGTCCCAGATCTGTGAGCTGAAATATAATCTTCTCTTTGCTGATTTTCCTTTGTCTGGGTACTTTAAACGAGGATTAATTGATTACTACTACTACTATTGTGAATTGTATATTGAACTGTGATCTGAATTAAATCCTTTCTTCATTGATTTTCCTTTGTCATGGTACTTCTAATAATAAGAAGAATAATAATAATTTATTGCTATTGTTGCTGTTATTATTAATAATTGTGTGAGAAAGATGTGTGGGGTGTGCACTTGTGTGTATCTTTTTTTAAAAGATTTATTTTATTTATTCCATGTATGTAAGTACACTGTTGCTGTCTTCAGACATACCTGAAGGGGACATCGGATCCCATTATGGATGGTTGTGAGTCACCATGTGGTTGCTGAGAATTGAACTCAGGACCTCTGGAAGAGCAGTCAGTGCTCTTAACCACTGAGCCATCTCTCCAGCCCCACTTGTGTGTATCTTATCACTGCCACAGAAATAGAAACTAAGACAGAAAATTGACCCAGAGAGATGAGACCAGGCTGTGATGGGCCAGCCTGTGGTTCTCAAGCCTCTGGAATTGTTTGTGGGGGGAATGTGGAACCATCTGAAAGTTCGCACTAATAAAGACCTTGCACAGAGGAAGCAGAGCGTATGGGTGATTCTTGTGGGAGCTTCGAAGACCAGAAAGGCAACAAAAACCCTGGCAGTTGAGGTCTGGCTCATGAGACAAAGACTGTCTGAGCTGGGCTGAGGATGGTGTTATATTTGGCCCAGAATCTGGTTTCAATTTACCTGTTTCCCAGGAACTTGGGTGAAATTGAATTTAAAAATGGACCAGATTGTTTGGCAGAGAAACTCAAGGCAGGACAGTTCTCAGGCTGGTACTGAGACAGCTGCTATAACTGCTTCAGCACCCCTGAAGAACACCCTTCTCTGTACTGCATGGGCAGAATAAGGAAGGTGTCCGGAGGGCAGTTCCCCAAACTCCAAAAGGCAGTGTGGATATCCAGAGATGAGCTCAAGCTGGACTGTAGCATCTCTGGCATTTAGATAAAAGCCAGAATTCCTCCGGAACTTGTGAGACCTGTTCCCATCTGCCACAGGAATCATTTCCCCTACTTCTGGTGGAAGGGACCTATGGCTGGCTCCCCAAGGTGCTATTAGCAGCATCTCAAAGCCCATGCTGGCTCCAGGCTTCCTCAGTCTCCCAAGTACCAGTTAACATATTTCTTTTTTTTTTTTTAAGATTTATTCATTTATTATATATCAGTACACTGTAGCTGTCTTCAGATACACCAGAAGAGGGCATCAGATCTCTTTACAGATGGTTGTGAGCCACCATGTGGTTGCTGGGAATTGAACTCAGGGCCTCTGGAAGAGCATTTGGGGCTCTTAACCACTGAGCCATCTCTCCAGCCCACCAGTTAACATATTTCAAAGTTTAGACTAGCATCCCGACCCTTCTCACCTCCGCCCCTGCCCTACACTCCCTCAGCTCATAGTTACTCACCCTTATAGTCAGACTATTCTTACTATATTCTCTCTCTCTCTCTCTCTCTCTCTCTCTCTCTCTCTCTCTCTCTCTCTCTCTCTCTTGCTCTCTTGCTCTCTCTCTCTGCTCTTCTCTATCTCTTGGCCATGTTGAGTCTGCTGGCTCTGTTAAGTCTGTCTTTCTCTGCTCTGAACTCTCCAGAATGCCTTTGGACATTTTCCTTCTTTTATCGACAGTAAAAACCTTAACCATATCATGGAGTAGTCGTGTCTGCAGTTTCTTTACTGTGCCCCCTCGAATACAGAAGGTACAAGATCAGGGAAGCCATGGAATCTCGCTCCACTTTTACAGAGAGCGGCTGGGGCCAGGAGACATGTGGCAGAGTCCTAGTCCCTGCTCGTCAACTGTGTGAGATAGTGAAGGTGACGCCTAAGTTGCTATGGAGATCACAGAATACTGGAGATGCCAGAAATGTGGGCTGTCCACTGAGGAAACCTGCATGCAGAGCAGGGCTGACTCAAGAGAGAAGTCTGTGCTACAGGCATCAGATATGGAGGGATGGAGGGCTAGCCCCTTAGCGGCCCAGTTGACTTCATTAGGAACCTCAAGTCCTAGACACAGACCTATGCAACTGAGAATTTGTTGTCTGGGTCTTTCTTTGTTCTGATCATTCCTGGTTCTTCTCTTTGGGGATAGGAATGTTAACTCGGTGCCATCGTGTGTTAGAAGTATGGGTCTGGCATAGCCTTGGTGGGGGTGGAATGACATGGTTTCCAGCCCTGGAGTAGGGCATGAACCTCCACAAGTGTCAGTGACTGCTGTGGGCATGAAAGGCTTGCTTGTATGATAATGTAGATAATCTACATTCCTGCTTTAAGGAATGTCTTCCCTGCTAACAATGACTCCATGATAATCACAGACAGAGTGTGGGTAATGTTTCAGCAAAATGGTAAACACTGGGACCTTCAGGACAGTCCTTAGGTTGTGGAAAAGAACTCTAAAATCATGAGTGTTTAAAATATGTAATTTCTCAACTATGCAAAAATAAAAGATGCAGTATGAATTATATGAGGGGGCTTCACAAATCTAAAGGAACAGAGGCAGCTGCACTATGAACCAGCTCGTTATAAAGGTACTAAGGGAGGAGAAAAAGAGATTTAGGGAATGATGATCACGGGAGATCCTACTCAGCTAAGTTTTTATGCTTACAAAGGCAGATAGATTCCTGAGTTCAGAGTTGGCCTGGGACAGAGCAAGGCTAGGCCCAGGCATGGTAGAAATGGTAATTTCAGGGCAGGGTCCCACTCAGCTAGTTTATTGTCTGTGCTTAACAGAGGCAGGCAGATCTTTGAATTCTTTTGCAATGTTTAAAAAAAAAAATGTGCTTCCCGTCTTCTCCAAATCCAAGGGCTGGGTCAAAAAGGGGACCTGGAGTAAATGACTGGATTGAAATGCAAAATAAAGGACTGGGGTTATGATCTGCAAGAGATGAGCTATCCAGAAAATTTTTTAGAATAGCAAGAGAGAACTGCTTGGAGAACTGTCTGAAGCAGAAAACAGAGAGGGAGAGCTGTCTGGAGATCTCCAGAGAGAAAGCAGAACAGAGAGAAAGCCATCTGGAAAGCTGCCTTGAGCAGGACATAGACAACCAGCTTGGACCCATGATTTGTTTTGCCGCTCACAGACACCCACCCCTTTTCTTAGAACCCCTCTTGAAGCTGAGGCTGGTCCCTGGCATTTAACTTTTATTTCATAGGAACTCACATATAAGAGGTTGCTTTGGGTCTGATTGAAACATGAAGTTTGGACTTCTTAAAGGTGTTAAAATTGGGGGCTAGTGAGATGACTCACCGGTTAGGAGCACTGTCTGCTCTTCCAGAGGTCCTGAGTTCAATTCCCAGCAACCACAAGGTGGCCCATGACTATCTAGAAAGAAGTCTGATGCCCTCTTCTGGCATGTAAGTGTACATGCAGATAGAGCACTCATACATTAAAAAAATGTTAAAGTTATTAAAGACTAGGAGGCTTTTGAAGTTGGATTAAGTGGTGAGGGAGCGGTTGTATTATAAAATGATCTTGAGGACTGGAGAGATGGCTCGGTGGTTAAGAACATGGACTGCTCTTCCAGAGGTCCTGAGTTCAATTCCCAGAAACCACATGGTGGCTCACAACCATCTGTAATGGGATCAGATGCCCTCTTCTGGTGTGTCTGAAGACAGTGACATATATAATAAGTAAATAAATCTTTAAAAAAAATAAAATGATCTTGAGATTACGGAAGGGTTATGGCATAAGTGATGTGTTTGAGTGTCAGTTTGACAAAGGGCAGGATCTCGGTCGTTAGTGTTGTCAGCCTGGCATAACCTGGGAGACAAACCTCCAGGGACACCTGTGATGGACTACTTAGCCTCTGGCATGCCTGAGAGTGACTGATGATAGGTTAACTGAGGAGGGGAACCATCCTCAAAGTGGTACAAGAAAGAGGAACTGGGAGGGGTGCAGGCATTCATCAAGCTCTGCTCCCTGCTTATGGATGTGAGGTGACCAGCAGTCACTCCGACCTCCCACCATCTTGGTTTTTCTGTGTGAGGGACTACATCGCTGTGAGTCAAAGCTGTGTCTCCCCTGAGTTACTTTTGTCAGGATATTTTATCACAGCGACAGGAAACGAGTCTAAGACTGGTTATCCGAGAGCTACTCAGTCACTCAGGACCTAGTGCCCCAGAGTGGCGGAGGAAGAAGGCCAAAGCAGGCATCTAATATGGAGGGATGTGACAAGTGGTGTCACATCTCGTCACTGTACCGGTGTGCCCTGGCCTGTCTGTCTGAGGAAAGTCGATACACTCGTCTACAGCCAGCTACTGAGCACCAGCAATGTCACCAGACATTGTCATAATAGGTAGAGCAGGAAATGGGGCCCTTTTAAATTGGTGAGGGGTGGTAGGCCTGGGAAGGGGAGGGAGAGATGGGTGAAGGTAGGGCCACTTGGAGCAGAGGACAGTGGCCTTCTGGCACTGTCGGAGTTGTTCTGCTCCAGCCTCTGTGTGTCCTGCTCGGTTTCAAGCACATGCTCTTCAAGACTTCTGCGAGAATATTCTACCCCTGGCTGTCCACCCAGTTCCTCCATTATCTACCCTTCCTACTTCCCCTGACGCTATCAGAGACCTCTGGCCACACCAGCATGACCACCCCTGCCCTTCCCGGGTGTAGCTGTAGCTCATTTCATTGAACTTCTGGCCCCTGTGCCCAGCTGGGCAAAACTCATATAGAGAGGCAAGCACACTGCCTGGCACATGGTGCCTGACAAAGGCCACCTGGACCCTCAGGTCTGAGCTATCAGAAGCAAGGAGGAGTGTCTTGTACCTGAGCTGTTCTGGTTGGTGCCCAGCAGGTGACCTATGTCTATGCTGATGATTTGCTCTGTACAGAGCAGGTTCTGGAGTTCTAAATTGGAAGCAAGTGTCCAAACAAGGGTGAAGAAAAATGGACCATAAGCAGCCAAACTGCTTTGAGGGAGGAAGAAAGGGGTTTTCCAGGCATCAGCTCTGACCCCCAGCTCCATACTTCAGGGCTGTGGTTTGGAGACATGAAGAAGGGTGTCTGAGTCTGTGAGGAGTCATCAGGACCAAGGAGCTTCTGGCTTAGAAGGTTGACAGGACCTGGGGATGGATTCTGTAGGAGAGGCCTATGGTATCTGGAAGAGTGGGACAGGCAGAGCCACCCAACCCTAGGTCTATCCGTGGGAGCGTGGGCCCTGCTCTGCAGAAATCAACAGTCAGGGCCTTCTGGTCAGTAGCTATAAGTGGGCACAGGAGAGGGAAGGTCAGATGGGGCCCTGGGCACTCCTGACCTAACATCAAGGACAGAAAATGTCATGCCAGAAGGGACAATGACTCACCATGGACTCCAGCAGAAAGGCTTCTGTTTAGGAGAGTGGTACACTTATCAGGAAATGACTTCTGTGTACCAGGAACCAGGGCTCCAAGGCCCAGGGCTGGGCTGTAGCTCAGCTTGGTCCCTAGGGCACTAGCAGTGGCTCCTGCAGCCCATCAGCCCTGGCAGCTCAGAGCGCAGCCCTGCCTCCTTTATCCAGTTCTCCTCTCCAGAGCCTTCCTGTCTCCTGGGTCCATGTAAGCCTGCAGTTAGCCTGTCCTTCAGGTCTAAACCCCTGCCCTCCCTACCCCACAGGTCAGCAGCATTCTTGGTTGAAAGTTCCCTGACGCAGGCACCTCCCCGTCTCCCCACAACCAGAGCCAAAGCACAGGGACAGTGGCACAGGAAGGTTCTGGAAGACGCAGCTGCATCTGCACACAGTAGGCCTGCGGTATGATAATCGTGGGCCTTCACAGTGCTGCTCCAGGAAGCTGCAAACTCTGCTTCTCCTTCTCTTGTTTCCGGCTTCCCCAGCCTCACTGTTTACATGTTCCCTTTCCTCTACCCTCTCCTCCCTGAAGACTAGGAAGGCTGGGCCGCACACAAATCCAGGGCTCTGGAATGCTGGGAAGGTTTGTTGCTGTTGATTTGTTTTTTACTGGTGCTGAGGAGGGAACTTGGGGGCTCACAGTACTCTGGGACTTTGTACACAGCAGGCAAGGCCTGTGCCACAGAGCCATGTCCCCAGGTCTTAACAAACTTGAGATTCTAATTTGTTATGTGACCTGAGGCCAGACCCTTCAAGCCCCGGGGTCTCAAGTGTTTATATATGAGGAAGAGGTTGTAGTGGAGATTTGATGAGATGGATCCAGACATTACGGGTGGGCACAGGGTAGGGGGCAGGGGGCAGGGGGCAGAGGGCAGAGGGCAAAGGGGAGGCACTTAGTGTCCAGGTTGCATGGAGTCATCTCACTGGATCCCAGCCTGCGTGTTTCCTTTCCCTTATAGGAATCACTAGTTGTTGCTTAAGAGGTTCCACACTCTGACGCTTTGAAGAGGACTAGTGTGGGGAAGTGGTGTGAGGCCAAGGACCAAGCCCTGCCCCACTCCAACTCCCAGGGCTTTTGTCGAGGAAGCAAGAGCACCACAGAACAGGTAAGGCCAGGAGGCATGCCTTAGGGCTTGGCATTCTGTATGGTCTCAGAACAGCTTTGAGCTGTGCGTTGGCAAATGGCTGGATTCTTGATACTCGATTCTCGAGCTGTGTGACTGGAGGTGCAGCCAGATATGAGGGAGGTGTTCTGAGAGCAGCAGGAGGTGAACTAGGACTAGTTCTGCGCTCACTACTGCTCTGGCCATGGCCACTTCAATACCAACTTACAAGTTATCCCGGCCCCTGCTCCCTCTACCTCAGAGAGAGAGAGAGACAGATAGAAGATAGACAGAAACATACACAGACAGACAGACAGACAGACAGACAGACAGACACAGAGACAGGCAGACGGGGAGGGGGCATGTCTCTCCCCACCGGTCTCTGCTTCCTTAGTGCTGAGATTAAAGGTATACACCATTAAACCTGGCCTAGCACTCTCTGTATCTCTGTGCCCTTCCCATCCCAAGAAGCCAAGGAGCCACGTGGTTTTGGCAGAGTGATCCATGGAGTCCGGAGCCCACACCCCTCTTCAGGATTCCCTCAGGGCTATCCTCATTGGTCACCACAGGCACACCCTAGACCAAGGGCAGGACAGAACACCAATGTCCAGGCAGTTTCTGTCTTACCCATGACCCTTGGTAGCCTTTACCAGAGTTGATATGACCTCATAGGTAGCATGGCGGTTACCAGAGTCCTCCCAGCCCCACCCCAGGGCAGGCAGAGAGATGTGCAGAGACCAGACTCTCGTTAACCGTTTGTATGTATGTCTCAGCAAACCCAGACACCTCGAGTTGTCAGTCCTCTGTCTCTGACATTGTCCTATCACTGGCCTTTTCTGAATGAGACTGCTCACTTCTTTTTGTACAACATGAATTAAATATATTCTCTGTCTTTGCTCTGAGTCACGACATTCACAGTCAGTGGGAAAGGGGGTTAGGGAGAACCCAGGCTCCAAGGGGTTAGGATGGGCATGGAGCTTGACCTCCCTTTGACCTTTGCCCTTCAAGTTCAGCCAAATGTTGGGGAGACCCTAGAACAGGAGGGGAGTACAGAGGAAGGGTGCCTTCCCTGGGGATGTAGGATGAGGCTGTCAGGATCAAACCTGCTGCAACCTCACTTCTCTCCAGCTTAGGCTGTGGTGCCGACGCCCTCCCCACCCTCTCTGTGGAGGTCGGTGCCAGGGTCAGGTGGACAGGGCTGGGAAGGAGGTGGAGCATGGGGGAGAGGCTGCACCAGCCCTAAAGAGCCAAGGTTACTCTGGTACCAGTGTCAAGGTGACCTTGCCTATCTGGGTGCCAGCCTCAGGACCCTGAGACAGGGTTGACTTATCAGCCCTCAGGGATGATAACACCCACGGGAATGGCTTAGGGAAGAGGGACATAGGTCAGAGTTCCAAGGACACAGCGCACTCGACCACCTGCCAGTTTAAGGCAACCCTTTCCAGACTGGGGGATGGGCACGGGGCTGGCTGAGGTGGCAGGAGTACATCTAGGAGCACGGGACACTTCCGGATGCAGTTGGACACGGGAAGCAAGCTTGTGCTTTTTAGCCTTGGTGCAAGCCAGAGGGCACAGGGCTTCTGGCAAGGAGGGGACAACAGCATGGTGGGGGTGGAGACAAGGGGAGGCACTACATTTTCTGATGCTTCGGGGACATCTGCCTTTGGGTGGGGTCAGCACACACATGGGTGCGATTCCAGGGTCCCAGGTAAGGTGCCATATTCCTCCTCCTCATGGGGGGAAGAAGATGAAGTAAGGGTCCAAGCAATAAGAAGGGGGTTTGTCAAGCTGATGAGCCAGCAGGGCCAGGGCCCCCACCTTCTCCTGCACGTCCACTGGGAAAGGGTCCCGGGTCCCTCCTTGACCCTCACTTCCTCCCAGGGAAGCAGCTCATGCCCCATCCCACAGTGGGTGACAAGGGATTGGTGTCCAGGCAGAGGCCACCGCAGAGCTGTGTGGCAAGCAAGGGAAGGAAGCAAATGCTACCAACAGGGCTGCTGAGTGGTCCTCCAGACTGGCCACAGGCATTCATTGTTCAGCCCTCTGATGGCCACACAGGCCCCACACTTCCTGAATTCATGTTCCGAGTGGCCTCTCGTCCCTCAACGTGCAGCCGGGTGGGTAGCTCAGAAGATGCTCTGTCGCCGGCTCTTCCCTCGCCCTGGAGATTGGAGGGGACCAGGAGACAACAGAGGGGTGGGAAGGGGATTAAAGGGACACCTGTCCTTCAAGAGCTCTGATCTAGTAAGCCAGGACGTACACTTGAGTTCAGGTCTCGTCTCTGTTGCTGTGAGCTTCTCGGAATCGTGACTTCCCCTCTAGGGGCCTCAGGTTCACTGTGGTGGAGGACGTGTTGTGCCAATCCCACAGGGTGTCTTAAAGACTGCATGAGACAATGCATTGGAACCACCGTGCTAGGGACAAAGACTGCACTGGCCAGGAGCTCAAGGTCTTCACAGAGAGCACACCAGGGGCCGGGCGTCCCCTGGCTGAGACTACTATGAAAGGCAGTGTTCCAGTTTCGTCTGGGTAGGACTGGGTGAGGGAGGAACCTCCCATAAGTCTATGTGGGGAGGGGGTGTTGACTTCCCATCCCAAGGGCAGACTGTGGACCCATCTTCTTCTCAAAGAAGAGACTCTTCTGGGGGAAAGGTGGCCTACTTGGCTGTTTCTAGCAAAGGTTCTGAGGGTTGGGGACAGGTGGCCCTACCTGGGTGCTGGAAGGCAAGGCCACGATAGCCTGGGTCCTTTTGGAGCTGGATCTCCTTCAGGGAGAAGATGGAGGCAGCTGGGCAAGAGAAGAGGGTGGGGGAGACCTGGGTGGAACCACTCTTCCACACCTGCCCTCCCCACAGAGCTGAGGCAGCCTCCGGTCAAGCCTCGCCCAGGAGGATCTACCATCTCAGGTGGAATCCACCCCCTGTGCTCCAAATGAGAGCTGTGAAGGGGAAACCATGTGCCCACAATGTTAGCATTCTGTCTAAGCTCCACCCCCACAGTTACCTGGCAACAGCCAGGTACGCCTGACACTATAAAAGGGGCTGCTTGCAGGGGTTGGGGATTTAGCTCAGTGGTAGAGAGCTTGCCTAGGAAGCGCAAGGCCCCAGCTCCGGAAAAAAGAAAAAAAAGAAAAGAAGGGGCTGCTTGCCTCCTCCTCACTCTCTTGTTCTTGTTCTCTCTTGCCCCTTTGTCCCTTCTCTCCCCATTCCCCTCCCCGTTTCTCTCCACATGCTCATGGCCGGCCTCTACTCTAGTCCTCTCCTCTACTCTTCTCTATTCTCTCTGCCCTAGAACCCTCTTAACTCCCCTCCCCATGCCCTGAATAAACTCTATACTATACCGTTGTGTGGCTGGCCCCTCGCGGGGACGTGGGATACCTCAGCATGGACCCACTGAGGCACCCCCTTTGTCCCAGATCCCCATAGAACATAATTCCCCCTCTCTTTATCCTTTTACAACACAACTCAGCTGGACCCAAGGCCCCAGTCTCTGTTGTAGCTCCCACCCATACTGGCTGCCCCCTTCTGCTTCTGGCTGGCCCAGATCCTTTGGACACTTACTGTCATCGAGCTGGTGTACTCGTTCCCCGAGAGACTGGAAGTAGGGGTGACTTAGGGCCGCCTCTGCTGACATGCGACTCTTGGATTCATACTGAAAGGCACAGGGTAGGTAGGCTCTTGGGCCCTGCTGGAGAACCTTCTAGAAAATGGAACTCCTGTGCTACGTTAGATGGCTGAGGTGGGAGAAGCTCCCATCTGATCCAAACCAGGCAGTCTCAGGCCTTAGGATACCAGGGTTTAGACACCAGAGCTTCCTGGGAGAGTGACTATGTCATGGGATTCACAAAAGGGCATGGCCACCATCCCTGAGTGTCAGCTCTATTAGCAGATGGCACATTAACAGCCCTTTGTCCTGTGCTGGTATCTGTCACAAAGTTGAGAAAACTAAGCCTTCTGTCCCCTGGAAATGCCCAACCAGGCCTTGGGTCCCAAGCACAGAACTAGTGCTTTAGAGTCACAGGTAGTGTCTGAACTACCAGCCTGGCTTTCTTTAGTTGTCGATGCCTGGGTAGGATGGGAGGAAACTCACCAGGAGGAGGCTGGTCAGGAGGTTGATGCCTTCAGTATCCAACCTGCAAGGAGGAGGCGCTGGCACAGGCACAGCCAGGGGCAGCTGGGGACCCGAACCTCTGGGAGGGAAATCACAGTGGGGAGCAAGGGGCCTGGGAAGGGACTACCTGGGAGCGTGGCTGAGCAGCGGTTGCGGTAGGTACCGGGGGAAGTTGTAGGCTCGAAACTCGGAGATGGATGTCACACCTGGCCACGACTCTTCTGTAGGTGTCCCTAGAGACAGGGGGCCGGGTAAGAAGTATAAGTGAAGGGCTGAGGCCAATAGGGCAACATAAGACAGCAAAGAGTAGCCAAAGCCTCGGTGCTCCTGGATGGACAAGGTTCTGGCGCCCCCTGGCGGCAAAGTGGAGAGTACCGAAAGAAACTAACCCAGGAGACGGAAGATGAGGTGCAACTCCTCCTTGACAGTGGAGCCTGGGAAGAGGGGCTTGCCGGTGGCCATCTCATAGAGGATGCAGCCCACGCCCCTGCGGAAGCAAGGGCAACAGTGAGGCGGAAAGCACAGGCACGCCTCCTAAGGCTGCTGTGTGAGGGATCCAGTGGTCACATCTGGGCTTGTAAAACCAACCAGACTCCCACTACGGACCCTCTTTTGTGAGGCCGGAGTCCCCTTATCTCTGCTAGTCAGGGAGATTCAATACTCTCAGTTTCTAAGGAGCCCTGGGCTCGGCCAGACACCTGTGCTGGCTTTAAAGTTGAGTTGGTTTTCATTTCACACCAAATCATACGTTTTAACAATAAAATAGTATGTCCCTTCCAAGACGTTCCAGGGGAAGATTCGTCCGTCTACCCTCTGGTAATTCCCACCTCCACCCCCTGGGTAGCGTCTCAGAAGTATAGCGTTAGAGGCCCTATAAGCTTGGAGAACCTGATATATTGGAGACTTGATGTGCTAACAGTGGTACGGCAGGAAGGAGTGAAGCCTAAGGATGAAGACTTCTGCCTTCTCCTTAGACTCCTGTCTGCATCTCACTCACCACATGTCGATGGGGGTGGAGTACTCCGTGGATCCCAGCAGCACGTCTGGGGGCCTGTACCAGAGGGTCACCACCTCATTGGAGTAGGTCTTTGTAGGCACTGATTTGGCCCGGGCCAGGCCTAGGAAGAGACTTGTCACTAAACCTCTGCTAAAGGGTCCTGAAGGGTCACATACTCAGTCACCCCCCAGAATCCCTACACCTGAGGAGGCTGTGCACCCGAGGAGTCAGACCCACCTGCCAACCCTTACCCTGACCCTGGCATCAGCCTCACCAAAGTCAGCCAGTTTCAGTTCCCCCCTCTCATTGATGAGCAGGTTCTGGGGCTTCAGGTCCCGGTGTAGGATCTTGCGGCGGTGGCAATAGGCCAGACCCCGGAGCAGCTGGAACATAAAAATCTGACGAAGAGAGGAGAAATGAGAAACGTGTGGGATCAGGTCCCATGTGGGAGCCTCTACGCTTCTGTCTCGGGCTGGACAGGAACGGGGACCAGGACAAGTCTCTAGGGAGGCTCCCTGGTTCTGTTGCCCACCCTGTAGGTCACCCAGGACCTGTAGATACCAGAGAATCACATATGGGGCAGAGCTCAGGTATGGAGAGGAGGCCGTGAGTGCGGGGAGGCTGGAGCAGTTCCTAGCTGTGAAGCAGGAGAGCAGAGTGAGGGAGGGACCCCTAGGTGGGGATGTCTTGGTTCTGAGTCACCGGAAGTGGCCGTCCACCCTCCCAGCTTCTCAGAAGCCTCTCTTCACTGTGGCAAGTAATCTCATGCTTGGTATTCAGAGTCACAGAGGGATCTGTATCTATAGCTAGACACAAGTAAGGCTGTTCTTGGCTGTGGCGCTCAGAATGGCATCTAGACTGACCCTTCCCTCCTCCCTGCATTTGAAGGTCAAAGTGACCTCAGCAGACGTTGGCAAGGGGAGCATCCCAAACTGGGCTTCATGGCAGATGGCTGCCATGCTAAAGTCTCTCTCTGCAGGACCTCACCTTGACGTTGTGCATGTTCATGAGGTTCCCGCAGTGGTCTAGGTACTGTTTCAGGTCACTGTCCTGGAACACACAGACAGGTTCAGTCCTGTCCTCTGCCTGGCTGGCACGAAGTCCTGGCTCTGGACCCTTGGTCCACTTCCCCAATGAGAACTTAACTAGCAAACAAAGGCTTGGGTCCTTCCCTTGCCCCATCCCTCCCATTCCCTCACTCCCTCTCTTCTCCACCCCACTTCACCCACCCACAGGGGAAGAGGCCACCAGCCTCAGTCCAGCTCACCAGGTACTCAAACACCAGGGTGAGGGACCGATCTGTGTGAATGAGGTCATGCAGGGTCACAATATTGGCATGTTTCAGGTCCTTCAGCAGAGACACTGGGGAGACAGGACCACCACCTTGGGTCCCCAGGCCCATCAATACCTCCCACGATCCCTTGCTGGGGCCAGTAATGGCCCTCCACCCAGGTTCCCACCAGGTGCAGGCTGCTGAGCCCTTCGTCCCAGAGGCCCAGGGTGTAGACCCGGATATTGTACCCTCTCGAATAGCAGTGCAGGGTGCCCCTTCCTCATGTTCCAACCGGATCTCCTTCAGGGCCACGAGGTTCTCTGTCAACTTGCTGCGTCCCTTGAAGACGGTGGCATAGGTGCCCTGGGACAGGGGATCCCTGGTCAGCCCCCAGATCATCCTGCTTACGGTCTCCTCCCGGCCCCACCCTTTACATTTCTGCCTGGGCTGGGATTCAAGCTGGGTGCCCTACTCCCTCTATTCAAATCTGTTTGCTCCAAAGCCTGCTTTTTCTTAAAGCATCCCTATCGAGGTCCCAGCTGGAACGGAATGCCCATTTGTTGCTCTGTTCCCACCCTGCCACCTCTCTGTTAGTGTAACTCAGCCTTGCTCTCAGCTTGTGGCAATGTGGCTCTCGAGAGACAGATTATTCTTCCCCCTCATAAACCTATACCCATTCCAGGCCACATGCCTGACACAGTGATGCCAAAGCAGCTTAATAACAGTGTCCTTGTGTGTCCCCTGGTACCCCTCAGTCCCCCCAACAGTAAAGTAGGTTCTTTCATCCTTTGACAGAGAACGAAACTGAGGCATGAAGAGAGGCCGTGGGACATGCTAAGGTCATGGAACTAGCAAGTGAAAGAAACAAGATTCAAATCCAAACCATAGCTACTTGAAGGGGGGAAGAAAGACTAGATTCTGTGCAGAGACCTCTGTCCTCAAGAGCAGGGCATAGGGCATATAACAACATCCATGGAGGCTAGGCCAGGCTGCTTCCCCAGGATAATGTGACTCCATGGGTCAGGAGCCACGAGGGGCAGAACAGAGTCAAAACCATCCTACCTGCTGCCCAGAGAGGGCAACGTCGGTCTCTTACCTCCCCCAGTTTGTCCAGTTTCACGTATGTTTCCAGTTTCCCGAAGCCGATATCTGACTGGGAAGCAGACCCGGGAGACTGTGAGATTCAAAGCCCCAGCAGACCTTCCTAGTCAATGTTCCCTCCCAGTTCCCAGGAGAGAAGGAAGAGAGATGCCCCCATCCTATAGAGAAGAACCAAGGCTAATAGTTCAAAGAAGGACAGCTTCAAAACCTTCTTTCTCTCCTCTCCCTTCATCCCTGTGAAAGCTGGAGGCCCTCTGGAAATAGGGACTCCTTCTTCCGTGAGTCAGAGATAGGTACACTGAGATGCCGGGCCTGCCCATTGCCAGCTCGGGTTACCAGCTCCTCGGGAGAGGGCCCGTCATTCTCTACTATGTGGGAGTCCACCTCAGAGCCCAGTTCCCCAGCCATCAGTTCATCCAGCTCTGGTCAGGATGAGTCACAAAAAGATGTGAAACCCACTCACCAGAGAGGCTTCCTAGAAGCTCCTAACAGGCAGCTGGGACTGAAAACCTGTGGTGGGCGGGCCGATGGGTCTTTTGTTTGTTTCTGTGTGGTTGGCTTTTTGCTTGTTGTTTCATTTTATTTGGGAGGTCTTTCATTTTTTTATTAAGCATTACATAACATATGTGTGCTATATAACACATTGTGCGGCCTTCTAGCAGGAATAGATGACCATAGTTGAGGGTTTTCCCCGCTTTGGGGAGGTGTGGGCTTTTTTTCTCATTGGCCAGGAAAATGTTTCCTTAATCAATGTTCTCCGTGGGGCTGGACACACAGTACTGACTGCCTATCTCGCTCCATCAAAGTGAGTCCAGTTGCTCTTTGGACTTTGTTCCCTTTAGTGAACTTGTGGATGTACACAGTGGCTTCTCCGGAGATGCTCACATGCTCAAACCACATCTCTGCATAGCAAAACACAACTTGAACCCTATTCAGATACTCCTGCTTTGGTTTTGTTTGTTTTGTTTGTTTCCGATAGAACCTTACAGTGTGCCCTAGGCTGACCTGGAACTATGTAGCCCAGTTAAGTGGTTTATTGGTCTTAAGTGGGGGAAATTCTGGGGCTCCCAGGGGACTCAGGGACTGTAGGCTCCATGCCCAGGTGTGTCCTTGACTTAGAGAGACTACTTATCAAAATCCTCAGGGGCCAGCAGGTGGCGCCAGAGGCATAGGAAGCTTTCTGGAAACCACTACAGGCTTCAGCTGGGGTGAAGAAGGCCAGGAGTGTCTTCCCACACTGGTGTCTCACACTCTTGGACTCACCAGGGAGGCACGGCGGGACATTCGGGTGAGTGGTTTGGGCAGCCCTGGGTTCTCCAGCTGTAGCTTCTGCAGGAATTCCTGGGGCAGGCGGATATCCATGGGCAGAGAGAGCCTCTTGTTGAGGTCCTGAGGTGGCAGATGGGATAGGAACATCATGTTGGCCCCAGGAGGCCCTTGCCTCTCATTCTGGATCATCTGTCCCTATAGGGAAGGCCAAGCCACAGGCTATGACCTCAGGCTCACAACCACCTGAAGGGTGAACATTTGTGGCCCTGCAAGGATTGCTGTGTGACCTTTAGACGGTTCCTTCTCCTCTCTGGGCCACAGTAGAACATATATCTCACCCTGTCACAGATAATGTAATTTCATAAGCACATTTTTTCCTATACTTGGCATGGGTATGTGGATTATAAAAACATGGGGTTTGGGCCGGAGAGATGGCTCAGTGGTTAAGAGCACTGACTGCTCTTCCAGAGGTCCTGAGTTCAACTCCCAGCAACCACATGGTGGCTCACAACCACCTGTAATGGGGTCTGATGACCTCTTCTGGTGTATGTGACGGTGTAACTCATATACATAGAATAAAATAAATTAAAAAAAAACATGGGGTTTGCTACCCCATTAGAACAATACCAACCAACCAGAGCTCCCAGGGACTAAACCACCATCCAAAGAGTACACATGGACAGACCCATGGCTCCAGCTGCATGTAGCAGAGGATGGCCTTGTTGGGCACCAATGGAAGGAGAAGCCCTTGGTCCTGTTAAGGCCGGACCCCCAGTGTAGGGGAGGGGGAATACCCTCATAGAAGAAGGGGGAGGGGGAGGGGACAGGGGGTTTATGGATGGGAAACCAGGAAAGGGGATAACATTTGAAATGTAAATAAAAGATATCCGAAGAATAAAAAATAAAAAGTCTATTGTCTAACCAAGAATGCTCTAGCACTTGGCATATATCCTCGCCAAATAATCCACACTTATCCACAATAAGCTGCACCCACCCTGCCATGTATATATACCGCTGTGATGTATGCCTGACCGGTGCAGCCTGGAAGGGGCACCCTCACCTCCATGGAGAATCGGCGCTGGTTCTGCCGTTGCTGATACTGCACGCCCGGAGACAGCTGCCCAGGTTCGTCCCTGCCGTCTGTGGGCGAGAACACGCTTGGTTACAGCTCACGGGACTGAGTGGCATGTCTGAGTGGGACAAGTGTCAGTCCCCACCTCCCACTCCACAGTCTGTCGCCAGCCCAGAGCACACCACCCCTTCTCCTTAATGTCAGCTAGTCAGCAGCAGTCACAGGGAGTCTGGGTGGGAAAGAGCTAGGTGGCCTGACCCTCACCCTCATTCCTCTGAGTGTGGAGCTGGTTGAACTGCTCGGTGAACTCGGTCAATGACTCCTCAATGGTCTCTGGGCGGGGCACTGACAGGGAAAGCCTTCGTTTGAAGTTCTTCATCTTGTTCATGATCAGCAGGGGTCCAAGGTGGGTCCTGGGACAGAGAGGAGAGAACAAGGCAATGTGGACAGGGGACTCGTGGGAGCCAGGTTCTGCACGTGGCATGCTTAGGTTCCCGTGACCAGAGCCACAGCTCCATGATTGCAGGATCTAACCCTGTTCCCTTCTCCAGTGACCCTCAGCTATCTTCTGACCATGAATATTCCCTCCCCTGGCATCACGGCATCAATAGCTATAGCTACAGGTTTGCAAGAGGCCACTCCAGACATTCAGCCTCCAGGGGGTCTAGAGATCTCTAGGGCAGGATGTCAGAACTGCACGGCCCTCGGGCCATCTGCTCTTTCTGAAGGAGCCTAACGGACTGGCAGCTGCCGGCCACCTGTCAGCAGGTTTCAGACTCCGTGGTCTCTTTCACTGATACCAGAATGTCCCCTCTCTGGCTCATCCTGGGTCCTTAGGAAGGAGATCGAAGGAGAGTAAATGCATGGCCCAGTTCCACCTGTGCTGCAGATGCAGATGCGGTGTGCAAGTCAGGGACAGAGTGGGAAACTCAGCCAGATGGGGAAAGGGGACGCCTATGTTGCTGGACCGTCCATCACCTCAGTCCTCTGAGCAAGCCTGGGTTCTCTCGCCTGAGGACACTGGGGCAGGAGCTGGCCCTCTGAACTCTGCTTTCTACAGGTGGGCACTTCATTCTATTCTCTCTCTGTCTCTCTCTCAGATTTATTTATGAATAGGAATACGCTGTTACTGCCCTCACACACACCAAAAGAGGGCATCAGACCCCATTACAGATGGTTGGGAGCCACCATGTGGTGTTGGGAATTGAACTCAGGACCTCTGGAAGAGCAGTCAGTGTCCTTAACCACTGAGCCACCTCTCTAGCCCCCTACCCCCCTCTCTCTCTTTCTCCCTCCCTCTCCCCTTCCTCTATCTCTACTCTGAGATAGTCTCACTGTGAATCTCTGCCTGGCTTGGAACTCATATAGACCAGGCAGGCTTAGAACTCACAGAGATCCACTTCCCTCAGCCTCCTGAATGCTGGGATTAAAGGCATGGGCCATCATGCTTTTCCTATAGGCCTACCTTCTACCAGCTATAGGCTATCTTTTACAGCCATATCTCCATCCTGGGGCCCCCAATGCCTTTACTTACAGTGGGGCTGCAGGAACCAGAGGCTATATAACTCTTGACCTCTCCATCCTGGCCAGGAAGGCATCAGGAAGGCAACAGACATCCCTGTTTTGGGAGGGGCCATCTGCACTCCTCCCTGGGCCTACTTCTAACCCACTTCTGGAGGATGCTCAGGCCTGTGGCTGGCTAGCACCTAGTTGCCAAGGCAACCAGGCCCCTCCAGAATCCTCCTGGTTTAAAGGATTATGGGTCAGTAACATGTTTGCTTTGCTTAACGATCAGATATATCCTCCTTCCTCTGTGAGCCTTGAAAAGGTCCACTCCCCTGCACTCCACGTTCCCGGCTGTCCCTACCATAACTGAGCTGGGCCCCCAGGCTGTCCTGACCCAGGCCTGTGCCTTTTCAAGCAGAAGGCTCTGTCTACACGGCCAGCTGAGCCCTCCTCTGCTGAGCAGCTTGCAGTCGGAGTCAGTTCAGCACACCGCCTGTGGGGCGTCTTGTGCGCAGCACGGTGCCGGACACTAGGTTCCAGTAACCAAACAAGATCCCTGCTCCCAGGGAACTCAGGTTAATGGTGGCGCACCGCTGAGGCTCTCCCAGCTTCCTTGCCTTGCCCACCTGGGTGCCCCCCTGGAGTTCTATTGATTTCATTTCTTCTTACGGCCTCCGCCTGCCTTCTGCAGAACTCTGGGAGAAGGCTCCCAGAAGACAGCCACTCTGCCACATGCCCTTGTGTGTGGCATCTAAACGGAAAGGACCCATGGAGGCTCTGTGGAGGTGACAGAGGGTTCAGTGACAAGAAGTCTTGTCACACCCTGCCTGGTAACTCTCATTCCCAGCAGGACCAGAGGGCAGAGATCACTCCGGGTAGATGTCCATTGTTGTCCAGGTGTGCTGAATGCTGGGATGACCAGAAACACTGGGGAAAAAAATCCAAACTATCAGCTTCTGGAACTCTTGGGATCGAACCTGGGACCTTACAAGTGGTAGGCAAGGAAAATGCCTACCTCCTCACCTTCAAGACTTTTTTTTTTTTAATTTATGTGTATACCTATGTATATATGTATATGTCACGCGGATGCAGGTGCCCCTGGGGGTCAGAAGAGGGAGGTGGATCCTCTAGATTTGGAATTACGGGCATCTGCGAGATGTCTGATACGGGTTCTAGGCAGAGGACTCAGGTCTCCTGGAAGCCCAGCAAGCACCCTAGACCACTGAGCCGTGGTTCCGGCCGGCTCGTCTTTTGCAATGGCTATTTTGATGCAGCCCTGACTAGCTTGAATTTCCAGTCTTCCTCAATCTCTCCAGTGCTAGGATTACAGGCTTGTCCCTCCAAGACAGGCAGAAGATGTATTTTTAAGACAGTTTCTCCAATAACCAGCATGTAGAGACATGGTTGGCAGGATCTGGGGTTCAGGTGTTCAAGTGAGGGCTATCAGCCCACCCTTCCAAACTGCCATCTGGGTTTGGAGGGGAGCCCCCAAAGCTGCAGAGGACACAGGAAGGAGACAGACAGATACAGAGAGAGAGAGAGAGAGAGAGAGAGAGACAGAGAGAGAGAGACAGAGAGACAGACAGAGACAGAGACAGAGACAGACAGACACACAGAGAGAGACAGAGACAAAGAGAGAGACCATAGCTGAAGGGACATGGGGCACGTGGTGGGGCACATGGCCAAGGCCACTCTAAGGGATGCAGGGACACATGCACTTGGCTGCTCACGGCTTCAGCTCTACCAGGAAGAACCAGAGCTGTCTAAAAAATAAAAATAAAAAGCTCTCCCTGCAGTCAGCCTATAGTGTGGGCTTATGGGATTGCATGATGGGTTGTTAGCTCAGGGATCTCCCAGTAGCTGCCATGATTTACACCCTGGCTTTTGTTCCGGGTGGATGACTTCTTCAAGACAAGAACCGAGCCAAAATCCCATCTGCTCTCGGGTTCAGTTAGGAGCAAAGAGCCAATAGCTGGCCTAGGGCAGAGTGGAGGTCAGAACCGAGAGGAAAGGCTGGACATGCAGACCGGAGCCCATGCTCTAGGCTCAAGGCTTGACCTGAGTGGTGTGCAGGGCTACAGCACAGCAATAGCAACCAGCTGCTCTGCTGGAGAAGTGGTCAAGAGGAAATGGCTGTCACTACAGCATGAGGAATGGAGGTTAGACGTAAGGATAGACTTCCTGATGGTGACATGAGAGCAGGCAGCAGGAATGGTGATCAGAGCAGAGAGTGGCTACTTCTCTTTGCTGGGGACAATTAGGGCATTGAACCCAATAGGGTCTTGGGTGTGACAGGGCACTCGGGGCAGTGAATGGTTGGTTGTTCCCCAGCTCTGATACAAGATGCTCTGTCACTGTTGCCTTGGGAGAATCAGCTCCTCAGATTTGGGGGCTGAGGGGGAAGGGCGACAGGAAAAGGGCCTGTCACCTTGGTGCTGTCTGCCCCTCATCCCCAACAGAAAGGGACAGAAAGGCTCAGTGTGACCCAGCCTGAGGCCCGCCCAGGGCCAGGCACAGTGTGGCCTTTGTCCCCAGGCCAAAGAGCCATCTGGGTCTGTCCCGTGCAACTGGTGCCAGGGAAAGAGAAGTGTGGTGTAGGGGTGCCACCCAGCAGGGTGTCATCGGGGGAGGTCACCTCAGAGGACCCTCTGGAGCTGTAGGCTGGGTCATGGGACCCTAGCCAACCTGCCTCCTACCTTCTGCCCAGGTAAAAACTCCTTATCTCCCAGGCACACACCAGCTGCCAGCACTTCCTGTTGGTGCCAGAGACAAGGGTGTCACAGGGGAAGGGGGGGAGGAGCCAGGCCTGAGGGAAAGAGAGGCCTTGCTAGGCCACTGTGCACCATGAGAACACAAGAAAGGCCAGACTCTGAGGCCAGCAGGGAGCCAGCTAGGAGGCGAACGGTGTATGGAGCGCTTTAGTTAGCCCCCAGAGACTTCAAGAAGGGATCAATCTGCTCAAAGTGAGGTAGCAATTTCTGGGGTGTCGAGTGGATCACGGTGACCACCATCACTCCCCGCTTCTAGCCGAGGTCCTCCCCAGTCCTGCCCCCTCCCTGAGACCTAGGTTGCAAATGTTCTTTCCCAACAGGCAGGCAGGCATTCTGCCACCACAACACACTCCAGCCCCGCCTTGCTCCTTTTGATGGGGTAAGGATGTAGTGAAAACGGGTAGTGCTGTAGATGCCAACGAGCGCAGTAAAGGGGAACCCAGTGGGGAGGAGGGAGAGGGGAAGAGGTGCTGAGTTTAAACAGGGCCATCAGAAAGGCTGGAGAGATGGCTCAGTGGTTAGAGCACCCGCCGCTCTCCCAGAGGACATGGGTTCAACTCCCCGCACCAACACAGCAGCTCACAACTCCAGTTCTAGGGGATCTGATACCTTCCCCACCCCGGGGACAGACTTACGAGCAGGCAAAACACCAACGCATATAAAATAGAAATGAAATCATTAAAGAGAGCTCCCTAGGGCTGGAGAGATGGCTCAGTGGTTAAGAGCACTGACTGGTCTTCCAGAGGTCCTGAGTTCAAATCCCAGCAACCACATGGTGGCACCTGTAATGATGTGTGTTTGAAGACCGTATACTTATATATAATAAATAAATAAATAAATAATATAATATAATAAATAAATAAATAAATCTTAAAAAAAAGAGCTCCCTAAGAAGGTGAAACTGCAGACGTAGAACGTGAAGGGAGCAGGTCAATGGGGGAAGAGCAAATGCAAAGGTCCCATGGCAGAGCTGAGTGCTGAGGGGAGAGTGTGGGGTGATGGTAGGGTCGGGGGATTCAGAGCAGCTACAGCAGGAATCTCAGCGCACAGGAGGACGAGAGCAGAGGAACGTCAAGATCCCGTGGATGTCTGAATCGACTCCTTCTGACTGCCAGGTTAATAACAGACTGTACATGGGCAAGCAGCCCCGACAGGCAGCTTCTGTAGAGACCCAAGTGAGAGACAGAGGACTGGCAGCAGTGGGGGAGGGAAGTAGTGGCTGGGAGGGGAGGTTTTATGTGGGGTAAGATAGCGGTCAAGGACATGCAGCCTAGCCGGCAGAAGTGTGGAGCAGTCCCTGGTGCGTGCTGCAGTCCTGGGAACTAGGGTGGAAAGACCAGGGGGTGGAGGGAGCTGGTCAGTTTTGACATCAGATGACCTCTGAGTCAGTCTATATCACACGTGTAGCATCAGCAAAGCCCATGGTGGCTCTTGGTACTGCTTCAACACAGCCCTGCCCACTGCCCCTCCCCACTGGCCTGCTGTCCCCCAGCCCAGGACTACCTCAGATGTCGTCTATCCATGCCCTGAGTTTGGGACACTACCCTGGAGAATATGGAGGTTGGCAGAACACACAGGGCACTAGGAAGGAGCCAGAGGCAGCGGCAAGGGTCACTTCATAACTCTGGAGGCCATCCCTGAGCAAACTCATCCTCTCAGCAAACTCCTTCCAGGCATCCTAGGGCCACCTACCTGAACTTGACTGCAGTTACCCAGCCTGAACCAAGCATTTGGACCTTCCTGACTGACCTCCCGTCCCACCGGGCCATGCTGCATCGGGCTCTGCCTCCAGTGGCTTTTGTGCATGTACTTTAGGTCTCTTGGATCTTCGGTTTTGTCAGCTTCAGGCCCAGGCCCTGAAGCAGCAGGCTTGTGTGAACACCTACTCCATTCATGGCATGGGGGGGGGTGGGCAGGGCTGTTTTGGTATCAGCCAGGGGCTGAAGGATATAATTCGAAGCTGTCCGCTTTCTGAAGTCCAATGGCGCGTGACCCTCACTCCCAAAGGCAGACCAGCATCTGGGGACTTCCTGATACCCTCCGCTTCCCCATCCGGTCCCTATCTCAGGCACTTAGCCACTGTGTGCCTTGGAGGAATTTTAAGGAACTAGAGGCAACGGCTGACCAAGTTTGCAGACGTCATAAGCAAGGCCTCAAACACATTTACCTTCAGGGAAACCTGTACTTCTGGGAGCTGGCAGAGCCCATAACCTCCGCCCGCCTGCCTGCCTGCCCGCCCGGCACCTGACCCTGCTGGAGGATGAGGCACAGGGAAGTTGGCTCCCCTTGCTGCCTGGGGCAGTAGCAGCAGCCAGAATTCTCCTCACTACCACCCTATCCCAGCTGGATGAGAAAGGCTATATGTAGGCCTGGGGCCATCGGGGTGGCCAGAACTGAGGGGGACAGACAGGCCTGAAGTCACACTGCCAAAAAGCAGATGCTGTGGACAGTGTCTGAACTCATCGAACATTCCTACAGATTCTGGAATGCAGGAAGCGGGAGAGGGCCTTCTGGGGCCAGGCTGGGCAAAACCTACAGGAAGCCAGGTCAGGAGGCTAAGTGTTGGGCTCTGGACCTCCGAGGCATCTTCTTCTGTTTGGTTTTGGTGCTGGGATTGTAGGTCAGTGGTCAGGGTATACAGCATTTCATCATGGCCAGAAAGATCTATGGGAAGAGCCTCATGCTGTGAGCCTTACCAAAGTTCTCCATCGGGGTCAAAGGACATCCTGGCCGTGCCACCTGGAAGGCACCCTATGTCTTAGACTTGCCTGTTAGCAGAGGTAACGTCTAAGCCTCTAATCCAACAGTGACAGGCACCTGTCAACCTCAGCATGCTTCCAACATGGCGTGCTGACCTGCTAGAAATCCCTCGAGTGAGCTCGGCCCTCACAGGAAGCCCAAACTCGAGGGTCCAGTACACAGGCCACTGACGTCTGCGTCCCTGTCTCCTCCTTGTCCCCTTTTTTTCTCTCAGTGATGTTTTTGAGACAGGGTCTCTCCGTGTAGTGGTGGAGCTCACTATGAGACGAGCGGCTTTGAACTCACAGAGATCCTCCTGCCTCTGCCTCCTGCGTGCTGGGATCAAAGGTGCGCGCTACCATGCCCGGCCCTCTTGTCCTTCGAGAGTCAGCTCTCTGCCCTTCCCGGAGGGTCCTATTCTGTTGACTGTACTTGCCACACCCACACTCCGCTGTTCCGCACACAACGCCCCTCTGGAATGTTCTTCCTCATCGCCCCCCTTGGTGCCTTCACCTGGGGAAGGCATACACAAGCACTGCTCTCCTGTGGCCATTGGAGCAGCCTGCAGATACTCAGAACCAAGCCTGCTATCCTCCAGGGCAGGAACAGGGGTTTGGTGGCTCCTCAGGGTGGCTGGGAAGCCCACTGAGCCACCGACTCACTGCAGCTTGAAGCTTCTTTCTTCTTACATATGCACAACTTTTAGACTCCTCAAGGGCAAAGACTGTACCACAGCCAACCATGAGCTCCAGAACTTTCTGCTGCGGGTAATCAAGGACTGCTGCCCTTCCTCCTCCTTCAGGCAGCTGGAAACCTATTTCTAGCTTTACTTTCTCCTTGGCCGGGCCAGCTGCGGTGAGTACAGGAGAGTTGATCTGGCCCTGCTCTCTCCTCGGGTGCCCTAGCAGAGGCTGTACAGCATCTCCGTCTCCACCCCCCATGTAACACTGGACTCTCTTTCTCGACTCTCTTTGGCTTAAGAGGGGACTGGATTGCAATGCCAGGCAGACCAGGTGCCAGAGGAGAGCCAGCTACTCATCCTCCAGAGGTTGAGTGTGCCCTCCTCTCCCCTCAGTGCTCCTGACATCTCCAACCTGGGACTGTAGAGTCCCTGGCCATAGCATTGTGGCACACCGGGCAGAATGCCTGACTCTGCACAGTAGCTGTCTTGCTTCTTCGCTTTCCCTGTTTACCTGTGCATCCCTCCATAACCACAGTCTGCCCAGAGCCACCTGTGAACAAGCAAAGGCTGGCCCTAGGGCTCCATTATGTCCTAGCCCTCCACATCAGCATCAGTGGCGGTAGGATGGGAGGGTGGGGCAGAAGGGACAACTTCCTGGCCAGCAGAAAGTCTCACAGGAAGTCACTTGGTGTCAAAGTTGGAAGCGTCCCAATGCGGGTGAGCGGTGAGAAGAACCAAATGTATCTGGCAGTCTCCAGGCTGTGGGATGGGGATGGCCCTGTCCTGGGCCTCTTCTTGGACTCCTGTCACTTATAGGCAGATTCTACCAGAGGCTCACCGGGCAGGTGCTTCACTGGGAACAGACCTGGTTCCAACACCTACAGATGGCCACTCCTCGCTCCCTGAGACCCCATTCCTGGCCCTCCATGTGGACAGACCATCAGCCCTCCTGATGTCCACTCTGTACCCTCTGGCTTCTTGGAGCTCAGGGACCTCTACACGTAGAGAATCGAATACCTTTTTCTTTGGGGAGAGGAATGGGAGGGTATTCAGTCAAGGCCTGCCTGTAATCTTCAAGAAGATTCTAGGTTTCCTGGTGATGAGATAGGATATAGTGCCCTCTTCTCTGTCAGCTCTGGGCCTGGTAGACAGAACAAACTCACATCCTGGCTGACAGGACCTTCCTCAATCTTTCCTACTCCCAAACCCTTGACTAAAGTGCCACTTCCTTGAGAAGCAGGGGAGTTCATGATCACACCCTGGGCAGGGGCAGAAACAGTGGCAGGGGCAGGGGCAGGAGCAGGAAGAGCAGGAAGGGGGAGCAGGAGGAGGAGGAGGAAAAGGAGGAGGAGGACCAGGAGCAAGAGGAGCAGGAGGAGAAGGAACAGAAGGAGGAGGAGGAGGAGGAGGAGGAGCAGGAGGAGGAGGAGCAGCAGCAAGAGGAGCAGGAGGAGGAGGGGCAGGAGCAGGAGCAGGAGGAGGAGCAGGAGGAGCAGGAGCAGGAGGAGCAGGAGCAGGAGGAGCAGGAGGAGGAGGGGCAGGAGGAGGAGCAGGAGGAGGAGGAGCAGGAGGAGGAGGAGCAGGAGGAGCAGGAGCAGGAGGAGCAGGAGGAGGAGGGGCAGGAGGAGGAGCAGGAGGAGGAGGAGGAGGAGCAGGAGCAGGAGCAGGAGGAAGAGGAGCAGGAGGAGGAGCAGGAGGAGGAGCAGGAGGAGGAGCA
The DNA here is from genome assembly GCF_021556685.1 of Rattus norvegicus. NCBI lineage: Eukaryota > Metazoa > Chordata > Mammalia > Rodentia > Muridae > Rattus > Rattus norvegicus. The sequence goes on from NC_141546.1 coordinate 46,146,594, forward strand.
GGAGGAGGAGCAGGAGGAGGAGCAGGAGGAGGAAGAGGAGCAGAGGAGGAGCAGCAGAGGAGGAGGAGCAGGAGGAGGAGGAGCAGAGGAGGAAGAGGAGCAGAGGAGGAGGAGCAGGAGGAGGAGCAGAGGAGGAAGAGGAGCAGAGGAGGAGGAGCAGGAGGAGGAGCAGAGGAGGAAGAGGAGCAGAGGAGGAGGAGCAGGAGGAGGAGCAGAGGAGGAAGAGGAGCAGCAGCAGCAAGAGCAGGGTAGGTCCATCTCCCACTACCCACAGCCTCTGCTGCCACTCGAAGCTCTCTTCTTCCTCCCCTGCTGCTCTTGGCAGTCCACCTCAAAGGACCTTTTTGCCTCACCAGAAGACTCCCCAAATCTGTGACCCAGCAATCTTATTTCGGGGTGTATACACAAAGGGAGGGAAATCTGTCTGAAGAGCTATTCTACTGCAGCAGACTCTCTATGTCCAAGAAGTATGGCAGCTGAATGCCCAGGATGCATGAGTGGATTTTAAAGTTGGGAATGCAAATGTCGAGAAGGAAATCTTGCCATCCATGCAAGTGAAGGTGATTACAGTCAGTGGAGTAAGTTAGACACAGAGACAAACAGGAAGCTGCTCTTACCGAGGGGGAATAGAATGGTGGGTGCGGGGGCAGGAGGATGGTAGGAGAAAGGAGAGCCAATCGGACAGAGTTGGACTGTGACAGGTAACTCCTACGACTGTGCCCAGAACGGAGACTAGAGCTGACTAGGAAAGACTCTGCGAAGCATTCCCATGGCAGAGCGCTGCTAATGCCCAGACTCGATCATTATTTGACATAGGTGAGTAACAAAATATCATGCTGCGTCCTCAAAATATACCTGGTTCTCATTAGAGAAATAAAAATTTAAAAAATTCTAAATTCAGAGCCGGAGAGATGGCTCGGTGGTTAGGAGCACTGACTGTTCTTCCAGAGGACCCGGGTTCAATTCCCAGCACCCACATGGCAACTCACACCTAACTGTAACTCCAGTCCCAGAAGATCTGACGCCTCCCCCTCTCCCCGCCGCCACACACACACAGACATACACTCAGGCAAAACATCATGTACGTAAAATTATTTTTTAAAAAACCTGAATTCTGAACCCTTATCCAGGGTTTTCTTTAAATCCTAAAAGAACAGCTCTGCAGACAGTACCACCACCGTCCTCACAACCATCATCAGAAACAGAGGACGTCAAGTTCAGGCCCTTCAGTGTCCCGATAGATAGCCCGGCACATCTCACGCTTTTGTCTCCGTGCCTAACTTTAGCCTGAAGGGGCCTTTAAACACTAGTGTCCCAGGGGACCTCGGAGTCCCACAGACAGGGAGTGTGTGTATGTAAGAGGAATTTCCTGCCTCTTTTAACCACAGTCTATTTATTCTCCACTCCCACCAGCCTGGTCTACACTAGCCCCTAGCCACATTCGGTCTGGTCACCCTCTTCTAATCTCCCTTGTTCCCATCAGAGCGGCCTGTCTGAAACAATAGCTTGCCACTCCCACCAACCCCATGAGGTTCCACTGGCTAGCCCAGGCTTGGGGGAATTACCCTACCCTCTCTCCTCCTCCAACACCACAAGGCCTCCCCCTCGCTGGTCCAGGTGATCACTTAGGCCGGGGGCCCATTTCCTGCTCCTCCATTCTGGAGAACCTCTAGGCTGCCCTGGCTCTTGCCCTGTTCTCTAAATATCCCTGTCTGTGTCACTCAGCAGCCAGGGCACAGGCCCCTGGAGGGCTCCTTTCAGCTCACTGGCCTCACAAAGCACATGTCCAGGGCCAGGCCTCTCCTGCGCTTTGTGCCTTGGACTCACTGCTCATTTTAGTAAGAACCCAACCTCCTGGGTCTCTTCTGCTCCTTCCCTTCCCCCAACTCCCATAATGACCTCACTTCCTCACCTGCCCCTGAGGCAGCACACCCCAAGTTCCCTCTTTGGCTCTTTGCTCTTCCCTCTACAACTATCCTGGGTGATCTCATCCTCTCCTGGGGTGGAAACCACAGCCCCCGTGCTGGTGACTCTGACCCACAGCGCAGTTCCAGGCCCTCTACACCCAGGGCCTCAGCACGCAGGGTCAGCCATCTACCCGAAACCACCGGCCGAATGTCTCTCATGAGTCCAGCATGAGAGGTATTTTCAAGTTGAAAGGGCTGCTGGGTAAGTCTGGCAAAGCTGCATGTCGGGGTCCAGACGCACTGCCCCGGCATCCATATAAACACCATCTCGGCAGATGTAAAGCAGGCAATTGGTCGAAGTGCCAACAGTGGTCACCTGGGCTCTAGAGCTGTGGGCGGGTTTTCATTTCTTCCCATCTGCGCCTTCTAACATCTCCATAATGGGCACTTACCGCTTACCTAGTAAGAAAGCAGCAATACCTCTTTGTAAATAAAGAGTATTTTTAGCTTGAGATTCCAGAGTGATTTAGAGAAGGCCCAGAGAACAGCATGATTACTTTGAGCAAGGGTCAGCAAGCTTTTCCTGTACTAAGTCAGCCAACCGTCCTTGCCAGTCCTGCGGGAAAGCGATGCCACCATTGTGGAGGGAGGAGTGTGCTGCCTTCTAGAAAACGTTGATTTCAAGACGCTAAGATCTCGATTTTACACATTTAAGTGCCATAAAATATTCTTCTCTTCCTTTGAGTTTTTCCCCAACCACTTTAAAATATATATATATATACACATATATATACATATACATATATGTATATATATATATTGCTCTTATATATTGAGTGGTATAGTCCATGCCTTGAATTTTAGTACTCATGAATGAGAGACCAACCTGGTCTACGCAGCAGGTTCCAGGTCAGGCAGGGCTATACAGCAAGGTGCTGTCTTGAAAAGCCAAAACAGGCCCAGAGATACAGTTCAGTAGGCAGAGTTCTTGACAAGTATCCAAGGCCCTGGTTCAATCCCAGTACCACAAAAACTATAAATGGTGACATATGCCAGAGGGTGGTATTCTGCCCTTCAAGGCTATATCGTGAGTTCTAGGCCAGCATGGGATTACATAAGACTCTGACTCAAAAAATAAAAATAAAACAAATTCGTAGTTCACAGACCATTCAAAAGCAGGTCTATGTTTGGAAGGGGCCGTAACTCACAGTCCCTGCCCTTGAGTATCTGGTATTTATGTAGCATTTGAATCCTGTGCCCACTTCTTTGGTAGTACTTTTCTCCTCCAACTTGAGTCAAGGATGAGGCCTCCTTGAGTTTCTTTGCCCCTCTGAGTCATGGCAAGGACTGGGTACTTAGACCTCAGTGGAGAGAAGCATCTGGGCTGTGAAGTTTGGAGGGTTGCAAGGATAAGGCTCTCCTGGGGCCTCACGACACAGCTTACTGGCAAAAGATGGCGTCATCCGAGAGCCTGATGGGGTTTAGAAATCTCTGGTCTAGGCTTCTATTTCTCAAGGCAGGCAGATCAGACTAAGAAAGTTATCTGCCCAAGGCTCCTCAGAGCGACAGGCAGAACTGAGACCAGAAGTGAGTATACAGTTCAGTGTCAGAGCCACTGGGGACCAGAGGATGCCCTCTGGCTGCCTTGCTTGGAGATGAGGCCTCATGTGAGAATCAGCTCAGAATGGGGTGCCCAGCATCAACACATTTATATCAAAGAGAGAGGCTCTGTGATGTCCTGGCTGGCCAAACCTAGCCTGAAGACCTTGCCCTCCAGCCACACGCCCACTTCCAGGAAGTGAGTCCCACCAGCACATGGAAAGGTAGTCACCAGACGAGAGTTTCCAAGGGAAGGCTTGGTTCCTGAAGGGGCTTCCCAGACTGGAGAGGGAGTGGTGTAAAGTGACTGGGCAGAATCAGGCTGGAGCTTTCTCAGAATTCCCTCTGATACGCCAGAGCAAGGCAAGGGGTGCTGTAAGAGCACTCTCCCCCTACCCTGGGGACCAAGCCCTTATGTCCCTACTATAGAGATCCCGCCATCAGAAAAGACCCCAGCGCAGACCCAGCAACTCCATGCACCATTGGCCCTCCATAATGACATCAGGTAAGGCAAGAAGCTAAGGCCTGTGGGAGACATGACCTCACTGCAATCCTCAAAACCACATGAACCATTTTAAATTTCAGAGGCTAAAGCTTGTGGGGAGCAAATTGCTCACCCAAAGGCAACCAGCTATTGAGTGGCGGGGCAGGATTATACACCAAGCTTCACCAGCGGCTAGCCGGAGACATACGCATGTAAATAGTGATTGAGAAAATCAACCAGCCTCTCTGGGACCATCCTTTCGACTCCGCCTGCTTCCAAGGATGACTTCAGCTAATGGAGGGAGAGAGAGGACATGAGTTCAAATCCCCAGCATCTATGGAAAAGCCAGGCACAGCAGTGCAGCCTTGTAACCCCATTAGAAGGCAACAGAAACAGGGGAATCCAAGGACAGGTGGCCAGCCAGTTGGCCTGATCAACAGGGTGAGCTCCAGGATGAGCAAGAGCCTCTGTCTCAAGAAAAGATTAAAACAAAAAAACAAAACCAAACAAACCACGAAGCATGAAAAAGACATCCAACGATACCAATCTCTGGCCTAAACACACATACTGTTAAAAAAAAGTCAGCCCAGCACAGTGGCACATGCCTTTAATTTCCCAGCGTTTGAGAGGCAGAGGCAGGAGGATTTCTGTGAGTTCAAAGGCAGTCTGGTCTACATAGTGAGTCCAAGGACAACTAGGGCTATGTAGAGAGACCCTGTGTCAAAAGGAGGGCATGATATATCCAGGGCATACATACCCAGTGGGATGTATCAACATGGTTCCTTCTAAACTTTGGGCCAATGTCTTCCCTGTCTTGACTTACCAGGGTCCTGCTTGCTGTCTGGCAGCTCTGTGACCCTTTTCAACTCAAAGCCAAACCTCAGGCCCTGCCTCCCGATCCCACCCCCTCAGCTGACAGGGCCTTGAGAGAACATCATGGCTCTAGCAGACTGACCAGGCTGAAAGGCACCTGCATCCTCTGTCCTCTGTCCTTCCCCCTTTAATGCTTTGCCACAGGCTGGTGTATGCTGGACCTGGCTTCAGCATGGCCTCTGGCCACCTGCGAGCCTCTGTGTGTGTGTGTGTGTGTGTGTGTGTGTGTGTGTGTGTGTGTGTGTGTGTGTGTGTGTGCGCGTGCGCGCGCACACGTGAGCACATGTGGCTGCAGGAACCAGCGCTAACCTTGGTGTGTTCCTACCCTCTGAGATGGGAAAATGCCAGCTCATCAGCAAATGCCTAGAGAGCAAAGGTCCAGGGAAGAAGAGAGAAAGGGTTACTGGGAGACACAAAGCCCAGGGAAAGAAATGTGACTTATTCCCAAAGAAGTGAAGCTAAGCAGGTGGGTCTGGAACTCAGCCAGCCAGTCCTTCGTGGACAGCAGAGCAGAACAGGGACTGCAAATAATTAAGTGCCAGGAAAGGGTCCTCTCAGCCCAAGGGCAGGGTCCTGCTAAAGGTCTCTATTCCTGCAGCTCAATGCCTACCTGGCCCACCAGTCCCTAGAAGGCTAACACAGACTGCTGGTCCTTCCTCACGTGCTTGCATTCAGCTCCCCCATGCTCTTATAGAGAACTCTCCTCTCCAGCCCAGAGGCAAAAGTTGTAGCCAAGGCCTTGGCTTGATGGAGTTTTATGTCTCCTGCCCCAGAGTCAGCCTGGGGCACCACTAGGACATTGCCTTTCTTAATCCTTACCACCACACGATCACCTCAGCCTCCATGTGTTATACCACCATAACCCTCTCTACTAGAAGCTCCTCTCCACACAGGACCATGAGCAAGTTCGAGAGTTTGCTGGGAGCCACAGAATCAACAGGCGCAGGAGTCTGGGAACAGCTTAGGTGTGGCCATCCTTTCTCCCCTCCAGGTCCCAAACTCAGGGAAGGAAAGGAGGAATCGGGAAAGGAGGAGGAGGAGGGGGGGAGGAGGAGAAAGAGGAGGAGGAGGAGGAGGAGGAGGAGGAGGAGGAGGAGGAAGAGGAGGAGGAGGAGCAGCAGCAGCAGCAGCAGCAGCAGCAGCAGCAGCAGCAGCAGCAAAGGAGGAGGCTAGAGCCAGGTAGGAGTCAGAAGATCCAAGACAGGCTTTTCCCTACAAGTGGGGCCTCTTCTCCTGGGAGTAGAATTGATGAAGAAACACAGCTCCATTCCTTCTGGATCTTAGGGCATCTATCTATCCCCTCCCTGCACAATCCTGAGCTAGGAATCCACTTGCTTCTCAGACTATTGTCTCTCTGGTAAAGCTGGGTTCTGCCTAGGGAGCCTCATTACTTAGAGAACTACCCCCATCCTTCCTGAGGGTTCCAACCCAGGCTGGGCCCTGCCCAGGTGGAGCAGGGGTTGAATAGGCTTGGGGTCAGATAGAAGTAGACTGGATCACACCTTTGTGTCACTCCCATCCCCATCCCCATCCCCTACCCCCAACCCACCCCCCAATCTGTCCCTTGGCTGGTGATAACACTCATGAAATATAATGACATTATTATGACACCTTGCTTGGCACACAGTAGAGAATGGAGACAGGAGCTTAGCTGGGGCAGAGGGAGCCTCTCTCTGGGACTTTCATGATGCAGCCCAAGGCCACAGCCACAGCTGCCTGTTGGCCACACCCCAGAAGATATCCCAGGCCCAAGGCACAATATAGACAAGCGGTCTTGAGATGCAAGGATTTGGCTCCCCCAGCACCCCTACCCCACCTCACTATGTACTGTGTGTCTACACCGAATCTCACATCTGATAGGGCGGGGGCCAACTGGTAGTGTTTGTGAACCACAGGGCCCAGGCCACACACCACAGCTGAGTAGGCTGGGCAAGGTTGCTGAAGGCCAAGCAGGGATGGCAGAGGGGCAGAGAGCAGCAGCCACAGCTCAGAGGGTTCTGAGGACTGCCTCTACCCCCCAGTTCCACCCCTGCTCCTGTGAGAGGCTTAAGAGAAATGTATGAGGCCGCTGGGGCTGGAAAGGGGTGCTGACCCCTTAGTACGGGGGGGGGGGGGGGAGGGGAGACAACCACAAGGCCTTCAGGGACCTGTCCCCCAACAGGGTGGAACAGGGCCTCTGACCCACTCCATTTTCAGAGTCCTGTTTGTGGCCTCCAAACATGTCTTTGAAGACCAAGCCACCCACACTCCTTTCCCACGCGGTATTAATTGCTGTCCACAGCTGATGAAGAGGGGAGGTTCATCGCTTCTCTGGACTTACCCCAAGAGAAGAGAGGCGTTCCCTAGCGACCCTATTCACCACGCAGCCAACGCTACGGGCTTCACCTGTCCTCAGCTTTCCCCAGGTCTCTGGCCTACCAGCCATGGCCTGTGGGGCTGGAAAGTTCACTAAAGCCCAGAAAGCCCTTCGAGGTGGCGATCTGGCCCTACACTCTCTTGGGTCCCTTCATTATCCGGACTCCTGACCCTTGTCCTTCCCAGAAGGAAGGCACTTGTGCCTGGGAGGGAACTTTTGCTTTTGTAGGGTTCCGACGGAGCACAGGGCCAAAGGGAGTCCCGGATCCAGAGTCCCCGCGGGGCACGCGTTCTGTCTCAGCACCTGGAACTTGGGAGTGGCTTTCCGAGGGCATCCTTCACCCTCCCACCCCACCCCAAAACACAAGCGCGCCTGCCGAGCGCCCATTGCCTACGGCAGCTCGGAAATTTTACCCAAATCTCCAGCGCAAAGGCAGACGGCCCCTTTAAGGGCCGCTCGGCTTACCTTTGCTCAGCTTGCCCGGCGCGCTGCCCCTCTCCGGCCGCCGCCGCGGACTCTGTGCGTGTCCCGGTCGTGGCGAGCCGGCTCCCGCCCTCCGCGGCCGCGCTGCCAGGCTTAGGTGCCCTGCCCCGCGCCCCACGCCCCGCGCCCCGCCGGGGTCCCTACTCGGGACCCTGGCTCTTCTCGGTTCTAGAAAGGTGAGCGGTTTTCCACCCCCCCAAAGCTGCAATCTGAGCTGAGGGAGGAGGAAGAAGGGAGGGGTGCAGGAAGGTGGGTAAGAGGAGGAGGAGGAGGAGGAAGGCAAAAGCCCGGCCCCAGCCAGAGTTTTTCACGTGTACAAGTTGACTCCGCCTTTGTCCGGACCGGCCCTGCCCACAGCCACTGCCAATCCCCTGCTCTCCCTCTGTCCCGGGGGCCACCCCTTTCTCCCACTCTGGGAACTAAAGCCGGTGCTTCTTCCTGTTCCCCTCATAAGCTGACCCTGAGTACAGGGTGAGGCCCTTTGGCCTGGACCACACCGGACAGGTCTCTAACTGTTCTCTACCAAACCTGCTGAGTGCCAATTCGTCCCCCAGCGCCTAGCACCTAAGAGCTAATGTCCCAGCACAGGGCCTTGGCTATTCTCCTCTCTTCTCTTCTGGAGTGTGAAATTGTCACTTACCTGATAATATCTTCCTGAACCCCTCCCCCAGCTCTGCCTCTCCATGGCCTGGAGGAAGAGTTCCTTCCCGCCCAGCATCCCACTGTGAAGAGGAACTCTGTCCTTTTGGTCAAGTGATCATCTAAGAAGCTTTGCAGATAGTGCTAAGTCAGTTCTCATTTTACACAACGGGAAACTGAGTCTCAGAAAGGAGACTGAAGAGGCCCAAGGTAGTCATCGAGAGTAAGGTTTAGAACCCAGGTCAGCCAACGTTCTATCCACACTGTTTTAACTTCAGGGGTCAAAAACACCCCTCCCCCTCGGCCAGGGTTGGAGAGATGGTTAAGAGTTCTGAGTACTTGCTGCTCTTACAAAGGACCCAGGTTCAGTTTCTAGCACCTGCATGATTGCTCACAACTGTCTGTAGCTCCTGTTCTAGGAGATCTGACAGCTTCGGGCTCCATGGCACCAAGATCATATGTGGTGGGTGCACATAGCTGTGGGTGAAACGCGAATGCACACACAAGCTAAACAAAGCTCTGGGGTGAGCTGAGGGACTGTGTCCTTATGCAGGGCCCTTCTCGCCTTGCTTCCTGTGCTCTGCGGGCACTACTTCAAGGAGGTCCTTGCCCTCTATCCTTTTAGCAGACATGGCACATAGCTTCTGCAATCTGGGTGCCCTTGAGAAGGGTGCTTTGAATCAAACTGTTGGCTTGAGGAGAATGTGGTGTTGGAGAGAGGATGTAGGCCTGAGGTCACAACCACAGGAGAGTGACTTACAGGTGGTTGACACCCCACAGAGGGCCTTCCAACTCTTTGCTACTTTCTCTACCAAGGCCTGTAGATTTTTCTGGGCATGAGCACTTTGTGCAGCTGTGGCTGGCTGCTACAAGCTGAAGGGCTGCAAAGAGTGCCTACAGCCGAGCCTCTGGATTTGGGGCAAAGGATACCTGTCCTGTTCCATGAGTGACTAGGAATACCTGGGCCTAGGCATGGTGGCAAGGGCCTGCCTGCAGGGAGGAAGAGGCAGAGGGATCACCATAAGTTCAAGATCAACCTGGTCTCCCCAGTGGATTCCAGGCCAGCCAAGCAGTGAGACCCACTCTCAAGAAGAGGAGGAAAAAAGAGGGGGGAGGGGAAGGAAAAGGAGGAGGAAGAGGAAGAGGAGGAGGGGAGGAGGAGGAGGAGGAGGAGAACAAAGACAGGGAGCAGGGAGGCATGTTAGGGGGCTGGACTATGGCTAAGTAGAGGATTAGAGATGATGAGGCCAAAGGGTAGAGTTTCAGAGAGCCAGGGGGTAAGGTCAAAAGGTCCCAATAAACAGTTTCTGAACATCTTCTGCATGTCAAGCAGTAACCAGGCTTCTGAGGACAGAGGATAAATAATACCCGGACCCTAGCCCTCCAGGAGTTTGTGAAGAAGGGGAGCAAGTGGAAGGCTCAAGTCTGCTTTTCATTGCTATAACGAATACCTGAAGTAGCCAACTTATAAAGAGAAGGTGGGAGGGAAGGTGGGAGGGAAGGAAGGGGGACAGGGAGGGGGGGCAGGGAGGGAAAGGGAGAGGGAGGGGGAGGGAGGGAGAGAAGGAGAGGGAGGGAAAGGGAGAGGGAGGGGGAGGGAGGGAGGGGAGGGAGAGAGGGGGAGGGAGGGAGAGGGGGCATGATTTTGAAGGCAGTTGAGCCTTCAGAACATGGTCCCATTGTGACACTGGTGCAGTGCAGAGGTCAGTGCTGTGTGGCCCAGGGACAGTCCCTGTGCTCTGTCTGAGCTGAGGGTCACTGGAAGAGAACAGAGGCGATTCTCGAGCCAGGATGACATGGAGCAGCGTGGAAAATCTCAGGAAAGAGATCTCACCAGGTCACCTTAGGACACCCTCTCCCTTGGATGGGGGTGGGGGGTGGGGGCAAGGTCAGAGGTCAAGCCTAGTGAAGAGTGATAGTCTTGAACTGTGGCAGCCCCAACAGTGGAGAGAAAAGGACCTGACTTGAAGGATGGTTAGAATATTCACAGACCTGTGTGTCTGTGCTACCAGAAAAAAAAAAAAAAAAAAAAAAAAAGAGTCACGGTTGGAGCAGCAGTGTGCTAGGCTGGACAGGGCCTTGGGGTTTCATAAGTGTGCCTTCATACTCAGGGCTCTCTTTACTACTGTGTGACCTTGGGCAAGTGACCTAACCTTTCTGAGCCTGATTTTGCATCACTAGACAAAGAGACTAAAGTCAATCTCATCTGACTGTGGGGCATATCAGAGATAATATATACTAAAGTCCTAGCCCAGGGGTTGGTTCACGAAGACTGGACAAGCACTAGAGAGAAAACCACTACCATCATTTGTCTGCCCAACGAGCATTTTTGAAGCTCTCACTGTATGCCACCGGTACTAGATCCTTCGACTCGGGCCCTGTTCTCATGCATCTCACTGTCCACTGGGGAGAGGTGCCCAGAGGGACTGTCACATGTCAAGACAACATTGGCTGGGGGCAGAGGACAGAAGCCTTATTCTGCCCCAGCACAGCTTCACAGAGGACAGATGACAGTGGAAACAATATAAGGCCAGCGACCTGGCCCAGGACTGTCAGATCATCCTGTCCAGCATGCGGCTGCCCTCAGAATTCTGAGCTCACCTCCCTTTTAAGGCATTGCTTTAGAGGGGCTCATGGCTGTGATCCCAGCTCCTCGGGAGGCCGAGGCAAACGGGTAGAAAGCTCAAGACATGTCTGGTCTAGGTATGGGGTCCAAATCTGGGGCTGGAGAGATGGCTCAGTGGTTAAGAGCACTGACTGCTCTTCCAGAGGTCCTGAGTTCAATTCCCAGCAACCACATGGTGGCTCACAACCATCTGTAAAGAGATCTGATGCCCTCTTCTGGTGTATCTGAAGACAGCTACAGTGTACTTATATATAAGAAATAAATCTTAAAAAAAAATAAAAAATAAAAAATAAAAAAATGGGGTCCAAATCTGGATATCTAAGCAATATAAAGAGGTGGGGTGTGATTTAGGGGAGAGAGCTTGCATAGCAGTCACAGAGCTGCAGGGTCAGTTCCCAGTGCCAAACTCTGGTGTCCCCCACTCAACCACGCCCAGTTTCTTGCACATATCTCTTCAGACAGCTCAGTAGTTGAGGTACTACACAGGGCCTCCTGCTACTGTGGGTCACCCATTCTGTTACCCTCTGATCAAGACCTCAGGCTGTAAAGTCCCATAGTCTGCATCACCTTGGTCTGTTCTAGCTCTGGCTTGTTTTCAATCCTCATGGGGGATGGTAATGGTCCCTCTCTCATGGGGCTGCTCTGAGTTCCCAGATGTAAATATGGCACCCATCGCTACTCCCTCCCTTCTTTGCAGCCGTTTACCCCTCCCCATAGAGAGGATCAGGCAAGAGGCTCTCAGCTGGTAGTGTTCCTAAGAGCCCCCTCTCCTGGGGTCCTTCCTTCAGCATCCCCTTCCTTCCTCCTGGGGAGAATTTGAGTATTCGGGAGAGGCCAGGGTGGTACAGTGCGTGATTCTGGCAGACCTGAGCACCACAGGGTTGGAGCGAGGAGCAGGGCAGCCCCTCCCTCTCTGTCGCCAGCAACATGTCACTGCTCTGCAGATAGGATGGCATCTTTGGGTGCCTGAGGGATATATGGGGAATCTGGAAGCCGCTCTACCTCACAGACTGTGTGGGCAGCACATTTGAATAATTCCTGTAAACCCAGAGTTCAAGCATGTTCCACTTCTTTCCCCAGAAGGCTCACGGCATCCAACAGGGAGGCTGTGACCAGCTGTAAAGCTCCTCTGGCGCACGCACGCGTGCACACGCACACTCACACACACAAACACACACACACATGCACACACACACATGCTCACACACACAGGCTCACACACACATACACATGCTCTCACACACAGACACACACACAAACACACACACATGCACACACACAGACACACACACATGCTCACACACACAGACACACACACACATCCACACACACCCCTACACACACACACATGATCACACACACACACACACACACCCCACACCACATACACACACACACATGCTCACACACACATGCTCACACAGGCTCACACACACATACACATGCTCTCACACACAGACACACACACACATCCACACAGACCCCTACACACACATACACACATGATCACACACATACACACACCCCATACCACACACACATGCTCATACATGCTCACACATACTCACACACACACTCCTACACTCACACATGATCATACACACACCCCATACCACACACACATGCTCACACATACTCACACACACATTCCTACACACACACACTCCTACACACACACACACTCAAACGCATATGCACAGGAGAGAGAGAGAGAGAGAGAGAGAGAGAGAGAGAGAGAGTGCAGAGTGGTCCCCAGAGCACTTCAGAGACACCCTGGGAAGGCTGGAGACCTCAATCTTCTCTGAAGATGCAAGAGACCTCTGTCTCAATTTTTCTCCTCAGCAGAATGGACACAGTATGAATATCCATGTCTTGGGGCATCAGGATCTAAAAGACTGTGACTCCCATCGGCTGGATGAGCTGCAAAGCCATCTGCTTGAGGCTTGGGGGTTCAGTGAATATTCAGAAGTAGGAAATGATAATCAGAGCTGCTTACCCTAAGAGCCACTATGTCCTTGGCAGGGAAGACAGAGATGGACCGCAGAGACTTGAGGATAGACCAACCTGCTTCAGCCCAAGTGGCCTCGGGTCTAAAAATCAGTGGGGACAACAGGACCTGGCTGGACAGAGTATATTTTAATCCCTGACCATTGCTTTCCTATGATATATAGACATAGGGAGTAATTTAGGGGGAAAAACGACACTTCAGTGTGATTTCAGCTGAGTTCAGGATTTATGTCTGTACCAGGTGTCTCATCCCGCCCTCCCCATTGTGCTAAATGTCCAGACATGTGTATGCTCATACACACACACACACACACACACACACACACACACACACACACACACACACCTTGCATAACCACTCCAGACTTCAGTGGAATGACAGCTGCGTCCCCAGAAGGCTTTAAGACAGGGTAGACACACCTGTCTTGTTGACCCTGGCAATCATCAAATTAGAACCCCACCCCTGCATTCAGCAGTAGTCCCAACACTTACCACACACAAGAGTATGTTCTCTCTCTCCCTCTCCCTCTCCACATTGATGCATTGCCATGGCAACAAAGCCATCCCACAGAGCCTGAGTAAATGGGAAGGTGTCCCTTAGCAACAAGACTGGAGCAGTGGTTGGTGAGGATGTGGTGAGGCCGGCGGGGCAGGCAGGCCACTGAGAGGATCTCCTGGCAGGACTGGGTCGGACAGTTCTTGAAGGCGGGGCTGGGGCTTGCTCACCCCTGGAATGGGGTGGAAGACTCATCCCTGTATTACTGTGGGTGCTCAGAGCGAACAATCACTTTCCAGCTGATCAATGAGGATGGTGGCAATAGATTATCTTCACAGAAAACCTTAGGAAATTTGAAACCTTTGGATAGAGGAGTCGATTGATTGCTAGGAAGACGTAAGACAAACGCTAAAACTCATTGTGTAAGCTCATTGCAGAGCTGGCCTCAAGTCCAGTGGAAAAACATCTGCTCAGTGTCTACTCTGAAGACTCCAGGTATTGGTTCCAGATGTGGTCAGGTGGACTGTGGGGGCCAGGAGAACATCCTGGTGAGGACACAGGAACATGTCCAGGAGAGTATTGGGTGGCCCCGGAGACAGGCAGATGGAGGTGGCACACTGCCCCGGAGAAGCTGTACTTGGAAACTGGCCCTGGCGTGCGCCTCTTACAGCTCTTGCTCTAGTGGGCCACCAGAGACTATAACTAAAACCAGAGCTCTCACAGCGGGCTCCCCTCCTCCAGTAGTTCCCAACAGTGGCTTTGGAGTCACCAAGCACATCTTGGGAATCTGATGGCCGCTTACCAAAAATCAAACCACATATGCACAGCCTTCTCCCTTCATCTTTGGACTGTGGGTCTTGTCTAGCTCAGGCAGGGCCTTTGTCATAGAGGCATGACACACAGGTCCTTTGTGACCTGGCCCTGGTTCCTCACCTTTATTATAGTGCATGTCCAGTTACAGCAAGTCACACTCACTTCTCTTGGGGACAGCTAGCTCCATGTATATCGTTCTCATGCTTCCCACATATCCTTCACGCACGAGAGAGGCTTTCTCCTTCACCTCTAGCCCAGTAAACCCCTATTCATTCTTTAAAACCCATCCAAGTTACTGACTTCCTGACACACACGGTTTCTGATGCTGTGAAGGCAGGCCTGGCCAGTCCTCAGCCCGAAGCACTTGTATTCTGCATAGAGCTCTCACTGTGTCTATCTTCCAAGCATGGACTCTCCATGTCTGCTCTCTTACTTGTGAGTTCCTCAAGACTAGAGACTGTGGCTTGGGCCATCATATCCCCGACATCCAGCACAGAACGAACCTGGATTCTCCAGGGTCTGAGGAACCAAGAGAGTGAAAGTGAAGAGCAGAAGCTAACTGGAGAAGAGGAGGAGGGTGTCGGAAGGTAGCACAGGAGCCAAGAGGAAACGGAAGGTAGTGAGGAAAGGGGAGTCAGGAGGAACTGGAGGTCTAGACTGTTAATGACCACCAGGCAGCATTGAACTTGCCAACTGGGAAGCTTTGTGCGTGACCCGCTGTCTTGGTTTGCTCAGCAGTTACCCAGTCCTGGAGTGAGATGGGTCTGGTCACCTGACTGGTGACCTCTTCCAGGGCAGATGTGGAGTAAAGAGCCTAGGTGTAAGTCTGTGAGGCCAACGGAGAGTTTCAGAGGAAGACGGTCAGTGCTAAGCTGCTTGTAGCCAAAGGAGGAGGAGGAGCCGGACACTGTGCCAGCCTCCCAGGTTCTCTCCCGCCTTCCACCCTGCAGAGAAAGCAAACAAAGTAGGAACATCCTGTTCACACTCAATGGCTTCCTCCTTAATGCCAGGCCCCAAGCCTGCTACCTGGGTCACTTACCTGCTACCACTTCAAGGACAGGTATCCTACCACCCATAGGATAGTGTGGCCCTGTGTCTTTTGACATGTTGGGCCAGCACGAGCACCTGTGTGGGCTTTATTCCGTTGGCACGATGATTCCTGCTTGAATGAAGGCAGTTCGTCTCTGTAGAGTGTTGTCTAGGATCTCACTTGGGGGCTGGAGTGTGGCTCAGTCGTAAGTATAGCACTTACCTGGTATGCTAAAGGCTTTGAGTTCCATCCGTCTCATGCACATGCACAGCGAATCATATGGATGACCAAGCATGAAGGCCAGGATGGGCCTGCCTGCTTCTCTCTCTCTGCCTCCCCTTTCCTTCCCATAGTAAACACTGAGGGCTGCTTATTTAATGGTCAAGATTGGCATACCTGGAGAACTCAGGTAAACCCTAAGGGTGGGGAGTGTTACATCCCTGAACCATAGGAGGGCTCCGGATATGACTTTGGCAAACAATATACAAACCCATCCTGTAGCCTTAGAGAGAGGGGCATATGAAATACAGAGACAAGAGACTTGTTCATCTAAAGAGAAAGTGTCTGCGTATTAGGATGCTCCAGCAGTCCCCTTGAGAGAAAGTGTCTGCGTATTAGGGTGCTCACGCAGTCCCCTTGACCGGTGCTAGTCTATCCGTGTGATAAATCGATACTTTAGGGTAGGCTGGGGTAGATTTGTGCCGTTTTTACAGGGTCACATGATGATGGGTGGAATATGAGTGAAATAACTCAGTGCGGCTCTTGGAATATGTAAGCCGCTGTGCTCTGAGCCAAACTGAAATCAGCTGCGTCCACTTTTGAGAGTCCACTATGTTCAAGGCCTGTGGACCACCCGTGTTCCCTTCTGTCTTAATTAGGATTTATCGCTGGAAAGAGACACCATGACCAAGGCAACTCTTATAAAGGACAACATTTAATTGGGGCTGCCTCACAGTATCAGAGGTTCAGTCCATTATCATCATGGCATGGATCATGGCAGCGTGCAGGCAAGCACGGTGCAGGAGAAGGAGCTGAGAGTTCTACTTGAACCATAGGCAGCAGAAGTGAACTGCCTGAGACCTTAGAGCCCACCCCCACAATGACACACTTCCTCCAACAAGGCCATAACTCCTAATAGTGCCACTGCCTATGGGTCAAACACTCAAACACGAGTCTATGGGGGCTGTTCCTATTCAAACCAGCACATCTCCTAAAAGGATAAGATGGGTAGTCATTGGACCAGTCACTCCTCCCAGCCAATCATTTGCAACTCTGCCCAAATTATATGCAGCCTTGGGGTCTCGAGTAGGGACTAGACTGGGAAAGACTAGGGGAGGTGGTCATCGATGCAGTTATAGGGAGACCATCACCCATGCTGGAGTCCAGCTGCTTTGCGTCACCCCATGATCCGGTCAGGAATCCCTCATCCATGCTCTCCAATGAAATCCAATAAACTCATTGGATGAAGTGTGGTAGAACGAGCTTTCATTTGTCATCAAGTCCTTGGGAGGAGGGAGCAGGTGTTGTTTGCGTCTCCCCCCAGGGAAGGAATTTTAGTGACAGACTAACCAAGATGAATCGTTAGCTGTTGTCAGGTTTCAGAGAGAACTTTTTTTGTGTATGTGAGGGTCTCAGAAGGTTGTCAGAGGTCCCCCCACCCCACCCCGTTGTAGGTGACAGACCCCCTTACTGAGTGTGGCAGCTTTGAGACAGGTGCTGATGAAGACTTGGCCTGAGGTGTGGTTGGGGACCTTGGATTTCCTTTCTGCATCATCCCTCACCAAGTAGCTCAGGACTCTGCCTTGAACAGCCACTTTGAATTAAAGGCCACTGGAACTCACCCGAGGTACCGCTGAGGAGCACGCCATGTTGCAACACGTTAGAGACCAGAACTCAACCCCCAACCCCTTAGTTGAGTCAGAAAAAGTCAGAGGCTTTTGCCCTGATCAAGTTAAAGGCATTTGCTGCCTCTGCAATCAGGCCCCTAAATTACAGAGCCCACCTGGCAGCTGCCTGGCACCATCTCATTAGCTGGGTGCGGGGAGAAGGTGTCATAGGCCCTATAGGAGCACCTGACAGCCACGTTCCTGCTCCATAATTAAACCCCACAACCCCAACCTCCCCCACCCCCACCTACCCCTCCTGGGGGTGGGGAACTGAGTTGAGGCCTCTCCCTTACCCTGCTCCGGGAAAGAAAAAGTAAAGGTGTGAATTATAAGCTTCCAGCCTGGGCCTCCCATGACTGTGGGATCGAGGGAGATTTGGGGAGGCGAAGTAGAAGGGCGAGAGGAAGTCCCAAGTCTTGACACATGGATACCCAGAACCCAGCAAAGCCTGCACGGTGGACTGACCTCTAGGGGATTCTGAGGATGGAGCTTAGGAAGGGAGGTCCTAGGAAGAGGGAGGGGTCATAGGCTGTAGGCCCATGAGATGGCAGGGCAGGTATAAAGCCCTTTCATGTAACCCCATGACCTTGAATTGCATCCCACAGAAAGGAAGAATCAGTCAACTCCTGAACTGTCCTCTGACTTTCAAATGTGTGCTATTGCATGGTAGGCACCTTCACTGTGCACACAGCACACACACAGCACACACACACACACACACACACACACATGTACATGCACGCATGCACACGCATACTACATAAAAGTAAATAAATTTTAAAGGAAAAGAGAAGGAGGGTGGGTGGGGGAAATCCTGGGTCCTAGAATAGAATCATCTACACATAGCCTCCCCTCATCCTGCCACCCACTCCCCACTCCACTGAAGGATGGATGGATGCTGGGTGACTGACAGAGTCGGCTGGGTTACTCCCAGAGCCGTAGCTGTGAGGTGCTGGCTGACAGGTGCACAGAGCGCCCTGGCGAGAAGCAGAAGTTTGGTAAGAGAAATGGATTTGCAAGCCTGTGGAGTTCAGGTGAGTGTCCCTCACTAACGAGGCTTCCCTTGAGACAGAACGGTGAACTGGCTTTGGCTTCGTTGAGTGAGAGACATCAACAACCAGATAGGGGAGGTAGGTGGACCACAGCTAGCCCGTAATTCCTTACCCACTCCAAATGATGCATTGTCTCTCTTCTGAAACTCTTTTGGACAAACCTTTAAAAGACGTTCTGGTGAGAAAGCACCAAGTAAATAGCTTGCTGTGAATACTTTCTTAGCCCTAGCCAGCCAGGACTACCATCCAGAGAATAGAGGAATGGACAAGCCAAGCTTTTAACTCCTATGCAGATTCTGCTGCCTAGAGAAAGGATGGACTGGAAAAGAGGAGAAAGGTCAGTGGCCCGGGCCTGGGGTGAGGCACCTCTTCCCTATCCTTACCCCAGAGTTCTCTGGTCCCCTGTCTGAGCTTTCTGGGCCCACAGGGCGCCAAGCTCCATGCTCCTGCTCTAGATTTGAAGAGATGACCAGAGCTATAAAGAAACCATCCGGCTGATGGGAGAAGGTGAATTTACTGAGACAATCAGGGCTCCCTGTCCTCTGCAGCAGAGATAAAAGAGGCCGCTTTGGCTGGCATATAATTGTGTAGCATTTTCTGTTAAAACCAAGCCCTTGACTGTGCTCAGTACCTAGGCAGAGCCTAGGAACACGCCTCTGCTGTCTCAGCCAGGAAGTGCCCAGAACTCTCTCTAGCCCTGCCACTCCCCAGGGTGATTCTGGCTTGGATTGGCACCATGCCAATGCTGGTTTTGTCCCCAACCCTCAATCTGAGGCTGGAGAGATGAAGATAGCCTTGTGTTGATGAGTCATGGCCTCTGAGGGTTAGCACAACCCAGAGAAATGCCCAGGGAGGATGTGCCCCTTGCTCAAAGTCCCAAGTCTTGGACATAGCTAGGCCAGACCTGACATGTACCTAGGGTCAGGAAGGAAACTATTCTCTGAGGGCCAGCACCAGATCTGCCTATAGCAGAGTCCTTTGCAGTCACAAGTGAACCCCAGCCCTGGAAGATTGTAGCCTGGAGTCATTGCTGATTTCCTTATTTTCCTTTCAGGACAGCTTCCTGTTTTTTTTTTTTTTGTTGTTGTTGTTTTTTTTGTTTTTTTTTTTGTTTTTTTTCTGAAGCCTAGGAGCTCCTGGGACCCCAGCACAGCCAGGGTGTGGCTTGAGGTAGAAGAGGGAGGGGCCATCAGGGGTCAGCATCTGGGGTCATGTGGACAGGCCCAGGATTCAAAAGAGTGAGGGACAGGAAGGAGTTTAGCTTTATATCCTGTTTCGTCTGGGACAAGCCCTGTGACCTGAGTACCGTAAGCCGCTAGTGTCTCCCAGGAACACAACCTGACTACATGGTGTGACAGATACCAGACCTGTTCACCAGGACCCACCTGAACGATCGGCTTGGTTCAGGGACCTTATACCTGAATGATCAGGCATGTCTGAATGTGCGGTCACTGACAGGTGAGCGCCCAGGTAACCAAACGATGGTGGCGTGACCTGGTACAATACCTAAAATACCAGGCAGGCTGTCCTGAATTAGACACGTGCCAAACAGCCTGGCAAGAAACCGACCTCTGCAGAGGCCTGCATTCCAAGTGCCCAGCCCAGCCTCACAAGTTGGTAGCATCTGGCAGAGGCTCACGTAACCAGGGTTTTTATGGGACTCCTGTTTGCCCCAGGGAGACGACCCACGGGTCCTCTGGGCACTGGTATCTCTGAGCATTTCTTCCCAGGATTCCCACCACTCAGGAGCTCTTACTGACTTTGCTCTTAATTAAACAGCTGGTAAATGAATTTAATCCAATATTTACTCCTGGAGAGATAGAGGGAGCACACGTCATCTGGCCAGCCTGGAGGGCAGTTGGCTGGGCTTCTCTCTCTCCTGGAGTGCCAGAGCAGTCTCAGACCTGAGATATCTCCCACCTCTCCATTTGCCCTCTCTTCCCGGCAGAATAGGAAGGACCCGGAGGGGATCTTCGTCCCTGAGAAGAATGAAAGCTGAGAAGAGGAGGGATTTCAGGGCTCAACAGAATCGCAAACTGCCCTCTTGAGACAGAAAGACAACCAGACCAGTCCTGGCTCCCCACGGGAATGGGGTGACCTCTTCCCCCCTAACCCCCTAGAGGAGGCAAGGTGCAAAACAGGGACCTGGGTGAGGCCTTTGTTGTAGAATGGAATTAAGACGCCCCTCCATGAGAACATGAGGCAGCTGCCTCCTCAGAAGGAAGGTCTGTGGGGACGGTAAGGATCCAGCAATGGCTACTTCCCCCAGAGTTGACATCTTTTTTACTCCCCCCACCCCACCCTGGTGTGAGTAGCAGTAACCCTTGAAATCCAAGGGGCACTGGCAGCTGCTAAGGAAAGGCAGCTGAGGAACCCAAGCCAGTGCGCCTGGGGGAGAAGGAAGGCAGAGAGAGAGAGAGAGAGAGAGAGAGAGAGAGAGAGAGAGAGAGAGATCTGAAGATGCAGGAGGGGTGCTGCCCTGAAGAGGCGCATGTGCACGTGGCAGTTATGCAGCAGGGCACTTCAACCCAAGGGTTAAACAAATGCTATGACGTCATTTAGAGATAAGAAGCCAGGGCTGGCAGAGGAGAGCAACTGGAAGTCCAGAGCAGGTGTGGTCTTTGTCTGTGGCTGAGGTCAGGCTCCAGGTTCCATAGCAAGGCAGCCAGGGGCCAGATCAAATTCCAGGCTGTGTGGCTCTCTGTCTGCCACACATCAAGTCCATTCCCAATGAGACTCCGTGAGTC
The DNA here is from genome assembly GCF_021556685.1 of Rattus norvegicus. Classification (NCBI taxonomy): domain Eukaryota; kingdom Metazoa; phylum Chordata; class Mammalia; order Rodentia; family Muridae; genus Rattus; species Rattus norvegicus. The sequence goes on from NC_141546.1 coordinate 46,167,592, forward strand.
ACAGACTGCAGAGCCACTCAAGAGAGAAACAGTCTCTGACCATACTCTTATGGCTTAGATGCTCTCAGGATTACTGGGGCCTTGACACTGGGGTTGATTTCTCTAAACTATGCTTTCCATGGAGAAAATATGGTCTGACTACTTCTAGGGATGCATGACAGTTAAATGAAATATTGCTTATGAAACATTTGGCATGGGCTGGGGACCTGGCTCCCTGCTGTGCAGTCACTCATGAGGGCCTGAGTTTGAATTCCTAGTACCCTCAATGAAGCCCAGTGTGTGTGCGCACACACACACACACACACACACACACACACACACACACACGCCTCTCATCCTAGTGCTGGGGTGGAGTGGAGACAAGGGAGATCCTTCAGGCATTCCAGCTAGCTCTAGACTTAAGTGAGAGACACTATCTCAAAGGAATAAGGTGAAGGTCAATTGAAGACACCCAGCATCTTCCTCTAGCCTTGTGTGTAGCTGTCCTTCGGAACTCACTCTGTAGGCCAGGCTGGCCTTGATCTCAGAGATCTGCCAGCCTCTGCCTCTTGAGTGCCCAGCTTCTGACTAAATTATTTTTTTAAAGATTTATTTATTCATTTATTATATATAAGCACACTGTAGCTGTCTTCATATACACCAGAAGAGGGCATCGGATCTCTTTACAGATGGTTGTGAGCCACCATGTGGTTGCTGGGAATTGAACTCAGGACCTCTGGAAGAGCAGTCAGTGCTCTTAACCGCTGAGCCATCTCTCCAGCCCCTAAATTACTTTTTAAAAATATTTTATTTATTATATATGAGTACACTGTCGCTCTCTTCAGACACATCAGAAGAGGACATCAAATCACACTACAGATGGTTGTGAGCCACCATGTGGTTGCTGGGAACTGAACTCAGGACCTCTGGAAGAGCAGTCAGTGCTCCCAACTGCTGAGCCATCTCGTCAGCCCTCTGGACAAAAGGCCCTGACCTTTCACTTTCCTGTGTGTCCCCCCACCACCACCAATTACCTAGCTCATCCTGGATCTCACTTTGTGTTCAGTTCCCTGGACCCAGGATTATGGTATCCAGCCGGAAACCAAGGCTCTATCTTTCCCTCTTGTGATGCCCGCAAACATAGACTCTGCCCTTCTCCAGCACACTTCCGGCACTTAGAAGAAGTTGGAGCCGAGCAGAACTGCACCTGCCTTTGGCCGTGTGGACCCTGCAGGACGATGCTGCCAAGGAGAGGGACTTCACCCAAAGCTTGAGTGCTGCTACCTGGCCATCAAGAAGGATCTCTCCAAACGCCATCCGCTGGATTAGGGATCAAGTGAAGAGTCTGCGGGTCCCAGGGTATTGTGGCAAGAACTGCTGGAAGGGCAGACAGGAGCTAAAGCTAATAAAGGTCGGGAGCCAGTGGGGAGCCCACCACTGCCTTTCTTGGTTTATATTGCTCCAGGCTTCTGACCTCCTCTGTTGCCTCTTAGTTGTTTTTAGACTTCTGCTCCCAGGGGTTCCTGCAGCTGCTAATTTGGCAGTCCGGGCCTCCCTATTCCTGAGAAGCCGGACTGCCTGTGGGGGCGGGGGGTGGGGGATGGGATGGTGATTGGAAGGGCTCAAGCGGGAAGGGAGACCGGACTGGGCTACTTTCCTTTTAAAAAAAAAAAAAACAATTTCTAGCTCTAGGGGGACCCTGGAGTGCCAGCTTTCACTTTTCACAGTGCCACCCACTGTGAGGGCTGAGGGAGGAGACATATGAACAAGTTGCCTCTGGGAGAATCTCAGGACTCTAAGATAGGAAATTCTTGAGCGGAAAGTCACCACTCTCCGATCTAAATCGAGCCTCTCCTCCAGCCAGCGCGAGCTCCGTGTCTTTCTGCATGTCTGAATAGCTGACGCTATTGGAAAGCAACACGTGGGTCAGGAGACCTGGGGGCAGCTTCTAGCTCCAAGTCAGAATTAGGAAGGAGTCTGGGCAAAGAACATCGCTAAGGGTCCCAAACAGGGTGAGGCTGGGAGGGAGACTGGTGGAGAGGGAACTGACCCTAGCCAGGTACCACCGAGCTTATCCCATCTCACCATCCAAAGCCCGAGGCTCCTGGACTGGAACAACACCAGAGGTTTAGGTGAATGCCAGACTTGGATCCTGGGCCATCTTCCTGGGAAGGTGGGATCTGAGAGCTCCCATTTAGAATGACTCTTAAAAATAATCATCTTATCCCGGACCTGGTGGTGCAAGGCAGGAAAGCCACAAGTTCAAGGCCTGCCTAGCTATAGAAATGAGTTCCAGGGTCAGCTTGGGCAGCTGAGACTTTCTGAAAATAGAAGTAAAAGTAAAAAAAGTAAATAATATTGTAATTAAATGTTTCTAAGCACTCTCCACCTGCCAGATACTTTCATGTTTAGCCATTTCTCAATCCCACGAGCTAATGCCATCAGTGTTGTGCTTTATAAAAAGAAAGAGAAACCAGGGATGTTTGGTGGAGGTTCGGTAGTGGGGGAAGGGGTGCCTCTCTCTGCGGGTCCATGCTGAGGCATCCCTTTCCCCTGAGGGACCAGCCACACAATGATAGAAAAGAGGTCATTCAGGGCATAGGGAGGGGAGTTGAGAAAGAGAGAGAGAGAGAGAGAGAGAGAGAGAGAGAGAGAGAGAGAGAGAGAGAGAGAGAGAGAGAGAGAGATCCTGACCGGCCATGAGCACGTGGAGAGAGAGCGCGGGGAGGGAATGGGGAGAGAGAGGGTAAGGAGTAGGAGGAGCAACAGAGAGAGAAGGGGGAAAGCAACTCCTTTTATAATGAGTCAGGCACACCTGGCTGTTGCCAGGTAACTGTGGGGCGGAGCCTAGACTAAATGCCAACAATCAGCATTGTCCGTATATATGTACTCAATTGTTCATATACCATACATATTCGTACATTTCATAATTAATGAATTAATTAGAAAGTCTCAAGCTGGCCTATAAACTCAAAATCCTCCTGTTCAATCTCCCAAGCACTGGGGCCACCCACATGCTCTATCCCCGGCTCTTTATCTCTAAGGAAAGACTGAAACAAGGACACAGTAGCTAGCAGGTCATCCATCTGGGATTTGGACCCAGACAACCTGGGCGTGGAGAGCCCACTCTCCCCAGCTCTGCTCCAAGGATTGCGGCTTTGAGTCCTACCGCAGTGTCCTCGTCCATATACCAGTTGAGCCTATCCAGTAGCTTTTTAGTTGAAAAGCACCAGAACAACCACTTCTCTCTGATTTAGTGTCCCCTTTCCTGCCTTGTGTTGCCCAAATAGGATGTAAACCTAAAGTTTAGAACAACAGCATCCCTTCTCAGTTCAGGAGAACCCTCCTCGATGGCCTCTGCTGCCACCTGCTGGCCGTAGAGGGTAAGATCAGTCTTGGGGCATTTTAGAGTTTTCTCTACGTGACGTCATTCTTTCTCCTTAGCTATGAGACCATTTCTGGTGTCTCTTGGACTATTTGACTCCCAAGCCTCCTTCTCTTCTGAGATCCAGGTTGGTATATCCCAGTGCAAAAGGCTCTACCCCTTCAGCACCCCATAACTCCTCACCGCCACCAAGCAGCATGCTCCCGAGTGTAGAGTAGGCCAGGGGACTGCGTATTCATCGTACCAGGAGTTCCTCAGAGGGAAATGACACAGATCCTGCTCAGGCTGGTGGCGAAGCAGGGTTTAGATCCAAACCAGAGAAACTGTTGCTTTCTCTGGCATTCTGGGTCACTCCAGGGACCCCTGAACCAAACAGAGATGGAAGTGAGAGCCCAAGCTTTTTGGAGTGGCTGGGGACAGGTGCTATGGCTGAGGCGGGGCCTGAAAGGGTGCATGCCTAGGTCCACAAGCGTGGAAACTAGAAAGGAATAGGTCCCACGAAGAGAAGACAGGGTGGTGGTCAGGACCATGGATTCTGGTAAGAGCAACAAGAAATTGAACAACGGAAAGGGAACAAGAAGGAGCCAGATGGGAGCTGAACACGAATGAAGACAGTGGAGGCTCCCACATCTAGAGCAAAGGTTGGGGGTTACAGCCAGCTTCCGGTTTTTGTTCACCTGCTCTTTTTCTTTGGGTTCCGTGGATCGAACCCACGGCTCTGGACAAGGTTTTACATTTTTAAGTGCTTGAAAAAAGATACAAGAAATAATTTTGTTAATGAACGAAAATAGTGTGACGCTCCAATTTCAGTGTTTGTTAATAAAGTTTTATTGGCATACAGCCATGCCAGTAGGCTTTGTCCTTGACTAATTTCTGCTATACCGGTGGGCAGAGGTGGGTAGTTCCAACATAGGGCTCACAGACTTAAAGCACTTATTATTTGTCCCTTGACTGCAAAGCTTAAAGAATAAAGGGGTGGTGGGCCCTGGAGAAGAGCCATGGGAAAGAAGGGGGATCTTGGGCTTCTGTTGGAGGTGGAGGCACAGGAGCAGTGGATGGGCTGGGCTCGACTCTCCAAGAGCCTTTCCAGATTCTGCCACAATGGAAACATTGTAAAGAACCTGTATCTTCCCGGTCCTGTTTCCTACAGCCTGCTCCACCACTATGAAGGCAATTATATACCTCTAATTCTTAAGATTTCTATCAGCACAGCGGGAAAGATAATGCAGACCTTGAAGGTTTGTTGACACTTCTGAAAGATAACAGCAGCTAACCGGGCTGTGAGGCAAATGTACTTCCAGGCTCGTCCACTAGAGGGCAGGAAGGCCCTGCTGGCTGCTCCAAGGTCTGCAGGGTTCCTGACCTGGGGAGAGATGCCCTTCCCTGCTGTTTACAACCGGTGCCCTTTGATCAGCTCACAGCCTGCCAAGGACCAGGCTAATGCAGAGCTTCCCACTGGGGCGAGGCAGGTTTCCTTCTTTTGCCCTTTCTCTGTTTCTGTCTTGCAGAACAGACTGACAGGAAACATCAAGGTAAATGGTCCCTGCACAGGTCTGTTTGCAGTTTGCAAAATCCTTTTGTTCTCAGCCCTTTGCAAGATCCTCCGATGTCCCTGTGATTTGGCAGAAGAGGTTTGGAGAGGTTGATGACTTTCCCAAAGCCTTGAGCTGGAGAGCAGGGTGTGGGGGATCAGAGCTGGGATAGTGACCACACAGACAGCTGGGCATACGGACTACACTTTCCAGAGAGATTGACTCCATCTTCCTTCTATAGCTCCTGGCTGCGCTCCTGCTCCCACGATGGGAGGAAATCTGGCAAAACTTCCCAACTTTCCCTTCTATTCCCACCCACAGGTGCTTCAGATGGGAACTCATTTCTGCAGACTTGGGCTATCCTGGAACTGGGATGGCTCTTCAGGAATTGAGAACACAAAGGGAGACACACACACACACTCACAGACACACTCATGTATTCTCATATTTACACACAGACACTCACAAACATGTATATTCAAAGTCACAAACATTTACTCCCATTCACACACACACTCACTCATATGCACTTAAAAAAAAAGATTTATTTATTCCATGTATGTGAGTATACTATAACTGTCTTTCAAATACACCAGAAGCGGACATTGGATCCCCATTGCAGATGGTTGTGAACCACCATGTGGTTGCTGGGAATTGGACTCAGGACCTCTGGAAGAGGAGTCAGTGCTCTTAACCACTGAACCATCTCTCCAGCCCCATATGCACTTTTGCACACATGCACATGTATGCACTTACTCACATACATACCTACAGACTCACACGCATGGACAGACACACACACACTAGCAAATGTGCACAGTCACAAACACTTTAAAAAACACATGTGCACGTCCATGCTCTCTCTCTCTCTCTCTCATACACACACACACACACACACACACATACACACACACACACACACCAGTCAAAGATCAGACAGAGAGAGAAGCCATGGGGCTGAAGTGGTCAGGGGAAGCAGGACAGACAGGAAGATGAATCATATAGGGCACAGAGCTCTTCATTCACATCCCAACACCAGGACAGTTCGGCATCAATCGAACTCCGTTCTCTTCTTCAGAGAATGGCCTGCCTCCCTCCCACCAGCCCATCCTTGTTGGCAGGGCTGTAGGGATCCCGAGGATGAAATGCTGGGTGAGGGAGATCAGCGAGGGGGAGGCGGGCAAGTAGCTGCAGTTCCAGAGGCAGCGGGCACCCTGACCTCAGCATTGCACACAAGTTGCTACGAGGAGTAGGCTCTTCTAAACAGCTTGGCATTGTGGTGTACGTGACCGACTGCGGAGAACAGACCACTTCGGGGGAGGAGAGAGGGCTTCCCCACAGGTAGGAGCCTGGCATGGCCTGACAGGTAAGAAAGTAGAATAGTGCTTTAGCTCAGAGTATTCCGGAAACATCTCATTGAACCAAGGGTGCCCACTGCAGGGCTATGATGCTTCAGGTCCTGTGAGCTGTCTGCCCTACAGGAAGGAGGGCGAGCCAGTCAGGAGAGTCTAGGCTGTTTTCAGAGGAACCCCCTTCCCCCCAGTTCAAAGGTCTGCTTGTCCCATCTACCACACCCCTCCACCCCTGACTCCATATTCCCAGCTTCTCCAATCCGAGCACCGACATGGAAATGCCCCCTGGGACTTCTCAGTGGGCCACTTTGCAACTCCTGCTGCGGTTTGCCACAGAGTCTTTTGCTGCATGTTCACTCTGGGGGGTAGAGTCTCACACCATGATCTTGCCACACGAAAGGAGACTGTGTCCCACAGTATAAGGGAAAACCTTGGAAAAGCACATCCCACCCTCTGAAGAGCTCGTGGGCTGGCAGGAACTGGTGGAGGACCCGCCCCGCTCTACCACAGGAGATGCATATTGCAGCGGGGGGGGGGGACCCCCACACCGGATGTACGGAGGGTCTGGGAAATTCAGGGCTCTTCAAGAAATAGGGACTGTGCTGTAAGGGAACAGAGGACCTGGGGAAAATGGGACAGGGAGGGAGGTACGGGGGAGCATGAGGTAGCATCTCTCTCTGGGTGATCCACAGGCATCTCCCAGGTCAATGTGTCCCAGATTGAACCCAGTGACCTCCTGAAGACCTATCTCTGTTCCAGCAGCCTGGCTGGTTGATGGCACACCCTCCTCTAAGCCCTCAGCCAGGAACAAGGCAAATCCCCCTCGCACCTCCCTCTTCCCAGCTCCACATTCCCTGCCAGCTACACAGTTTGCCAAGTTTACCTCTCAGTTTTCTCAGATCCACCCCTCGCTCGCTCTTTCAGCAGCTCCTTGCCTTCCTCCTCCTGCCTGCCTGCAGCAATGGCCTCCCGCCTTCCCTAACTGCTCCCGTTCCCCGGATGGCGGGAGGCTCTTCAGCACTGCTAACGGGGATGCTGTGCTTTCTCTTCTGCCTGTCTAGGTAGCACAGTGTGGGGTTGGGTGCTAAAGTCAGATGTCTTAGGTTCAAATGCACCCTGCAAATTCATACTTGGGCGAGCCTCTCTGTTGCTGTTCCTCATCAGGCGAAACCAGAACTTAACAAAAGAGGTCTCCTGCGGGCAGAAATAACATGCTTTTCTGTGTTTGAGTTTCTAGCTCCGCCTTCATTTCCTCTCCTGCCTCCCCTCGCTCCACACGCTCAATCCTCTTCTTCCTCCCCTGCCGTACCTCCCTCAGAGGACCAGCATGTTTTGTCTCCTCTTCTGCTCATGGTATTCTGCTCCCATCATGGTGCCCTGCGGCAGACCCAGGTCCCCAGAGCTCTCAGTCTAGGGATCTTGTGAGCTACAGTCCAGGAATGCTTGCAGCGTGTCTGCGCACTTCCTGGGCTCTGTACCTACTCCATTGCTTAGGGCACTGAGGATGCAATGTGCACCAGGCAAGAAGGGAATCCATCACGGCCTCCGGGATCCCCTGGGGGCTTCTGAGCAGAGCGCCGCGCATTGGGATGGGGCAAAAGGAAAGGGACACCAATCTGATGTGGCCAGAGGCTTCTGGCTCTTACTTTCCAAGGCCATGAGAGGATCCTGGGATCCTTGGGACTGCTCCCAACAATGTTTTCGGGGCTGGTATCAGAGTCAGACTCAAGGCTCAGCCACATCAGCCCAGAGCCCAGAGACCGGTGATGGCTGCTAGACTAGCTTCCTGGGGCTGGGCTCAGATTCGTTCATTCACGCTTCTTCACCCATCTAACCCACCCTTCAGGAACGTTGTGCATATGTGAGTGCGTGTGCACACACGTGTGCTGGTGTGCCATGTGCACGTAGACACCAGGCATCAACTTTGGGCGTCTTTTTCTTTACCCTGATAGCAAGACCCCAGGATCTGCCTGTCTCTCTCTTCCGAATGAATGGCGGTGCCTGCTTTTTATGCGAGCGCTAGGAATCCCAATTCACGTCCTCATGCTTACACCTTGAACACCTCAGTAACGTTTATGTTACCATGGTCACCGTAGTCAGTCACTTCTGGCAATGGAACCCGCAACCTCCTGCTTGCTAGGCAAGTGTCTCCAGAGATTCCCTCCTAGTCTCACTCACTAATTTTATTGCATCGTTATTTGGGAGCTGGGCATGGCACTAGGTCCAAGAAACAGAATACTGAATAAGACATGCACGGGGCTGGAGAGATGGCTCAGTGGTTAAGAGCACCGACTGCTCTTCCAGAGGTCCTGAGTTCAAATCCCAGCAACCACATGGTGGCTCACAACCATCTGTAGTGAGATCTAATGCCGTCTTCTGGTGTGTCTGAAGACAGCTACAGTGTACTTTAAATAAATAAATAAATAAATAAATAAATAAATAAATAAATAAAACCATCCTGACTAGAATCCCTGGTCTCAACAAGTCCTGACTAGGGCACTAGGGCTGAAGAGATGGCTCAGTGGTTAAGAGCACTGACTGCTCTTCCAGAGGTCCTGAGTTCAAATCCCAGCAACCACATGGTGGCTCACAACCATCTGGAATGGGATCTGATGCCCTCTTCTGGTGTGTCTGAAGACAGCAATGGTGGACGCACATAAATAAATCTTTAAAAAAAATAAATGACTTGCTCACGCTGCCTCCCACCCACCCCCCAAGATGCAAAACGTCATGAGGGACAAGTGTCAGGGAAGGAAGCTGCACTGTGCATGTCACAACCATTGCGGTCCAGAGCTCAGTACCTTGGTAGCGATACTTAAGCTTACTTAAGGTAATGTGAGGCTACCAGGCTCCTCTGGCTCTAAGTGTCCCGAGCCAGGATCAAGCTGACCAATGAATCTGGAAAGTAAAGCCTAACTGAGCTCCAGCCATCACCCAGTTGCCCCAAAGCAGTTGTGACCTCTGCCTCTGTGCCTTTCCCTTGTGTTCACCTAGAACAGATCAAACATTGTATAAACCTTGGCCCTGCAGCTGGACAGACTGGATTTTAATATCACTTCAACCCTTTACTAGCTATGTGACCTTGGACACATTGCCCAGTGGTGAGTGCCTGCTAGTTAGCCCTGTGTAATTGGACTGCCCTTGCTTTTGCTAAATTGTATGTGTGGGACTTGTCTTCCTGTTTCAAGCATTAGAATAGTTTGATATCCTCAATCTTCTTCGAGCCCCAGGGGGCGGCGTGGAACTTCACTCAGAGCAGGCTGGCTCAAAATACTTGTTGAATGACGTCAAACGGTCAGGATGAGTGTTGGCTGGGGACAGAGCACCCTGGCTGCCCAGGGGTGGGCAGGGGTCCTCTGCAAGCACAGGGAGCAGGCAGAGGCAATGCCTGGCCATCTGCATGGAAGGGCAGGGTAGGTGCATCCTCTGAAGCAGGTGCCCCAGGAAGGAAAGTGAAGCCAGCCTAGAAGATTGGCTGGCCCGCCACCGAGCTTCTGGACCTGGGGCAGAAAAAGGACAATATGCATGGCCCTCCTCAGAGGAGGGCAGCCTGCCAATTAGGTACTGTAAAAGGCTACCATAGGAATTCTGGGGCTCCAGGAAAGACAGGGTACACCTGGTAGTTATGACAATAAAGAGGGGAGGAGGGTTATGTGGACAGAATGTGAATGAGGTGCAGCAGAGCAGGCCCCCTGAAAGGCAGAGGAGTAGAGGAGTCCTTCAGTGTCCCAGCTGGCTCAGGGCTCGGGCTCTGGTCACTCTGTGCTTCCTGGAGCACAGAGAGACTGCCCACTCTGATGTCTGGAAGCTCAGGAGATCCCTGAGTGAGCTCAGGTCGGGCAGGGGCTCTTGGCACACCTCGTGGGAGGATGGTAGCACATTCTCCTGGGGATTGTGCTCTGAGTACGTTGAGAACTAGTTTCTTCTTGTCTAATACGTGAGAGGCCTCGAGTCTTGAGTTCAACCCCGGGACCTAAAAAGCAAAACAAAACAAAACAAAACAAAAAGATAAAGCAGGGTAAAGGAAGGGAATGGAGGGGTTTCTTTGTGAATGGTCAAGAAAGATAATGAATGTTTGATTTCTGGTAAGGGCTGTTTTTTTCCTACTCATACCTGCCCAGACCTGCTCAGGAAACAGCCTACATTAACCTATTTTCTTCTCACAGCCTTTAACCACATAGCTGAGGTGTGGAGTAGACTAAAGGACCCCAAGGGGCAGAGACTTCTAGGAGTGGCTTCCACCTCTCATCTACTTTGCTACCCTATATTAATTTATAAATTAATGGACACCATTTCTACTTTTTGGTTCTTACACATTCTCCTTCCGTGACCACGTGTGTACAAGTACTTGTTTAAACACGTGTTTTTCAGCTGGGAGTCATAGTGCTGGGTCATAGGCTAACTCCATGTTTTACATTTTAAGGAAATTGTCAAACTGCTTTCTTTCCTTACATATCATCCATCTATCTATCATCTATCTACCTATCATCTATTGGTCATCTATCTACCTCTATCTATCTCTATCTATCTATCTATCTATCTATCTATCTATCTATCTATCTATCTAATCTATCCACCTACCCATCTATCTGTCTGTCTGTCTATCTACCTACCTACATCTGTCTGTCTGTCTATCTATCTATCTAATCTATCCACTTACCCATCTATCTGTCTGTCTGTCTATCTACCTACCTACATCTGTCTGTCTATCTATCTATCTATCTATCTATCTATCTATCTATCTATCTAATCTATCCACCTACCCATCTATCTGTCTATCTACCTACCTACATCTATCTGTCTGTCTATCTATCTATCTACCTAATCTATCCACCTACCCATCTATCTGTCTGTCTGTCTGTCTATCTACCTACCTACATCTATCTGTCTGTCTGTCTGTCTATCTATCTATCTATCTATCTAATCTATCCACCTACCCATCTATCTGTCTGTCTGTCTATCTATCTACCTACATCTATCTGTCTGTCTGTCTATCTATCTATCTATCCATCCATCTTCTCTTTGTAGCCCTGGCTGTCCTAGAAGTCACCCTGTAGACCAGGCTGACCTCGAACTCAGAGGAGCCACCTACCTCTGCCTACTGAATGCTGGGATTAAAGGCACGTGTCACCACTGCCCAGGACCAAACTGCTTTCAAAGCGTTAGTACCACTGTACATTCTCATCAGCCACGGCTGAGGCCCTGAACCCTTCTTAATTGACCAGTTTGTCTGGGGTTTATTTTAGGTCTTGTTTTTGAGAAAAGGCCTTGCTTCCCCTCCCAGGCTGCCCTGGAAGTCTCAATCCCCCTGCCTTAATCTTCGTAGCACAGGGGTTATAGAGCACATCAATGTGCCCTTGCTGAGGTGAAGTTTTCTTTGTAGATTTTTATTTAAGGAGAGATCCCAGAATACAGGCAGAGGGGTATGGGAGGAGAAGGGGACCCAGCCAGTAATGGTTACAGTCATGGAGACACCGTCTACTACAAGACTCTGAAGCCAGCATAGGGAACTTGAATTTCAGCACTGAGAAGCAGTCGGGGCATGGGTAAAATGTACTCCCCGCCCCAACTCTAGCATCCCCTGGCTGGGGACAGCTGAATGTGTGTGTTAATTTCTGCAACTCCTCTTTTGCTAGATGCATAGGTAAGGAAGCAGGCTCTGCTGGAGAAACCCACCTGGCAAAGAGGTCTCACTGTGAGCAGAAGAAATGCAAGTCAGATCACGGTGAGGGGAATGGGTACCTTCATCACCCACAACATGGCAGAGCCCAAGTTCTTTCTCATGTTGGGTTTACATTTTCCTGAGAGAGTTACAGACAAACATATGAGCGATAAGGTCAGGAAGTAGCATGGGAAAAGAAAACAGGTATGGGTGATGGTGGCACACATCTATAACCTCAGCACTCAGGAGTCAAGGGTAGGAGAGTCAGGAGTTCAAGGATACCCTTGGCTATATACTGAATTCCAAGTCAGCTTGGACTACTTGAGACTGTGTTTCAAAAGAAAGAAAATGCAAGCAGGTAAGTGTGCAGAGGACAGAGTGTGAGGCTTCGAGAGCTCATGGTGGGTGTTCCTGCATCTTCCAGATAAGGGAGATTGTCAGCAGAGACCCTCGTAGGCAGTAGGCTGCCGGGAGCCCTGCGTGTCTGCCTCAGAAGCCAGGCATTGGGAACAGCAAGAGAGAAAGCATCCACAGAACAGATTTGTGGAGTCCCTGGAAATTCAAGCCAGTGAGGTAGAGTCCTGAGGAGAGAGCGGAGCCGAGGGGAGGGGGTGAGGAGGTGGGGGAGCAGGGGAGGTAGGGGGGTGATAAATGACAAACTACAATAGATTTGGGAACCCTTTTCTTGAATTGTTTTTGTCTTTGAGACAATGTCTCACTATGGAGCCTTGGCTGGCTGCAAATTCACAGCTATTCTCCTGCCTCAGCCTCCTGAGTGCTTGATTATAGGCACCTTGACCAGCAATTGTTTGGATTTTATTCTAAAGGTAACCAGCCACCCCACCTGGTAGATACGATTGATCTTGTTTATATACTTCTCTCCTGCTGTTGGATTTCAGAAACTTGGGAGCTCCAGGTCCCAACCTTTAGTTAGCTGGTTAGACCCTCAGGCCATACCAAAACCTTGCTCTCCTGCCAGACGCTGCTCTGTTGCAGGAGATGGCCCTCAAGGGGGGAGGAGAGGGAGGGAGGCTGAAGGGTAAAAGAGAGTGCAACACAAGCTTGTATACCAGCAGACTCCTTCTGGAAAGCAGTCACACAGTGTCCAGAGGAGCCTTTGTCCCTCCTCCAGAGAACGTGTCCCCTCCATTTGTAGCAGAGGGAAAGCCACAGCTGAATCTCCAGAGGGGGCCGGATACCGGCGGGCGCTTCAGAGTGAAGGTGCAGGTTTGGGTTCCTGAGCTGAACCCAGGCACACAGCCTTGAAGGGGGAGGGGCGTGTGTGAGAGAGCAGGACAGGGGAAAGGGAGGAAAGGAGGAGAGGAAAAAGTAGGGAAGGATAGAGAGGGGAAAGAGGAAGGAAGGAGAAGATGAATGGGGAAGAGAAAGAGAGGGAAAAGAAGGAGAGAGAGGAGGTGGAAGGGGAGGAACGGGGTGGGGTGGGGTGGGAGAGAAATGGCAGGAAGGGGAGATGGAAGAGAAGAGGAGGGAAAAGGAAGAAGGGCAGGAAAGGGAGGGAGAGAAGAAAGGGCGGAGGGGAGGGGGAGAGGCGCGAGGAAGGACCTTAGGGCTGACAACCACAGGGGAATATTGATGAGCTTTCTGGCAAGAAGTGACAGAGCTGGTAGGGGTAGTGTAATGAAGACAGATGATCCCGGGCCAGCCCTGCCAGCTCCCCGTGGCGGGGAGAGTCACAACTTAGGTTAGGGTGGGGGGGGGAGGGCTTGCCAAGCGCCTGCCCTGTCCTCGCCTCTGGCATCGCAGCTCACCAGCTGCCCCAGCTTCAGACTGCTACCCTGCTTTCTCCTCAGCCTCCCTCCACCCGCCTTCTCCCCTGCTCCCCGCGCGCCCGCCCTCCCCAGGATGAGGCAGCCTCTCTACCTCACCTTACAGCCTCCAGACAGTTCCAGAAGAGCCCACTGCTTTTTCTCCTAGGGACCCTGTGTGCTGCCCATTCTCTGATAAGCAGCCAATTCTCACACCTCTCAGTATGTATTGACTGTCGCTGGGTGGTGGCACTCGCTCATAGACTATAAACAAGGAGCAAAGAGCCTGGAATTTAATTTTTCCCTTATTCATTTACCTTTTGTGGTTTTGTGTTTTCCTCTTCTTTTCTATCCTTTTTTTTTTTTTTTTTTATGAGTTCTCTTGTAGCCTGGTTTGACCTCAATCCCTTGAAGTCCAGGATGACGTTGAATTTCTGAACTTCCTGCTTCCTAAGTGCTGGGATTGTAGGCATGCACTGCTAAGCACGGTATAGGATGCAGGGTTTTGTGCATAGGGTTTTGTTTTCTTTTTAAAAAAATATTTTGTTTCATAGACAGTGCTTGATACATAGCCATAGTTGGCTTGGATCTTGCAGTGCAGATTATGTTAGCCATGATCTTGCAGCAATCCTCCTGTCTCTGCCTCTCATGTACTGGCATTACAAATGCATCCCACTATCCTAATCTGTCCTTCACTTTAAAGATTTTTTTTTTATTGTGTGTGAGTGCTGAGTCTGCAGGTTTGGATGCATGCCGCGTGTATGCAGTACCTGCAGACGCCAGAAGAGGGCGCAAAACCCCTGGATTTAGAGTTTTAGAGAGAATGAGTCGGTGTGCGGGTGCTAGGAACACAGTTCCCTTTAGAACTCGCACTAGAACAGCAAGTGCTCCCAGTGGCTGAGCCAGATCCCCAGGGCCCCCTTTTCCTCTAATAACTGTGGCAAAAATACCTCCTAATATAAAATTCACTGCGAATGGCATTTAGTACGTTTATTGGTTTGCCTCCTGGGTGGTTCTGAAAGGCTCAGGCATTAAAACCTTAATTGAGGTGGAGCACAGAGGCACAGAAAACTTTTTTTAAATGTATATGAGTCCACTGTAGCTGTCTTCAGACACACCAGAAGAGGACATCAGATCTCATTAATAGATGTTTGTGTGGTAGAGCGCTTGCCTAGGAAGCGCAAGGCCCTGGGTTCGATCCCCAGCTCCGAAAAAAAGAACCAAAAAAAAAAATTAGATGTTTGTGAGCCACCATGTGGTTGCTGGGATTTGAACTCAGGACCTTTGGAAGAGCAGTCAGTGCTCTTAACCACTGAGCCATCTCTTCTGCCCCACCCCCCCCACCCCCTGCAAAGAAAACTCAATCCCAGAGTGGTGCCATTGACAGATGGTGTGACCTACTGGGATATCTTTGAGGCATGCAGCTTTTCCTTGAAGGGGAGTGCAGCACCCCAGGTCTTCCTCCTCCCCCTTCCCCTCCTCCTCTTCCTCTTCCTCCTCCTTCTTCTCTTGATTCCTGCCCATGAAATGATTGGTTTTGTGCCCACCCCTACTTTGACATTCTGCCATGCTAGTTACCCTCCACAGGAACAACAGGGCTGACAGGCAAGTTCCCTCAGGGGTTTGTCATAGTGAGGGAGGGAGAGCTAACTGGTGACATTGCCGAGTGTTATCACCAGTGTGTATGTCTAACTGTTCCTGTCTAGCTTCCTGTATTTAATATGATATATTAAAAGTTCACCCTTGTTTTAATACATGTCAATACATTTTTTTGTCTGTCTGAAAAATATTTCTCTGTAGGATTATGCTGTATTTCATTACTCATCAGTCTATTGGTGGTGTACTGGCTGGTTTTGTGTGTCAACTTCACACAAGCTGGAGTTACCACAGAGAAAGGAGCCTCCCTGAGGAAATGCCTCCATGAGAACCAGCTGTAAGGCATTTTCTCAACTAGTGATCAAGGTGGGAGGTCCCAGCCCATTGTGGGTGGTGCCATCCCTGGGCTGGTGGTCCTGGGTTCTATAAGAAAGCAAGCTGAGCAAACCAGGGGAAGCAAGCCGGTGAGTAACATCCCTCCATGGCCTCTGCATCAGCTCCTGCCTCCTGACCTGCTTGAGTTCCAGTCCTGACTTCCTTTGGTGATGAACAGCAATGTGGAGATGTAAGCTGAATAAACCCTTTCCTCCCCAACTTGGTTCTTGGTCCTGATGTCTGTGCAGGAATAGAAACCCTGACTTAGACAGGAGGAGAAATGGGTTGTTTTCAGACAGTCCATTTTGAAACATAAACCCAAATGCTGAGATTCCCATATTTGTGTGGCCGCGAGGAGCTGTGTACCATGGACAGCTTTGAGGCTTAGCAGTCATTCTCATTGCAGAATTTAATGAGGCACGCCTTTAACCCCAGCACTGGGGAGGCGGAGGCAGGTGGGTCTCTGAGAGTTCGAGGCCAGCCTGATCTACAGGGTAAGTTCCAGGACAGCCAGAACTACACAGTGTCTTGAAACAAACAAACAAACAAACAAACAAACAAACAAATACTCACACCAGTTGAGACAGAATCACACGGTATAGCACTCCTGGTTTGGAGTTCACTATAGACACTAGGCTGTGCTCAAATTATTGGAGCCTCCCCTTGCCTCTGGTCACTGAGGTCTGCGAGATCACGAAAGGCCTGGCTCAGTCTTGACATCTATCTGTAGAACCATCCATCTTTAAATCACTGGTATTCTTTAGAGCACAATAGAAAATAAACTGTGGTTCAGCAGCTGGGCAGTGCCTCTCACTCTCTGGACCCTGTTCTTATTTGATATGGAATTTGGGATCAATGTTCAATAAAAGATTCAAGAGCCGAAGACAGCTGAATCAATGTCTGCTACTTTGCCTTCTGTCACCTGGATCACCTTAACAGTTTTTATAAAAGGTTATTCCTTCATGTGTACTGGTGTTTGCCTATGTATGTGTATGTGTGCCACGTATGTGCAATGTCCAAGAAGGGACAGAAGTATCAGATCCCCTGGGCCTGGAGTTACAGATGGTTGTGAGCCACCATGTGGGTGCTGGGAATCAAACCCCAGGTCCCTGGAAGAGTATCCAGTGGTCTTAGCCACAGAGCCGTCTCTTCAGCCCCTCGTCAGCTTTATCACATAGATTTTCAAGCTTTCATAGTTTTGAGATTGTCACGCAGCTTGGGAACGCTCACTGCTTTTTCGGTGGTTTGATTGGGCTTTTTTTTTTTTTTTTTTTCCGGAGCTGGGGACCGAACCCAGGGCCTTGCGCTTCCTAGGTAAGCGCTCTACCACTGAGCTAAATCCCCAGCCCCTTGATTGGGCTTATTACCACCAGCATGGTTCTAGGTAAGTGTGATATGCCAGGCGCAGGTCAGGGGAACAAAACCAGAAGAAGCCGACAGCCTAAGAAAGCACGGTCCCGAGGGGGGTGGTGGGGAGCGAGTCTGTCAGCCTGTCTTCTGGTCTGTGAGCTCCCTGCTGAATGAGCTGCGTGAGGTGGAAATACTGACTTACTCTAGCTGACATGATGTCAACCTCATTTTCAAAGCCAAGCGGGCACAGCTCTCAGGCACCAGTATTCCTAAAGCACACGTCTGCCTTGGCTGCCACGCAGAGCAGTGATTCCGTGAGACTTGTGTGTGAACAGACTTGTGAGCTGAGAATCTCACTGGAAATGCCAGGTTGGCTCCTCACTCAATCCCATTCCGAAGCCCTTCCTCCTGCCCCGCCCTCCCAGCCCTTCCTCCAGCCCCGCCCTCCCAGCCCTTTCTCCAGCCCCGCCCTCCCAGCCCTTCCCCCTGCCCCGCCCTACCAGCCTTCTCCCACCCGGGAGAAGCAGCATACAAACGTGGAATACTTTTTGCCTTCATTAAAATGGGCCAGATATTGTAATTACTTCCCAGGGAGCAAAGGGCTTTGCAGAAGGGAGGAAGGGATGTGGTTGAAAGTCAGCACCACATGCAGAATTCATGAGTAGAGCTAATTGGGCTCCACTCAGAAGCTGATCTTAGCTGCTTGGGGGAAGAGTACCTGAGCCTGACTGCCCTGGCCCCTGCTCAAACCATGATTCCTTCCAGGGCCTTCCATAGGGTCAGGGAGCCTCTGAAATTTAGAGTCTGAATACTATGGCGGACCAACCACTGGAGGCTCCTAGAGTCATCTTTTTGTCTGCAGTCAGACTGTGAACTGTTGGAGGGCAGAGGCAGATTGTGACTTTCACAGTGTCACATGTGGTTTACACACCTGTGACCCACAGGCTGACACTTTGCCTGTCTTGGCAATAAACAAAATTCCCAGGAAGCCACCCAATAGATGATGGTTTAGGAGGGAGGAGCAGTCTCCATCCACCCTTCATCAAGCTTCCCAGGAAATGTGCTCAGTAAACCGAGAGCCCTGCAGAGGCTGGTCACGGAGCTGGGGGATCTCTGGACACTTTTCTTCCCTGATGGCCTATAATGGCCTGGAAAGAATCACATCTTGCACGCTTGCTCCAAAACTGGTGATTGGCTGATGATGGCTCTGACTTAATCAATGATGGAGTCCTAATTTGGTGGCTTTATTGAGAGGTGATAGAAATCAGGAGCTGGGGCCAGGTCGGTGGAAGATCACTTGAAGGGTGTCTTGTCCCTGGCCCTTTTCTGTTTCCCTGGCTGCCGTGAGGTGAACAATCCCCAGTGCTCCAAGCTCTCCCTCTCCTTGCCCCTCCAGCTTCTTCTGTCACCTGCTTGACCATGTCTGCACTTGGTGTCCAAGAGGACGTGGAAGTCTATGAAGAAAGCATGATCCAGGCCAAAAGATGGTGGCGCGCCCCCTTAAGTCCAGTACTCAGGAGGCAGAGGCAGGTGGATCTTTGAGTTTGAGGGCAGCCTGGTGTACAGGGTGAGTTCCAGCATGACCAGAACTATAAAGAGAAACCACCCTGTCTCAAAAAAACACAACAAACAACCCACACATAGAAAGAAAGAAAGAAAGAAAGAAAGAAAGAAAGAAAGAAAGAAAGAAAGAGGGGTTGGGGATTTAGCTCAGCGGTAGAGCGCTTGCCTAGTGAGCGCAAGGCCCTGGGTTCGGGCTCCAGCTCCGAAAAAAAAAAAAAGAAAGAAAGAAAGAGAGAGAGAGAGAGAGAAAGAAAGCAAGCACGATCCAGTTCCTTTACTGCACAAAGACAAAACCCTGTCCCTCACGGATTCATCCTGACCCTCCTCCATCTTCTTTCTCACAGAGGTAGGGGCCTAGCCTCCAGCCTGTGCCTTCATAGCTCCCTGCTGAGCCCTGAGGGGAGACTCAGGCATCAGGGGAAGTCCCTAGTGTGGCAAGGTTAGCTACTCAGCCACCCCCTGGGGCCCATTGCATGGAGAGAAGCAAATAAAAAAGAATCCGGGCACTATGCTGACCACATTTTCATTTTCTTCATCCAAATCCAGAATTTCTCCCATGGGCCTGCTGGGAGCAACTCAGAAGAAAGAAGTAGAAACCAGCTCTAGCCAGTCCAGGAGGAGGAAGCCTGTCCTGGTAGTTGAAGAAGTTCTGTCCAGCTGAGTAGGCTTTATCGTCCCTGAATCTCTGACCTCCAGTCAGTCACTACCTTTGCTTCTCCATTATGGGAGTCCTGAGTCCTGCCCAACCAGGGCAGGGCCAGCCAGGGCAGGGCCAGCCAAGGCAGGGCTAGCCTGTCCAGGTTACCTAAATCCATTTTCCAGTAGAAGGAAGGGATCTTGTGTAGCTAGCATTCTTTTTAAGTAAGAAAAAGTGTGTGTGTGTGTGTGTGTGTGTGTGTGTGTGTGTGTGTGTGTAATATATATATGACACTATGTAAACGGGATGAACAAACCGTCAGACGGAAGAAAATCTTAATTAATGTGGCATCATTAAAATGTCATTGGATTGTCTTTCTGTTAGCCTTTTATAGCAGAGAATCCTGGGACTAGAGATCAAGATGTGAGGTTTGTTTCTTTGGGGTCTGCTCTTGAGTAGGGAAGGCACCTGGCAGATCTGATAGGTTGGACTGGCCTTCAGGCCAGTCTGTCAATCACGCTGTGCTGGCGGAATGATCGCTGAGCATCCGTGAAAAGACAGGCTGGTGACTGAGGGTATCTTATTCATTTTTTTTTTAGACGAGAAAACTGAGCAGCAAAGGAAAAATTAATCCTCGGTCAGGTACAGACCCAGAGTCAGCACCAACGTAGACGTGAGTATAAATGAGCCCACTCTTACCAAAGGGGCCAGCAAGAAGAAAGAGAAGAGGAAAGGGCTGTGAGGCCAGGGTGCTGGTCTGAAAAGGCTTCTGCAGTTCTGGGATGGGGAGATGTCCTCAGAGACACCGTAGTTGAGAGGTGGCTCGGCAGATGGTTTTCTCTGTCCCATGTGACAAGGAAGGGTCATTGTCAGGCTTATGCAAAGTACATCAATTTTTGTCATTTGCTTATTGCTAGGTCCCCACTACAGTCAGTGCCCAGGACACAGTAGCAAACTGATTTGCTTACTATCCCAGAGCACTTACTACACACTCGCTTCGAAACAGAAGCTGGAGTTCAGCAGGAACCAAGGCAGAGCTCTAATTTATTATTATAAGAGTCACATTGTAAGCACAGAAAGCAGCAAATGAAATGATGGCAGGTAAGACAGTGCACGAAATGAGATAGAATAGCGGGGTAGCCAGTACCGGGAGCCTGGGGGGAAGGGGGGGAGGGGGGTAGCTCTGCAGATTGGCATGGGGAATGAGGGCAAAGGTGCTTCAGGCAAAAGAAACAGAAAGCCCACAGTCTTGGTCAGGAACAACTTGGAGTATTCCAGGGAGCCAAGAAAGGCTGGGCAGCTGGGGAGGAGGTGAGGTGGGGCGGGGTGTAGGAAATGAGAGGAGAGGGGTCAGGCCATGTAAAACCTCATAAACCCAGTTAAGAAGCTTGGGTTTTATTCTAATTCCAGTAAGAACTCTTTGGAAGGCATTAAACAGTGGGAGGGCTGTGATCTAATTTATGCCTCATAACACTCATTCTGGCTCTAGGGGGAAGGTGGACCACACGGGGAGGTGGATAGAGGTAGGAAAATGGGGGCATGTGGCAGCTTGGGTGAGAGAAGTTTCTAGACTCCGTGGGTATGGGAGGTAGGGGGCTGGTTAGGTCTTATCGATAAACTGGCTATGAAGGATGAAGGAGAGAGATTGGGATGTTCTTTACTTTTTGAATAGAGCAGATAGCACTATTAAATATTAAATAAACTGGGAGAGGAGTGGGCTGGAGGCAAGGGGTATAGAAACAAGAGAAGCTATTACAGACATGCTAACTTAGACATACATAGTGGACTGTGGGTGTGGGTTGCCCAAAAGCATGTGCTGGAGTCCAGTTACTCAGCAGTCAGGGAGCTGGGGATGTAGCTCAGTTGGTAAGAGTGCTTACTTATCGTGGCTGGAGAGATGGCTCAGCGGTTAAGAGCCCCGACTGCTCTTCCAGAGGTCCTGAGTTCAATTCCCAGCAACCACATGGTGGCTCACAACCATCTGTAAAGAGATCCGATGCCCTCTTCTGGTGTGTCTGAAGACAACTACAGTGTACTTATCTATAATAAATGAATACATCTTTAAAAAAAAAAAGAGTGCTTGTCTAGCATACATGAAGTCTTGGGTTCCATCCTTGGCACCCAGTGAACCAGTCAGAGTGGTACATGCCTTTAGTCTTAGTATGTGGGAGGCAGAAGCAGGAAGACTAGAAGTTCAAAGCCATCCTTGAATACACAAGGAGTTCAAGGCCTGCCCGGGCTACAAGAGACCCTGTCAGAAATAGAGGGTCATGTTGTGGGAGGGAGAGAAGAAGGAAGGGAGAGAGAAAGTAAGGTCCTTGTTGGGTAATAATCAAGTCAGTGTGGGATCACTAGAGTGGTCCTGACCTAATATGTGATAAACTTCTTCGTAAGAAGAGGATACTGGGGGTTGGGGATTTAGCTCAGTGATTGAGCGCTTGCCTAGCAAGCGCAAGGCCCTGGGTTCGGTCCCCAGCTCCGGAAAAAAAAATTATCAGGAGAGTGAGTTAGGAAAGCAGGGAAGAGGGTCTGGTGGGGAAAGAATAGGACTGGCCAGAAAGACAGGGCATGAGGACATTTCGAGAAAAAGACAGTCCTTTGTGATGCACAGTGAGTATGGTGCAAATCAGGCTGCTTTGACCTTCAAATTTGGCAAGATGGGGGCTGATTACAAGAAATAATTGCAATGGTGTTGAAGACAGACATAAACTAGAGTGGGCTGAAGCAGGGATGTGCAAACTACAGAGAACTAGAGTTTTGCTGAAAACTTACAAAGAAGGGTTTGGGTCAGTGGCAGAGGTCTTGCCCAGTACGTGGGCAGTCTTGAGTTTTGTCCTAAGCACTGAAAAAAGTTACTTAAAAAAATCTAGGGGTGCTGGGGATTTAGCTCAGTGGTAGAGCGCTTGCCTAGGAAGCGCAAGGCCCTGGGTTCGGTCCCCAGCTCCGAAAAAAAGAACCAAAAAAAAAAAAAAAAAATCTAGGACTAGAGAGATGGCTCAGTGGTTAAGAACACTGACTGCTCTTCCAGAGGTTCTGAGTTCAAATCCCAGCAACCACATGGTGACTTACAACCATCTGTAATGAGATCTGATGCCCTCTTCTAGTGTGTCTGAAGACAACCACAGTGTGCTTATATATAATAAATAATTCTTTAAAAAATTTATATAGTATTGGTGTGTATGTGTGTAACAAAAATATGAAGCTTCACCTGGAAAAAGATGAGGGAGTCAAAGGAAAGTAGTTATTTTTTCTTATTCTATTTTTTTAAAAGGCTTGTTTATTTTTATTAAATGTGTATGATGTTTTGTCTGCCTGTATGAATCTGCCTGGTGTCTGCAGAGGTCAGAAGAAAGTGTTGGATCCACTGGAACTGGAGGTGCATACAGTTATTAGCCAGGGTGTGGTTGCTGGGAACCACACTGGGTCCCCTGCAAGACTGATACACACTCTTCCCTGAGTAGGCATCTCTCCAGCACCCGGAAGGTAGTGTTTGAAGGTGGAAAACGTGAAGGCATAGTTTTCCATTCACGGCAATGACCTTGGGAGAAAGAGGACACTGATGCCTGAGGTTCGCAGAGGATATCTGCAGACACAAAGTCATGTGAGAAGCAGAAACAGAAGCATCCGGGGACACAGATGGGGATCAGCCTCAGGACTGGAGACGTCATCTTTCATGACTAAAAGGATGTGGCAAATGGAGACCTCTCAGGGTGGGGCTGGATATTGTGGTGGAAGCTAAGGAAGAACCTTTTGAATGAGGGTGTTTGTGGAGAGTGCTGGAGATGAAGAGGAAGCAGTGACAGAGCAGAGAGGACCTGGTCTGTGGAGAAAGGGAGAGCAATATTCTGGGGACCTGTAGAAAGCCGTCTAGGGAGGGCTCCATGTTTTTTAAGATCTGAAATGCTGAGCTCAGAGTGAAACCTGTTAATCTACCAAATGAGAGTAAAGACCTCTGCCCAAATACTTTGGTCAAATTAAACAAGCTTTATTCTGTGTCAGGTAGGCCTATTCACCTAAAGTGGAGTTTGAGAAATTAGCACCAAACACAGGAGACAGTGGGGTTTATATAGTCACCCAAAACTGCAAGACTAGGGTGTTTTTAAAGGTTGGGGGATTTCTAGAGGAATTTTGGTTACAAAGGAACTTAACCCATAATTTCAAAATTATTTGACAGAACATCTTACCAGGGTAGAAGTCAAATTCTAGAAAATGGGTCAAGACCTGGTCAAATCCACGTTTTATAGAAAACATATTTTTTGACCTTCTAACAAAATGGTTTTTAATCTTAAGATGGAGTCAGGATGGCCCATCATTCCCACCTTATTTTATGTGTCCCTTTCAAATCCTCAGTAAGGACTGGTTTTTCTATCTGTTGTATAAGCTGATAATGCCAGGGGTGGGGGAAGTATTTTGGCACTCTTTTACTTGATGAGGAGCCAGATTTTTATCATTCTGGCTAGGACCTCTCTAATTATGTCTGGTTGGTTAAAGGAAATATATATATATATATATATATATATATATATATATATATATATATATATATACCATCCTCTTTGTTTTTCAAAGAACAGGTCAAGTACCTTATACCTTAGAACCATTTCAGCTAATGAATCTACCTGCTGATATATCTTGTTCTATTTGGTTGTAACAGGTATCTTTTTGGCAATGAGAGAGCCTAGTATGCCAACAGGCATTATATGTAGCTATTTTGTCCCCTTTTCCAGGAAGTTTCTTTTGGATCTAACATTCCAGCCACTGTAGAGGATAAGGGACAACATATTCTCTTCTGTAACTGCTTCTCAGCTGAAGTTATGATGTCATTGTTAGGGCCCAGGAAAGCTGGAATGTTACCTAAAGGCCAGAATGGGAATCAGACAATGGGGCATTCATTAGAAGTATCTGATTTGCTGACCCAGCTGAAAAGACAGAGAACAATTATGTCAGGGGTGGGGTGATAGGTGGGGACCAGTTCATATCATCTTTCAGCAAGTCCAGGTCTCACTGGTTTTGTAGGAATACCTGAGGCTGGTGTGGATCATTTTGGGAACAATTTGTAGTTCATAACTGATTCCTGGATGTTGTCTGTCAGCGGGTGAAAAATCTGCTGGGACAGATAAAGACTAAGAATAGAAATTAAAGTTAACTTAAAGGTGGGCTGGAGGTATGGCTCAGTGGTTAAGAGCATTGACTGCTCTTCCAGAGGTCCTGAGTTCAAATCCCAGCAACCACACTCACAACCATCTCTAATGAGATTTGATGCTCTCTTCTGGTGTGTCTGAAGATAGTTATAGTGTACTCATATACAGTAAGTAAATAAATCTTTAACAAAAAAAAAGGAAAGAAACTTAAAGGCAGATCATATTTGGAGCTTCCCCTTTAGGAAGAGGCAATAGGGAAGGAAAGCTTAGGTTGTTGATTGACATGACCTTTGATTGACGGGAGTAGGGATCTGGAGTCCATTTGACCTGTGACAGGTGGATTCAACTTGTGATTCCTTGAAATTCATATGAATGTTTGCATTTACAAAAAGAAGATAATGCTTTAGATCTTTGCATTACCATTGTTTGTAATCTGTACTGAAACCCACGTTGTAGAAAAAGCAGCTCTCAGGTGTCTGTAAGACAGCTGGGATAGACTCACAACTTCGAGTCATAGCAAAAGCTCTGGCTTTGGGTTAAAAAGCAGGAACATGCTTCTTTTCTCTTCTGTCCAGAGGGCTGCAGATAGAAGGGGGCAGAGATGTACTTAGCGTGATGAACAGCATCTTCAAGTCTATATTTAGAAGACAACCAGAAGAAATTTAAAGTCTTGAGCTCTTGTGAATGATAATAGCAGTCAGTGCTTTACCCACTTGTCAGAACTTCAGGGGTCAATGTTTTAAACTTTGAATTTTTAAAATCTTAGTATAACTATAGCACAGAAGGAAAAGGAACCTGAAACATTTCTCATTTTCTCAAAGCAGATCTTAAGAGGGCTGGAGAGATGGCTCAGCGGTTAAGAGCACCGGCTGCTCTTCCAGAGGTCCTGAGTTCAATTCCCAGCAACCACATGGTGGCTCACAACCATCTGTAATGGAATCCGATGCCTTATTCTAGCATGCAGGTGTACATGCAGACAAAGCACTCATACACCTGAAATAAATAAGTAAATCTTTAAGCAAAACAACGTAACACATCTATTAAATGATTTCCTTAGACCTTAATAAGTTTTATTTATAGTTTTAGACCTTCATAACTTATTTAAGCTTTCATATCCTCAGACCTTAATAATTTGTATTTATCTTGGAATATTTTCTAGTTTTTTTTTTTTTTTTTTTTTTTTTTTTTTGTGGTTCTTTTTTTTGGAGCTGGGGACCGAACCCAGGGCCTTGCACTTTCTAGTTAAGCGCTCTACCACTGAGCTAAATCCCCAGCCCCTAGGTTTTTTTTTTTTTTTTTGGTTCTTCTCCACCCCCCCACCCCACCCCACCCCCACCCCCGGAGCTGGGGACCGAACCCAGGGCCTTGCGCTTTCTAGGTAAGCGCTCTACCACTGAGCTAAGTCCCCAACCCCGTATACCTGATTTTTAAATAAACTTTATTTGGTTTTAGGTACTGGTTTGAGGCTTAATCTAGGAAAAGGATACAGAAGCTTCAATAAAACCCCCGTAAATGAAATACATTTGTTATTGGCATGGCTATAAGTATAATTTTGAGCACATTAAGGAATCTGATCATTTATAAGGTTAACTTCTAAATGACCCTTAACTTGCATGTCTTAAATTTTTTTTTATAACGAGTTAGTAGCTTTTACAAGGTTAGTACTTAAACTCAATTCTAAATTGATTAGCATTTTAACACTAGCTGGTTGGAATGTTGAACCTGCAGTGAAAGTTTTAGGCTGGGTGCTGTAGGCACAGTAGAATTGAACAGAAAACACAGTAGCAATGGATGCCCTCTCTATGTCCAGCAGTAAGAGCCGGTCCTTAGCATTTGGACAGTTTGCTACCAATGACAGTGCCTGCACAGCAAAGCGTCTGGGCTTCCATCTACCATATGCTCCTGCAGAGCCAGCAACAGGCTTGTGCACCTCGCCAGTCACCATCTTTGTTTCAAGGCAAGACAAACAGTAAAATGCCATCATCTCTCTTGAGCTTCCTGTGGGACCAGCATTTTTAAAATCCTTATTCCCACCTCAGCTCTTTATTTTGCTTTTATTAAAATATTATTTATTTAATGTGAGTACACTGTCGCTGTCTTCAGACGCACCAGAGGAGGGCATCAGATCCCATTACAGATGGTTGTGAGCCACCATGTGGTTGCTGGGAATTGAACTCAGGACCTCTGGAAGAGCAGACAGTGCTCTTAACCGCTGAGCCATCTCTCCAGCCCTGTTATAAGTTTTAAGTTAACCTTTTGTATAGACTCTATTAGTACCCAATAATCATACCCAAAATATTTATAAATCTTCAGGTACAGAAAGTTCATATAATAGTTTAATAAAATTTTGAGATAAACTTATATTTTAGCAAAAGTCTTAGAAAGTCGAATGAACCCATAGTCTATTTTTGTTTTGTGTTGCTCTTTCTCTTTTTCTTTGTCACAAAATCAGATGTCTCACCTGTCATAGGACAGACAGGAAACTTAAATAAGCACACTTGGGTCTGGAGGAGGAGGGGCCAGAACCAACCTCCACAGCCAGTTTTTCAATAAAACAGAACAGTGTAAGACAATATTTCAACATTATCCATATCTAAAAATTGAATTCAGGGATCAGGGAGAGCAACCTGAGAATAGAGGAGGCTCCAGGACAGAAAATCCAAGTCCTGATATTAAAGCAGTCCTGGCAGGCCGCCAAAGCTGCCCCTCCCCCAGGCTTGTTGGTGGCCTGTCTTCTCCTGCCAGGTCAGCTCCTCCTCCCCCATTTTTGGGCTGCAGTTTTTTTTTTTTCTCTGACTTCTCCCAGCCCTTGAGTGCTTTCTGCTACTACTCACCTTTCTGCCTGCCACAGTGTGGCATTTTATCCCCGGGAACAACCAGCAGCAGACTCAGGAAAGGCAAACAGAGCAGCACAAAATTTTCAGGCAGCTGAGGCAGGGCAGTGACCCTCCATAGCTGATTTAAAGAAATAGATACAGGGAAAAAAGAAAAGGGAAGGAAGGAAGGAAGGAAGGAAGGAAGGAAAAAGGAAGGAACCTGTAAACACAAAACATTCAAGGGATACGGGGATA